>NC_056739.1:696526406-696603906 GCF_019279795.1 Protopterus annectens
CAGAGCGACATTCATTCCACAAAGAAAATGATATGTGCTATAGTCGAACTTGAACAGTGAATGCCTGTTTGTTAGGCGGATGCTCTAACTACTACACTATTGGTGTTCTGCTTCATTTATATGTATACCCATGGTTCATAATTACCCGAACACACGCCTCAACACTTCTCTTACACAGCAGGCATCCATTTCCCTGTTGGGAAAACAGCACTACTACACATGCGCCATTCCCTACTGCTCTTGACCTGTGCCACATGTTGACTCACTCCGAGTATATTCAGTCTTCTAAAGCCTATAGTCCTGGCACATACGTGTGTTTGATTGTCAGGGTGTTCATGTGGTCATCCAGGTTTAGGTTTGTCCGACTGGGGACTGGTACAGCCCAGTACCCATTTGAAAGTCAGATTTAGCATATGGACAAGGTTACTCCCACTGTTAGCATCCTACCTGTGGTTAGACACGCAGGGATTTTGGCCACCTCTGGCCAGCTTGATATGTCAGCACTAGATAATACTGCTGTTCCACTGCTATTTTCCTTTGCATTTGTTATGAATGCTTTCTTTTTCCCATGTTCATTATATGTATATATATATATATATATATATATATATATATATATATATATATATATATATATATATATATAGATTCACTTCATAACATTGAAATATCAAAATACTGAAACTCAAAACACTGAAACCAAAATACTGAAAGCTCAAAATACTGAATACTCAAAATACTGAAACTCATAATACTGAAAACACATATTATGCATAAACTCAGCTTAAACAACATAAATCATATCAATTTCTACCAAATATATGCAGGGGGGCAAGCCCCTGCACTAATGGGGCTGCGCTCCCCACACCCCCTGCTAATTAAATATATCAACTCCAAGATTGCACATAGTGTAGTTAAGTGCAATCCCCTGCATATATTTGGTAGAAATTGCTATGATTTATGTTGGCCGACGCGGTATATTGCGTTGCTGGGCAGAACAAGGACCGTTGGACAAAGGGTGAGTACAACACTTTTCAGCTGCAGTTTTCCATTTAACTGCCGATTCACGTCACACAAAATCCTTCTACATTCTTACTGTGATACATCACCCCAGTTCACATTTCATTGGTATTATACATCATAAAATTAGCAAGATATGCTCATATACAGATTAAGCGTCATAAATGGTGTGTGCTGCAGTTGAACCGGCAACGTCTGCACGATAGTCAGGTGCTCTAACCACTACACTGTTGCTGTTCTGCTTCATTTATATGTATACCCATGGTTCATAGTTACCGGAACACATGCCTCACCACTTTACTAACACAACAGGCATCCATTTTCCTGTTGGGGAAACCGCACTATTACACATGCACCATTACTTACTGCTTTGGACCCGTGCTACATGTTGACTCACTCAAAGTATATTCAGACCTCCAAAGCCAGGCACATATGTGTATTTGTTTGTCAGGGTGTTCATGTGGTCATCCGGGTTTAGGCTTGTCTGACTAGGGACCGGGACTGCCCTGTACCTAGTTGAAAGTCAGACTTAGCACGGGGACATAGTTAGTTCCACTTTTAGCGTCCTACCTATGGTTGGGAATGCAGAGGTGTGTTCACTGGTGGCCGACCTGATATAACAGCACTAAATATTATGGGGGGGTTCCGCTGCTGTTTTCCTTCACATTCGTTAGGACTGCTATATTGTGACCATGTTCATTCTTCATAGATATATATATATATATATATATATATATTGGTCTGTACATACACATGCATATACACCTACATGCTTATTTACATTTCCCATACCGTTGAATCACCGCCACTTACCATCATGCATACGCTCTTGCATACTCGCTTATGTCTATGGTTGCCACCTTTTCAAATGGCCAAAGTGGGGCATTTTCGAACACATATCAGATTTTACAGGCCGACACATACCGATGGTCAGTACAAAGGATAGAACTTTACTTTTTTGCCTAAATGAAAGCTTATTCTTGTAGCAGTTTAGTTACTTAATCTGTTTCTTTAGGCATTTTACCTACAGAAATAACTATTTTATGCAACTGTTACATGAAATATGGGACATGATTATTTCCTACAATCTCAGGACATTTGCCATATTATTATTTTTGGTCAGGACACAACTGCCCAAAAAGGGACTGTCCCTCGCAGAGTGGGACAGGTGGTAACCCTACTTACATCTGCTTTAAAGCTCCTTAATCATCCTATATCCGACTGCCACTGTGCAAATGTGAAAGGTATATATTCCCAATAATGCACGTGAGGAGACGTGCGTCATGGTCAGGTGTTTAATCCTGTGTCGTAGGTTCTGCAGGACCAGCTGGAGGCTGAGCAGGGTTGTGCACAACTACTACTCATACTTGTGTTCAGATGTCTATGGGACTGGACATCGTGTTGTGACTCCAAGTCTAATATTTAGAACAGATACTTATCCCATGAGGGATATCCAAAAATTGTGGGGACCAATGACCTTGATTATTTTGGCTTTACAACAATGAGGTAGGGTTATACATGCAAGAGATAAATAGTTTGCAATCCTGAGACTGCCTAGGGTGAGACTGCCTACTAGATATGAATAGGGGTCACTATGTGCAGATATGGCTGCACCAGGCTAGCAGCCCCAGTATGGGTGGTTTTGGTGGATGTTCAGGAAGGGGGGGTGGTGTGCTGCGGAGGGGATGATGGGTATTCAGTTATGTATCCAGGTGTGTTGGGGTTGGATGGCTCAGTTCAGGCCAGACCATTATGTGGGTGTGAGCCGGTAACGTTTCTGTACATGTGTATCGTACATTTTAATGTTCATATGTTTGTGGGATTGTGTTCTACAGTATGGCCTGTCATGTTGTATTGCAGATGTGAATGTTTGTTCTTTGGTTTTCTTTCTGATTCACCCACTGCTCCCTCGTACACCTCCAGTTCACCTATTCTGCATCCGACCCAGTCTCCCCTTGCCGAATTATTACATTACCCGTCACCTCCCACACCCATAGTCAACACACACCATCCATCCCTTCTCTGGTTGATGGCCCATGGCATAGTCAACAGAACACATTGCATACACTACATATCTCTGGTACCAATATGGTTGTGAGGACAACCCTAGCATTTTTGATCTTCCACATGCTGTACTTCACACAGATAGGTACACACAAATACTTATCTTACATGACATGGTAGGTAGACCTGAGTAATACCCATTCATGTTTGGGCCATCTAGACAAGGATGACTTGGACTGCAAATGGGCAGATATTGAGTGAATGCTCTGACCATTGGTAGGGTTGCCTCCTTTTCATATGACCAAAATGAGACATTTTCACGACACACATCAGATTTTACAGGCCAACACATACCCACGGTCAATACAAAGGATAGTACTTTAGTTTTATGCCTAAATAATAGCTTATTGTTGTAGCAGTTTATTTGCTTATTCTGTTTTGGTTAGTTGCTTATTCTGTTTCTTGTAACATTTAGGTATTTTACATACAGAAATAAGTATTGTATGGAACTATTACATAAAATATGGGACATAATTTTGTCCTACAATCGCAGGACATTTAACATTTATAATGGTTTTGGTATGGACACAACTGCCCAGAGGGGGACTGTTCCTCACAATGTGGGACAGGTGGTAACCCTAACCATTGGGCTAGGCTTAGCAAATGGCAGCAGCGCGCTAACACACTGCATTTCACTTCTGTTTGGTATAACAATCAACACTACAATGAAATATGGGCACCGGGTTTTAAATGTCATTTGTTTGAGGGACGGGGATGCAATATTCAGCTACGTGCCTTTGTGCTTACTTTTTATTTTGGTGTTCGCAAAACTGTCTTTTATGCTTTGCATACATTGCAGTATCCACAGACACTGACAGGAGTGATTATTATTAGAGGCAGGCTGTACTAGTTAGCATTTTAGGTTGCGCGTATGCAGCTGACATGTTCACACCTCTGTGCAGCGCTTAGACATGCCCCCTGCACTCACGCACATTTCCTATGCATGTGGATGTTGCAGCAGCGCACCTTCATTAATATGCACGTGGTGCTGCTGTGCCTTCTCTATGCCGCACAGTCAGCACAAGGCTAACGCCGTCCTTGCACCGAGCTTCATGAATCCCGGGGATTGTGCTGAGGTGCTAGAGTTTTTCATTTTATGTAAAATTAAAGTTCTGGATTTTACTGGCCGTGGTGGTTTTATTTTTAGTTTTTTTTTTTTTTTTTTTTGCAGAACTAGAAATCTGAAGCATTAGGCTGTAGTTTAAAGTTTATTCCCACTGTTTTACCTAGACCACATGTTCTGAAAATGGAATTATTTAGATTTATTAGTAAATTACATTTATTGTACTATTTTCATGTAATGAGAGGTTAAAAATAATGAATTATATGATTCTTTGGACACTACAGATGAGAATGGTGAACAATGTTTTTTTCCTGTGACTCCTCTATGGAGAAGAATTTAGTTAATAATGCATTTGTTTGATGGATATCTCTGATGTCATATGTAAAAATTATTTTATTCCTCCTTTCGTTCATGAAGGGATAAAATGTTTCTCAACCATGGTAAATTTTGCTGTAGAGAAAGAGTATAAATAATGTATTATAAATAAAAGGAAAGTTAATTATAATCTTACTAAAGCAGAGTGGTTGGCCCTTAAGAATTTGAGTCAGCAGGATGATTTGGTATTCAAACCATCTGATAAGGGCAATAAAATTATTATGCATCACTCGCAATATGTAAAAATGTGTTATGAAAATTTGAATGTTGCAAGTACTTATGAAGTAGTTAGTATGGTGGAGTATGGAAATGCATTGTTGAATTACAGAGTTTGGTGCAGAACTTGTTAAGGTTAGAATATTTGTCAGATCAAGATGTAGAAAAGATATTCTCAACAAGGGGTTGTACTCTGGCAACTTTTTATTGTTTGACAAAAGTCGATAAGAGTTTAACGTTCCCTCCAGGGTGACCTATTGTGTCAGCTGTTAATTATTTTTTTACATAAAATAGGATTGGTTCTACGTAAATATTTGTTAGCATCAGTAGTGAAATTGGACTGATACATTTGGAACAGTTTTGTCTTTTTGGAGAAAATTAAAACAGTGTATTGGTTCATAGGTTCATAGGTTGGTACTAGGCTATTGGCCCTAGGGCCTATCCAAGCCTAGCCATAACAATTCCCTGGATATTTCTTCCCACAATATTTACTTCCCTGGACCCCTGTCTAGCAGGGTGACTGACATGATCCCCAGGGTTTATTTCCTATCTCCCATCAAATCGTAAAGGTTCCTTTTGAGGAGGGCCAAGGAGGAGCTCTGCTTGACATGTATGGGCAGTCTATTCCAGAGTATGCAGCATCTCTGGGTAAGGAACCTATCCCTCCAGTATGTTTTGTTCATTGTGGTGACAAGGTTTAGATCCCTGGAGCGTGTGGCTCTGAGGGATTGGGATTTCTTTAAGTGGAGCATGTCCAACAGCTCAGGGTTTGACATGGCCTTGTATGTTAAGCAGAGATCGCCTCTGAGTAGACAATATGCCACAGAGTACAGCTGGAGTTTTTTTAGATGGTCAGCAGAGGGCATCTGCTTTAGGCCTGTGATTCTTTTAATGAGGTATTTCTGTGGCCTTTCCAGCTGTTGCAGATGTCTTGTGAGGTGCATACCAAACCGGGCGTTGTACTTTATAATGGGTCTAATGAGGGATGAGTACAGTGGGACAATGACCTCCTTTTTTTCTGGATGAAAAGCTCTTAGTGATGAGGTGTGCCACATAGAAGGATTTCCTGGCTGTTGTGATGATGTGGTTATCAAAGATGAGACCACTGTTCACCTGTGTCCCTAAGTCTCTCATCACACTTTCTGTGTTTAGTGTACTGCCACTTATGTGGTAATTTATGTGTACATGTTTTTCCCAAAGGGGATAACTATACATTTCTTGGCATTAAGCTTGAGCCCATGGCTCCGGCACCAAGCATCTGTTTCTGTAAGGTCCTTTTGTAGAATATCCACATAATTCCGGGATTCAACAAAGGCTTCCAGTTTGCAGTCATATGCAAACTTTGTTAGCCAGAGTCCCTTAGTGTTGGCCTGTACTTCATAGAAGTAGATGCCAAATGAGCCGTCCCAGGACTGAACACTGAGGTAATTCACTTGTCACTTGTCTGGAGCGGGATTTGGAGTTGGCTACTTTTACAGTCTGGGTTCTGTCAGTAAGCCAGTTGGCAACCCATTGAGTGATGTAGGGATTTATGCCCAGCTTAGTATGTTTATCTATGATTCCAGAGTGCAGGATGGTGTTGAAGGCCTTGGCAAGGTTCAGAAAGCTGTGTGGACTGCATTACCCTCGTCTACAGCTCTGGAGACTGATTTGAAGAAGTCAATCAGGTTCAGGAGGCAATATCTGCCCTTCATGTACCCAAACTGGGTGGGGTCCAGTGTTTGAAGGTTGCCAATGTCTTTGTTTATAAGTTCCATGATAATGCATTCCATGCCCTTGCAGATCAAGCTCATCAGACTTATGGGACAGTAGTTCCCGGGATCCAAGGTGGATCCCTTCTTGTGGAGTGGGATAACTGTAGCTGTGTGCCACTTAGTGGGCATGAAGCCTGAGATGAGGCTATGATTAAACATGACACTTAGGTGAGGTGCCAGTTCATTTTGCAGTTCATGTAGTACACAGCCCGGGATGTCATATGGTCCCATGGATGCTGTATTCTTAGCTTTGGAGAGTGTGGTTTCTACCTGTGTGGCTGTGATTACCAGAATTTGGCAATCTTTTGGTATAGAAATGGGCCCTTTAGGGGGTGAGAGAGGGATGAAGTTGGCACTAAATCGATCTGCCAGGATTTTGGCAATATCCTTGGGATCAGTATATTTAATGCCATTCTGTTGTAGCTCAGAGCAGATCTGAGCATTGCCGTTTAGATTCTTGACATAACTATAGAATGACTTGTGGTTGTCTTTGGAATCTATGGCAATTTTATTTTCATAACTAGCTTTGGAGGATTTTATGAGGGATCTCTGCTTCTTACTTAGGCTGGCAAGGGAGTTTTTTGCATCCTGGGATTTTCCTCTTTTCTGCAACAGTTTCTTCCTTCTTTTGTATAGTTTGTTTATGGCAGAGGACCACCAGATTGGCTTCCTTTTTTGGAGGAGAGCACCTTGGTTCTATTTGGGATGGCACGATTCATGCACGAGTGGATGTGCTCATACAGTGCCTTAGTGTGGAATTCAGCAGTCAGACTTTCAGATCCCATCTGCATGGGTGTCATGAAGTTTGTCACTTCTGACTTGAGTAGTATGAAGTTGGCTTTGGAGAAGGTTTTTACGAAGGTTTCCTTACTGGGGGGTGGGGGTGGGATGTGGATGTCAAGGGTGATTTGCTTATGGTCAGACCTCACCAATGAGGGGGTGATCACTGGTGTGGAGCATCTATCTCCCATGCTGGTAATGACCAGGTCTAGGATACTGGAGCCCCTGGTGGGATAATGGATTAGTTGATCCAGGGCATTGGAATTTATGAATTCCAAGAACCGTTTGGAAAAGGTGTTGGTACCCGAGTAGTTTCCGCAGTTAATGGCAGGGTAGTTGAAATCACCCAGTATTAGTTTCCCTTGAAGAGTGCTAGTGGGGGGCACTGCCTGATGTACATTGGAATCATGTTCCAAAGCATGGGGAGTCTCTGGGTCCGGAATCTATCTAGGGTGTTTGGTTGTATCTTAATATTTTCCAGTATGTTTAGCAAGGTGTAGTAAGAATCTTGGGGCATGGTGGGAGATCTGTAGCAAGCTACAATTTGGATTGCAGTCTTACCTAGTGTTAAATGAACCTCTAGAATTTCAGATGTATTGTGTTGGGCAACTAGCCTGGAGGTGTGAATATCCTTGGTGAATATGGACACTCCTTCACATTTAGTGTTTTGGTCTTGGTTAGGTGGCTGAAAAGTGTGGTTAGAGTTGTAGCCTGGTACTGCAGGGGTGCTCTCTGGAGCCTTGAACCAGGTCTGAGTTACTGCACAGATATTGATGTTCTCCATTTTTAGGAGTGCCTCGAGAGAGAGTGCATTTTGAGGTTTAGACTTCTAGCATTGAGTAGCATTACCTTCAGATTTTGCATGCTTGTATCTGTTACAGTGGTGGTTTGTCCTTTGAACCTTGCCTAAAAAAGGCACTATGGGGGGGGGGGGGCAAGAGCTTTAGCCAGTAACCCAAATCCCAGGGGATTCAGTTTACTGGCTATGACGGAGGAATGTTACTGGTTGGTTATGGAGGTTAGGAGCCTTTATACAAATATTCAGCATTGTTGGGGTATAGATGCATTAATTGTTTTTTGGGGGATAGTCCGTTTTCTGGTTTTATTATTGAGTTAGTTCATTTTTGTTTGTTGAATAATTATTTTGAGTTTAATAAGAAGGTTTATCATCAGATTAAAGGAACAGTGATGGGGCTCCTTTTGCCTCCATGTATGCTAATCTTTTTTCATGGGTGCATTTGAGATTGAATTTTTGTATCATTTGGACTTTTTTAAGAATTGTTATTAAATATTTTAGATTTATAGATGATTTAATTTTTTTTTATGCAATGGATGGGAAGGTTTGGTGGAAGCTTTTTTACATGATCTACAGCAGAATAATTTTGGTTTACAGTTTGATAGTATACAGTGTGGTAATAAAGTTTTTTTTGGATTTAGTATTTGAAGGTTCAGCAGGGTAGTATTAAGACCATGGTACATAGGAAATTTGATAATGATATACACTTTCAAGATGGCAGAAGTTGCCATCCGCTACATTTCATTGATGGATTGCCATATGGGGAGTTGCTACGTATTAGTAGATTATGTAACGTACGTGAAGAATTGAAAGTGGAACTGCCCAGAACATGTGGGATGCTGAGACAGAGGGGGCATGACTTGCATGCCATAGATAGTGCTATGTTTAGGTTAATGTTTGGAGACCAGGATGAGAGGGTGCTTCATAGTTTTAGAGATAGGTGGGTTGTTAATGGGGGGGAATGCAGTCTCTGTAAATAAGCATTATTTTGTAACCATGTATAATGTATTCACTGAGAAGGTTTTGGATGTTATTAAGTTTTATTGGGTTTTCTATTTAAGTATAAAGATTTAGTTAAACTTTTGCCCAATAAGCCTTATTTCTCTTATAAGAGAGGTCATAGCATAAGGGATGTGATTGTACACAGTCATTATAAAACTCCTAGTGTTAAGATAGTGAAAGTCTTAAAAATGTAGATACCTTCCCGTGTGGTAATTCTTTGGCCTGTAACCATATGGTTCGTTGTTTTGAAAAAATGAATAATGTTAGGTTTATACCTAGTGGTGTTTTTCATTGTAATACTGAGGGGATTGTTTATGCCTTGAGGTGCTCTTGTGGTCTTTTTTATGTAGGTGAACGTAAAAGATCCTTTAAGGTAAAACTACAGGAGCACCTAAGAGACATCAGAAATAAAAGAATTGAGAGCCCTTTAGCTTTACCTTTTCATTAACTCATTGGGGTGGGTAGTTTACAAGGGACTGTTTTAGAAAAAGTTAAAGTTACGAATGTTGGAGAATTAAAAAATCAATTGCTTTATAAAGAGACTGTTTTTATTTTGAAGTTTGATATGCTGACACCTGTTGGGCTGAATTCAGAATGTAATTGGAAAATGCTTATAGAATTTAATTAATGGATTTTATGTTTTAATTGGTCTGAATTGGTTGATTGGAATGATTATTCAAATGTGTAATGGGGTGTGCTTTTTTGTACTCTTGAAAGGCATTGTGCTGAAGTTCTAGAGCTTTTTATTTTATGTAAAATGAAAGCTCTGGATTTTACTGGCTGTGGTGGTTTTATTCCTAGTTTTTGGTTTTCTGTAGAGCTAGAAATCTGACCTATATTTTTGCATTATCCTAAATACACTCATTTATTTCAGGAGCTGAAAGGAGAAGGGTCATTGCACTCAGTTGCTGTCACAACATATATTGTTTAAGACAATGCAGAGACAAGTGTTTACACGTAGGCACACATAACCATCCATTGCCAGGAATGTGTAGTATGAAGCAGGCTACTGGGATAATGCAGCCATATACCCATTTGGATGAACTGCAGTGCATCAGTCCTGATTCCCATGGATACAAGAATAGTTCACGTTTTAGTTTTGTTTTCATTTTTCTGTCTGTTTGTACAACTGTGGAGTTTGTATATATCAGCAAGGTGGAAGTGTAGGGCTGAATGCCATCTGCAAACATGCTTTCTTTTATTGATCCACCTGGATGAAGCTGCAACCAGTTGTGTTCATCTGTTTTGTAGCTTTGTATGGATGTAATATCATGATTCATAGAGGAATTTACTTTATGCTGTGTTGAAAAATGTTGTGTGGATGTGCAGATCAGTTGCTGGTGAACAAGATGTTGGAGACAGAGGGAGCCAGAACTTTGAATGAGGCATTCATGTAATAACTAACAGGCTGTTTATCTGACTGGACCCATGCCAGAATCAGCAGCCCTATAGAAAATAATGTTCAGTTATCTGTTACTGAAGCACTTAGCCCTTCAGTGTAGTAATCAGGGATGCTAGGGCTTGAATACTGTCACTAAATCTGTTGGAGCTACCCTCTCTGCTTCATGAAATCAGTGAAGTTCTGCTTTTTGCTCCTCTGCATGGTACTTAAGATGACTCCAAGTGTGAAGAACATATTGAGACAGTGTATTTTCCAGCAGTACATCTGGATTTGGTACCTCTTTGGCCAGACATCAAGGCCTGATGCATTTGTAACCTGAGGCATGCTACCCTCTTCCTAATCCATACTCTCATACCTGTGAACTTAATGAACTAACCCTGCATTACAGTATGATATATTCTACAGTGTTATAGAATACCCTGCATTACAGTATGATATATTCCACACTATTGTAAGTAATGAGCTGAATCTGCATTAACATATGATATATTCTACACGGGGTCTATATTATATAATCGAAGTTCCAAAACTTTGAATAATTAAAGATCGAACTTTAATGATCAAAGTCTCAGAACTTTGAAAAAAAATGCTCTATGCAGGGGGCAAGCCCCCCTGCACCCCAACACCCCTGCTACTTAAATATATCAACTCCGAGATTGCCCTACAGTGCAGAAAAGGGGAATCTTCCCTTTCTGCACTGCATGGTGATCTCCGTTATGTGATTCAAAGTTTTAAAACTTCGATCATTAAAGTTTGACCTTTAATGATTCGAAGTTTTAAGACTTATATCGTGTGATAGGAACCCATTCTACACAGCTGTATGTCTTATGGGTATCATCTATTGCTTCCTGAATAAAACGTAGTTTCAGGGCTGCATTCAGACAAAACATAGACAGTACTTATTATTTCATACCACAGTTAAATATACAGACATTCTAATTTTCCTTAGAAACTCTGCTTTTCATACAAGTAATAGCTGTTAGTATTTGTAAAACAACAGTCCACAGCTTTAACAATAAAAAACTTAGTTTGAAAAATAGTGTAATTGAGGATCTGTGGATTGTTAACAATGGTAAATGACCAAAAAAGTCTTTTACAAATTGAAGACAAAAAAAGCTCTTCTGTGCTGAGGTTGTTGCATACTGCTTGCTAAATCTAACAAGCATTTGCTGTAATTACAATACCACATGCACCTTTCCTAATGTCACAGATTTCACTCTTGCTTAAACCACTTGCATTTAAAATTGGAAAATGAACCCTCAGATTTACTAATTTTCCATGCAGGACTAGTCTAGTCCTGCATGGAAGCGGCCGTTTAGGAGGAGGAGATCAGCACACCATGCATATTAATGAAGGTGTGCTGCCTGACCTCCTAATCCTACATGGAACATGGACAAGTGCAGGGGAGTGTCTGAGAGCAAAGCTCTCAGAATAAACATGCCCCTGCAAAGTAGAACAGCAGAAAGGGTAAATAAATGAGCGAGACCGCTCATAGGTGTCTGCATATCCCCATCAACCATCCCCCATGTGTACAACAGCAGCACGACATAAAAATACAAAGAAGAAATCCCTTAATTTTTTTTTTTAATTCCCAGTACAGCTAACCGTAGGTGCGTGGGTGTGCCCATTGCTTAGCTACTGTTAAAGCAGCTTAAAAGGCTGAAGAGGATAACAAGGAAGATATATACAAATTAAGCAGCACAGCAATACTGTAGTGGTCAGAGCATCTGTCTAATGAGCAGACATTCCCTGTTCGAGTTCCGCTGCAGCACAAACCATTTTCAAGTTAAATCTCTATATGAACATTTCTTTACAGTTTTTTGCTGTATAACCTACTAAATAACATTTAAATGTGAACTGGAGTACTGCATTAAATGCACACGTGAAGTGTCAGTGTCATAATGAATAAGGCACAAGTAAGCATGTTTAAGCACAAATAAACATATTGCACATATATCATATATTTATATGATATTTGATACAGAGTTTTTAGAATTTATATTCATTTTGTTTATAAGAAATGAATGAACAAGAGTTTTTAGGATATATTGCCTTACAATTAGCTGTTGTTGTTTTAACAAAAAATTTTCATTCTCTAATTGCCTAACCTTATCTTCTGACACAAGCAGCAGTACCTGCCAGTGCACGGCCTGTTCAATTGAATGACTTTAACCAAATGTTTAAAATTAGATTAATTAAACTAATTGATTGTTTTAGTAATGCATATATATATTTGAACTCAAAGATGTCAGTTGTAAGGATCTGAAGAAGCGTGTCTTGGCACACGTGAAAGCGCTTATCTGTTTACATTAAATATACTTTTATCCATTTATTGTGGTGGTCGACTTCCAGTTTGTTTCTACACATTAAGCACAAATAAGCAGTAGTAAGCATATATAAGCACTAGTAAGCTTGTTTAAGTGTGTTTGCATGGGGGTAAACATTGCCTACACAGATTAAGCAAAGTAGAAGCTAACTGAGTGTAAGAAACTGTAACCGGCAGTTGGCAATGTTTAGCTCCACGCAAACGCACTTACAACTGCTTTAAAGTGTCTTAATTACTCTGTATCCAATGGCCCGTGTTCTGCCCAGCAACAAAACAAACTGCACCTGCAAGGCTCGAACCAAGGACCCTGCAAACCAAGCACAAAATGATTTACCAATAAGCCATGGCAAATATGCATAAACCTGATGTTTTCACAAACATATCATCCAGTGCAGTAATGCAACAGTACAGAGAATGTATAGCATCATCTAGATGTATGTGTGGAAATATATTAATCTGTAAACAGATACAACATATCTATATAAGCAAATATATATAATTTCTAAATCTCTATACATTTATATAAATATATATGAACATATATACATGCAAATGCCTACATAAACACATATATGGGTCTACACCTATATGTCTACAACATACACAGCAAGTTACATATGTGTACGCAGATATACATCTATGTAGGCATATACGGACAGTTATATGTAAGCAGATATATATTTCTATATCAGTATATATGGCCATACATCTGTAGATAGCAATGGCAGAGTAACAAACACACATATGTCCACATGCACTGTTAATGGGGTTGGGAGGCCCCACACACTATGCATATTTTACAAATAGGCTGTCTGCCCCACAGCCATACATGTCCACCCTGCAATACACTACCAAGTGTTGCAGAACCCATAACCAGGACCTGACACGACATGGGCACGATATGTTAACAGTACTACATGCCACCTGTATGATGTCAGGCTGGTATTGGTGACATATCATGCAGCACAGTCTGCCTCCCATAGGAGATGTAAACTGTGGAAGCCATCAACATCCCCGGGATATGGATACACAGATATGCAGATACATATATATACATATGCACATATATATATATATATATATATATATATATATATATATATATAGATATAGATATATGTGTGTGTGTGTGTGTGTGTGTGTGTGTGTGTGTGTGTGTGTGTATATATATATATATATATATATATATATATATATATAGATATAGATATATATAGGTATATATATATATATATATATCTGTATATGTATCCATATATATACATATATATGGATAAATATATATATATATATATATATATATATATATATATATACATATATAGGTATATACATGTGACTACACATCCACATGCAGATATATCTACAGTACGATACATATGTAGAAGGCGCACACAATATGGAACAGCCACTATACCTACAGTTAACACCTGAACAACTGGACACTGTATGGGCCACCCATACAAATGACATTCATTGCCTGCAACGTATACCCACAGAGAGGTCATAGAAAAACATTGCACACAGGTCTGTAGAAATGTACTACCTTTCATTGTGTACTATTAAAGTTCTATACGCCATGTCATATAGCTGTTCAGACAATGACATCCATATACATGGAGGAATGCAACTGTGTAACAGTTATACTACTACAGTAGTCTGGAAAGGTTCACAACTGTTGCTGTCCAGGCCAAGCCCTTCGATTTGTACAATAGTGAGGACAGACTGTGCCACAGGATACCAAATGATCAACAGTATGTAATGCAGGTGTATAGTTTAGCAGCATCTATCTACACTCTGTACAATATAAGTAGGTGGTAAAGACGTCATGTTATCAAATCGGTTTAGCTGTTATATAACAAGGCATAACTGACACCATCACATGCACACTGACACACAGAACAGTCTGTATAGCAGGAGGCGGTAGGCTTGCATTAACCCAAGATCTGTAAGTAATGTAAATATAGGTGAAGTATACAGTACTGTACATCCAAATACCTTAAGGCAGCTCACCCCTGATACCCCCACATATTTTAACAGCCTATGTCATTTATGGTGCTTCCCCCTGACTCATTAATATAGGGCCATATACCACTGTTACATACACTGGCCTCTGGAGTGCATAAGCGCACACATGTATAGTTTTGGTGATACCCACACATATATGGCCCCTGCCCCACCATATGTGTGGGGGATACAACAGATGTGGACTGCTGGCAGCAATGGCAGTGTGATGTACTCACCACCCACTATGGAACAAGTGCCTACAGCATGTCATATGTGCAAAGCCTGATATGTAGGTGGTGAACAGAGGCTGGGACACAGGCACACATGTGGAGAACTGTTGCCATACACTACACAGGTTGCTGGTGTTACAGGATAGTCTGTAACATACCCTTAGTCATGGTATTGAGGTTAGAAACAGAAATGGATGTAGCCATGTACTGATAGCACTCAACACACACACTGCCAGTGACATATCTGACAGAGGACCTGTGTGATGGACAGACAACACGACAGGCACACCTCTGGTCACCAAGAGGATAGGCCCACAGTTGAGAGCTATTCAGACAGACTGCATTCCAAGGTATAGTTGTTTGTACACAAACACCATGTAACACCAGTGCTATACAAAGCATAACACAACTCTACTCACACTCTGTCTGCAGTACCTGAACCTCCTATGGATATGTAGCTGCCCTGAGTGTGCAAGCTCTCCTGTAAGAGGTAGTGCTACCTGCTGTCTGTAACACTGATGCCCACACACAGGCATGTGTACACAGGTAGAATGTCCATCACACAGGAAATGTAAAGGGACCATACTCACATGATGTAGGGATTTATAGTGGGTGGTTGCCATGACAGTGGTAATTGGGAGTACTACACATGTGTAATCATATATATATATATATATATATATATATATATATATATATATATGTATATGGCAATCTGGATAAGAATATGTACATATATTTCCACCATATGTCCTGGACATGGAGTGTAGCCCTACCCCAGCCCCTATAGTCTCAGTGTCGTAGTGCAAGGGGATGTCAGGTATGTATAGCAGTAATATTAGTACACTATTGCTCTTGTCATTGGGATTGTTTTCACAGACATGGTGTGTGTGGAAGGTCACATCTGCTTCTAACATGTGTGCCATTGACCACTGACAGCCATCCTATGGAAATCATTGTAATGTACTGCTGCTAGCATGTAATAGCCCTGTCAACTGCAGCAGAGATATCGGCCAATATATGTGGAAATTCTGACACACCCTGTACAGCCCAGAGGTATACACATAAGCCCTTAGTGCACATTTGTAACACGCCTCCCAATATGGATGTAGACAGCAATGTAGATGGGTGTAACACATAATGACTGGTATACATTTGCCACCAGGGGTTATGAATTCACAGACTCCTGTCTGGCCTGACACATAATGACTGCTGGTGCAGGGGTGCCATGGCCACATACTACCCACTAAATGTTGACATACATCTGTACAGCATCCCACTGCTCTGTCTGATGTACATGACTTTTAAGGGAGGCACAGCAGCAGTACATCTGGTAAGTATCTGCACATGACATCTCACTGGGTAAGTACACTAAGCTGCTAGGCATGTAACAATGCACTGTGCAGTCTACAGGTAGACTGGCTCAACACTGGCCTACATCCCCTATGGTGGAATGCACATGTGCCTGCATATATAGCAGGCTCCACAGGCATATCACAGCACAGGGTAAGATACACCTGTGTGAAAGTGCATGACCATAATCAATGTGAACACAGCCACAGCCTCATATGGTATGCTAGCATAATATTCCAGTATATAGAATATTTGTTCTACACCATCCTCATATGTGCCACTCATAGAATGACCCTACACATACTGGGTTGCTACACAGTTTGGTCTGATGGCTGACTGTGGTATGGGACATGTGTGTGTATGGCCGTACAAACATGTACACCAATATGGTTCCGTGCAGTAGGGCAGCATGTAACATCAGATAGGCAGATAGCTAGAACAATGACATCTACCACAGTCTGTACACATGCTAAAGTACATATTAACAATACACACAATACTGACATTCACCATAAGTACACAGACCTCAGTGCTATACAATCATCCACAGAATGTCCAGGTTATGTCATGAAATATAGCCCCTACTGTACATAACATGTGTTGCAGTCTGATATATCACTTTTCTTGTTATCAGATATGATGACACTAATTATGGTGTATGGTACATATGCACCACTTCATGCATGACATATGGAGAAAGATTGACAGAGGTGTGGCTGGAAGCACATACACAGGGCCAATATTGACATGTTGCTGTGATACCCTCATACATTTACTGTTGTAACAGGGTTTGTTGCAACATATGTCCTATGAGGGATATGAAGTCAGTAACTGTCACAGCCTTCACCATCTACAGACTGCATTCCTCACACTACCTTCTGCAGTCCACAGATAGATTCTCCATGGCTAACACATGAAACAAAAGGCACAACAGTGGCCAGTCTGCAGATGACCCTGCAGATGAGGATTCCTCATAAACATGGAACTGATATGGCAGGTATTGCAACATGTACGGCAGCCATATCCAGACAAACACTGTTAAACCAACATTACTCCAAATGCAGTATAGCAGCACTTACAGTCTGTAGTCAGGTCAGGCACATCCCCTTCCTATTTGTTGCCCTCTTTCCACAGTGCATGTTGTTATAGGTAAATCCCCAAGCCATCTGAGATGCTGTTTGCCAAACAACACATCTAGTTCACAGTGAATGAAAAGGGCCAACACCACCATGATGTCCCTAGACATTGGAGTGTGTTTCCATGCAATTGGCTATGGGAATCTTACCACAGTTGTTCCACATGCAATCAGCTAGGGGAGGGCTGAAATTCACACAGAGGCCATCAGCTGATCATGAACATCACTTAAAATACACATGCTGCTGCCTAAGCATAGCAGGTATGGGTCTCCCCATCCACCAGAAAGGGGGTGGGAGAGGCAGACAGAGGCAAATACCTGTCAGGGAGGGGTGGGAGAGTAAAACTGTAGCATGTTTGTGACACACACCTACCAGCACAGGGTATCAAACACCTGACAACTATGCAGTGCTATCACAGGTAGATGCAGTTACTGGATGCGCCACATGGGTTACCTGTTGTGGAGTACTCAGAACATATATGTGATGGTGAGCGACATCTGCAACAGGGATATGGTACATATAAGGTAGGTGATGTACACGTGCCTGTCTACATGAACAGGTGCCAGCGTCAACACAGCCACAGTCTCACAGGGATGCACACACATTGACACACTTGACAGGGCCAGGAGTACAACTCATTAGTAGTGGGATTGCCATAACACATCACTGTGCAGGTATCACATGCACCACACGGGTCATATAGGGGTCGTAAGGGCAAAGATTATGAGGAGGTGTCAGACATTGGACAGCATTCTTCAGTATGCCCATGGGGGTTGTAGTGAGTGTGGATGTGACCATACACACCATACAACACACACACACACACACACACACACACACACACACACACACACACACACACACACACACACACTGAGTGCCAGTACTGACATGGATTGGTGCATGTCTGCATGGGTGTGTGGAGGTCAACTGTGCCAGCAGGCTATACAAGGGAAGGTTATGGGTATACCTTGGCATCAAGCCACATGACAATGGTCTGTATTGTGGCACAGGTCTGTAGTTTCAGCATTTGCCCACACAGGTGGGTATTGTATCCCCCATCCAGGAACCTAGGTGACTATTGTGTGTGGCCAATGCTGTGCATCGCCTGCCAAATATGTGTTCCTTAGTCCATGACAAGGATAGTGTCTAGGATGTGCACACCTCCCACAAGCATGCACAGTGAAGTGTGGAACTTTACCTGGGGTGTGTGTCCCATGTTGTGAACACGGATTATCATCAGATGTGCCAGTCATGGCCACCTGTGGCAGGAACTGGTAATGGGCAGCAGGTTTACCCTGCATCTACATTGATAGCATGCTAATCACATTCCCTGGTGTCAGTGACATCTGTCCATACAGGGCATGTTGTCAGGCATGGTATGTCCATTGTGGGTCACATGTGAAGGCAGCACAGGTGGTGCAGGTGTCCATTGGTGAACATGAGGGAGGTGCACTGTGTGCATGTGTGTGCATTTTGGACAGATGGGCAAGGTGACATGCCCTCTGTAGCCCGCTGCTATCACTCTATAGTCACTATCGGTGGTCAGTATAGAGTGTACTACCCACATATTGGCTGTTGCCTAGGCATGTGTGTGTATGACACATGGGTAGAGAGTCTGATCTGGGTAATACTGGGGTTGCTAACTGTCATTGCCTGGCCTTGATGTCACATGTATGGGTATGGCTTTGCAACCCAGCCTCTCAGCTATTTTACATCTGTTATCCCAGTACGGTAGACATTGTGATATATAGTAGGGCCGCCATATAAGAAATATGCAAAACCTACTCCACATTGGCCATGGGTGTCACACACTCACAACCACCTCTACACAGGATATGAGTTACAAACACACATCTGTCATGTCTAGGAGTAGAACCCCTACCTAGCTAGTTTATCACACTACAGCAATACGCAGCTATAGTATGCACCATTGACATTATTCGAGCATTCTTTCTCCAAAGGTGTATTTCACAATGGATGACATCAACAGGATTACCAAAGTAGGGAATTTCAAATGTATTGCGTGTGACTAGCCTATTGCTCTGTACACAGATATTATAACACACACAAAACATCCAGATCTGCCACACTCCAGCAGTACGCTGTTACAGGATGCATTATGGAGATTACTGGGCTAAAACCTTCCCAGAGGTGTATTTCTAGGCTGATGACATCAAGCAGCCTTGGCAAAGTTGAGTCTATGAATTCTAAGGAGTGTGAGTATCATAAAAAGCCTTGCTTTCTACACAGTCAGAGATTAACAGACACGCACACAATTGCCATGTCTGGGGTTAGAACACTTCTCTACTTAATCACACTACAGCAGTATGCAGTTACAGGATGTGCCACAGAGACTACTGGGGTGCAACCTTCCCAGAGGTGTATTTCTAGGCTGGTGACATCAGCAGCCTTGGCAAAGTTGAGTATATGAATTGTAAGGAGTGTGAGTACCGTAAAAGCATTGCTGTCTACACAGTCAGAGATTGACAGACAAATGCACACAATTGCCATGTCTGGGGTTAGAACACTTACCTAAGTGCTTTATTATATTACAGCAGTAAGCAGTTATAGGATGTGCTACGGAGATTAGTGGGCTTTAGTTTTCCCAGAGGTATATTTCTAGGTTGATGACATCAGCAGCCTTGGCAAAGTTGAGTATATGGATTGCAAGGAGTGTGAGCACCCTAAAAAGCATTGCTCTCTACACGGTCAGACACACGCAATTGTCATGTGTGGGGTTAGAACACCTACTTAGTTATTTGATTACACTACAGCATTACGCAGTTATAGAATGCGCCATGGAGATTACTGTGACATTTTTACCCCAAAGGTGTTTTTTACAGTTGATGATATCAGCAGACATGCCACTGTAGGGCAATGGAGGTTGCAGTGCCTGTGAATGGCCTCAAAAACATTTCTCCCTACTCTGACAAAGGGACACACACCAACATTCACACTTACAATGTCTGGGAATAGAACCCCTACCTAATTAATTTATTACACTACAACACTACACAGTTAGAGCACACGCCACAGAGAGTATTGGAGTATGTCTTCCACAAAGGTGTATATCACATTGGATGACATCAGCAGCCATGCCAAAGTTGAGTATATGAATTGTAAGGTGTGTGAGTACCCTAAAAAACATTGTTCTCTACACAGTCAGACAGACACACACACAAAGTCTGAGGTTCGAACTCCTATCTAAGAACTTTATCATACTACAGCAGTATGCAATTACAGGATGTGCTACAGAGATTGCTGGGCTACTACTCCCCCAAAGGTATATTTCACATTGGATTACCTCAGCAGGCTTGTCATAGTAGGGCTATGGGGAGGGTGGTGTGTGTATGGGCAAGAACCTACTCATCTAGGGGTTGAAACACCACATGCAGGCACACATGGGGTCATATGTCACAGGTACATGTATACAGCTGCTAGATGACTACTTCCTTGTGTAGTCATGTTGCACAGCTGGCACGTGCACCACATTGTCTGTAATGCTGACAGATACTGGTGGCTAGTATCTGCAGTGAGTGACATCTGCACCTCATGCGTTTGGGGCCCTCTCGCTGTGTGCTGGGTGGTACAGGCCTGGATGTCTCTTTGTCACAGTCACCCTTTTCCACACATCTATGTACATCTACCTTTGGCTTATTATAGTTTGTTGTCCTGACATATATGACTGCATTTCTATCCACTGTGTGTGCAAAGCATGAGTGGTACATACTGACGAGTGTCCGCACTAAAAACTGGAACTGCCAGATATGTCTGGTCCACTGGTGTTTGCAGTCATGGCCTTCATGTGTTTAAGTGTGTGACCATGCCCAGTATGACCTTTCAGTATGTTGTTGACTGACATTGTGTGAGCATGCCCAGTATGACCATCTGTATTGAATGTGTAGATCATGTCCAGGTAGTTTGTGCTGCAGTGCTGACCTTTGTGTTGTACACCGACAGGTAGCTTGCTGTCTCTGCAGGGTATCCATCAATCATTTGGCTTTGACTGTTACTACATTTCTGCATAGCAGGGGGGGGCACACCTGACTGTTTCTACGTTTCTACACAGGAGTGGAGGAGGCACACCTGACTGTTATTATATTACTATGTAGGATGGGGGGGGGGCACACCTGACACTGGTATAATGATTAAGGTGTTTGCCTTACAAACACAAAGTGCAGGGTTTGACTCTCACATGGGGTAATTGGCTAGGCTTAAAGTGATCCACAATGGCAGTTAGCGTAGCACTAATCTATTAACCTATTATTGTACACATTAGTTATGACTGTACTGGTATGTCAGGTACTCCATTTCATTCTGTATTGCTAACTGTCATGCTGACTAGAGGCATACCAGTGTACTACAGATCATGCCTTTGATTGCCCTACATATTATTGTCTGACTTCCTGCCCTTCAGAACTAACATCCCACTGCCTGACCTGCTGTGATCTGTCTAAGTGGGCCTGGAGGGGAGGTGGGGAGGTTAACCACAGCCTGGAGGGGAGGTTAACCATAGCCATCATTCTGGGGCCATGGCACAGGCTCTGTTTGGGTTTGTCTACACCTGTCCTGCTGGCTGAGACTGTTGTTGGGGGTGGGACTGGCATGTGTGGGTCTTATGGACAAACATGTTGCTCAGCCCATTTCCTGCAGTGGATTTTGTCACCCTGTATAGTACTGGCTACTGTGGTGACTCCAGTATGTGTTACAGATGTCATGGTGCCACTATGTGTGTCTACTGTCTGCTGCCATAACATTCGGCCACCCAATTCCCTAGCATGCTCACATCCATACCATAGCTACAGGTAACAACACATTTTACTCCATTTGGCAATTGGTAGGTTGATTGACTTACCCTGAGGGTGTGCCAGACTTGCTGATGGTGCTGGAGTGCTGCCTATGTTGGATGCACATAGTACATTCCCTATACAGGGTTGAGCACAGGTAGTGCCATGTTTGGCATCCCTTTTACTGTATGAGCGAGTCAGAGAGAGGTGTCATTCCCTGGGTCCCTACTGTATCAGTGCATGTGCTATGCATTGCCTCTTTCAAAAAACAAATGAATGAAAAGATATCAGATACTTCCTAAAAGAGAAATTTATTAAACATAAGTAAGTAATGATGTAAGTGAAGTTAATTATTAATTATTTGTATGCCATAAGGAGAGGGAATTTAGCTAATTCTTTAGCGAAACATACACAGGCACGTGTTGACCATAATTTTGTGCAATTCAGCGGATTTATGAGTAATCAAGGGGTGGACTCTGGAGTTTATTTTTAGAAAAAGCTGAATTAAGATGGCAATTATTATTACAATCATATTATAAACCAGGTCTTAATGAACAATGTGCCATTAACAGTGTTTTAAGGTTAAAAGCTTTGAGTAGATGAACTAATAATTAATAATTAACTTCACTTTTTAATAAGCATAGGTTTTATATTCATTCATTTTTATACGTATATGTCAAAAATTCTGGAGCATTTCTCCCTGGGCCTCCGCTGAAAACAGGCTCTGTGGAACCTAGTCGGACTTTCCCGGTCAACAAATGTTAAATAAAAATAAAATAAATAAAATAAAATTTACATATTTTTAGCATAATGTATGTTTAACAATTTTCTGTACTAACAGTATGCTTACATCATTTCCTTTTGAAGTTGTGATTGGGGGCAGTAACTGTTGGTGTACACTAGTATTTAAAGGATTCTCTGTATTAAATGGTGGTCTGATGAAGTCTGCTATTGAGTAGTTGAAAAGTGCTTTACCATTTTCAATGTTTAATAAATTTCTGTTTTGGGAAGTATCTGCTATCTTTTTGTTTATTTGTTTTTTAATGCATTGCCTCTTTGCTAAGGCCAGGGCATACTGCGCCCGCCTCCTTCTGCCTACTGGGGCAGGCTCAGGTTGTTACTCCTCTGAGTCACTCTGTGCCTGTGCAGGCCTTGGCATTGGTGTGGGGCTGTGGGACCCAGCCCCATGCTGTTCCTGCTGCAGCTGTTTCTGCAGGATCATATTGTGTAGCATGGCGCATACCATAACAATTTGGGTACATGTAGATGGTGAATATTGCAAGGCTCCACTGAATGTATCCAGACACCGGAACCATGACCTGAGCATCCCAAACACACGCTCTATTATATGTCTGGCCTGTGCCTCATTATGGCGTTGTTGTTCAGATGTTTGTGCATTTCTGATGGGTGTCATCAGCCACGGCTCCAGTGTGTACCCAGCATCCCCCACTAGGTAACCGTAGGGGATGTCCACTTTGGCAAATCTCTGGTACAACTGTGTCAGATGCCATATATGTGAATCATCATAGCTTCCAGGGCAGCCAGCATACACATTCATTATAATGCCCTGGGCATCACATACAGGCAGTTGATGGAGGGGATGCCCCTGCAGTTCATGTAG
Organism: Protopterus annectens; assembly: GCF_019279795.1. Lineage (NCBI taxonomy): Eukaryota > Metazoa > Chordata > Ceratodontiformes > Protopteridae > Protopterus > Protopterus annectens. The sequence continues at coordinate 696,550,342 of NC_056739.1, forward strand.
GCCCTACCCTGCTCACCGGGTGATGCTTTGATGCATATGTGCGTGCAGTCTATAGCACCCAGTACCCCAGGGTATTCTGCTATTTGGTGGAAGAGACGCATATTGCTGGTCAACACCTCACGTATGTTGAGGAAATATACATGCTCTCTGGCATGTGCTGACATGGCATCCAGGAACTGGTGGAATACTCTGGATGCTGATGCCTATGAGATCCCCATGATATCCCCAGTTGTGCTTTGGGAGGTACCTGTGGCTAGTGTACCTAGGCGTACACATACCTTGGTATCCACTGGGATGGGTTCCCCTCGGTCAGTTAGGTGTGACAGGTGTGGCCGGCACAGTTCAATAATTTACTGTAGGAGGTCTCTGTCCACCCTATAGTGCTCCACTATCTCCAACTATTGTAGCCCCTGATAGGTTACTCTGGGTCTGTACATTCTTTTCCATCTCTTCACTGTGGGTTGTTTGGCATCATTAACATCCTCACCACACTCAGCCTCTTGCACATGTTGTTCTATGTTGCCTGCTGCAGCCCTTCTCATTTTGTAGGTTTATTTGTTAAAATTTCCCTGCTTGAATACACCAGTGGTTTACAGTGTGGGAAAAACCAGGGGGAAGGTGTTTGCTTAGTTTATAGTAGTGTTATGGGCTGGGCTGGTCTGCTGCCTGTGTAATTGACTGATTCTGATACATTTCACCTGCCAGCTAAGCTAGTTCTCCTTGATTACCTTCCTACTGCTGTTTTCCCTTCCCATTGCCTTCCTGTTTAAGCCCAGGAGCACACCACACAAACAGAGTGCTCAAATGTGCACAGAGCTGCCATTTCCTGGTTTACTTTATTTTCTTTTCTTTAAAACCTGGTGCGCAGCACGCACACCCACTTAGGCTATGTGAAGAGTGCTAGGTAGGTTTAGACACACCCCGTAGCTTAGCTATGCTAAGCTAGGAGCAATCACAAGCCACAGGGCTCCAATCCACTTACAGTATGCCTGACACTCCCCCATGATGTCAACTATATCTTAGTCTTGCACCCAGCTATTCATACTTTTACACTGTTGGGACCTGCCTCTCATGCTGGGGAAAACTGGGATTCACTATCATTCCCCTCATTTGCATAGGATTGTCTGCTAATGCATAGTTACATGTCTCACATTGAGTCTCCTCCCTTAGCAACCACTATTCACTGGCCAGGTTGTCTTCTGCCTGCCACTGACGTGCATGACAGAATACTGATTTTAGTTAGAATGTTTATTTTAGGTTTATTTTATTATTTTCCCCTCAACCTCGTTTGCATGCCGCCGCCCTATGCTTAAACAGGCAAGATCGGCAAAAAAAAAAAGTTTTTTTTTTATTTTTTTTATTGTTTGCAATGCCAATGGCCATATAATTGGCCATTGGCATGCTTCCTCAATTATATGCAGCCTTTATTTGGAGCTGTCATAGCTCCGTTTTGGACTTTGCAGAAATGTACTTGGTTACTAACCAAGTACATTTCTGTAGATAGCACTAGTCTTGCACGGACTATTGCAAACTTCCTGGATTGCAAAGCCACGTAATTTGCATGAATTTCTCCTGCAAATGAGGTGATTTGCATACCAGGGCTTAGGCCATGCATAATTAGTGCAGGAGCTCTCGTGCACGCCCCTGCAGGTTGTTCCTGGATCGCACGGCAGACATATTGCCTGTCAGAGCTCCTGCACTAATCATGCATGCTGTGCAGGGCATAGGGAATCCGGGGGGGGGGGGGTATTCTTTTATTTATTTGCAGCAGATTTCTGCAGTAATACTGTTGATGGTTATGGACTGTGAATCTCATTTAAAGACACATTTGAATGTTAGCCTTGAACAGCACCATATTTAATGCTTTTATTAGGACACTGCATTATATTTGCTTATTTTGTACTTTCCTTTATATTTATCCACATATCTTAAAAGTTTTTCTGTCTGTGTTGATATCTTTTTATTTGCAATAGCGTATAATAAATCTTGGTCTGTTCTGATACTGTGCTTTGCTTTCAGCCTATCTTTCTAGGTATTTTTATCAATCTGTTCCCTATTCTATATTCTTCTAACAGTGATACTTCATATGATCATTGCTTTATAGTTTTCTCTATTTGATGCTTCCATGATGGCATTTTCTTTCTCCCCCTCATTTCCCTTATTGCTCTGTGCTTTTTGGTAAGACTATCTGTTATTAATTTGGCTGTACATTATTATATCCTATTTACTTCTTTTATATCACATGAATTTCTGTTAATAGTCTCGATTCCTGTGTTGTCTTTTGACTTCTAACATTTTGATCGTATTGACTTTCTGCAATCAATTTCTTTCATCAATCTTAATATATCTATCCATCTGTATTAAAGCAAGCAAATCTTCCCTATATCATTTTATTCTAGACAGAGTGCACTTTCTTTGCTCTTTGTTTCCTGTGGGCATTATACAGAACATTTTAGAATGTCTGTCTTCTTGTGCTATAGCCTGTTCTGTTGCATACTGCGTCATCTGCTGCTCCTTCGTATGGGAACTCATTGGCCCATCACTCCACAACATTGCTGTTGCCAGAGTTCCTACTTCTTCCCTTGCTGAGAACTCCAACTGCACTTTTTTACTGGTTTCCTACTGAAGGCTGTAGAGCATCATCATGTGGCAAGTGATCATGTGCTTCCCATTCCACCTGTTACTCCTTACTTTAGGGACGTATTGTTCCATTATGCTGTGACATTACCTTTGTTTGATTTTCTACACTAAATCCTTCACTTCACAGGTAAACTTCAGTTTCTATTTCTTTAGATTTTCAATTACCAGTTCTCTTTTCTACTTTCCCCTTTTGTTTTCTTAATTTTTGTATTGTAAAATTTTCTGTATCTTGGTGCCTTGCCTGTATTTCTCTTCAAATATCTTCAGTGCTGCTTTTTGTAGTGATTATTTTTGTTGTCTCCTTTGCATAAATATTGCACAATATCAAATCTGTTTATCTGATGTTGTCGTTTTTATTATTCCTCAACACATGGGTTTGCATCTCTCCCTTGGATCTGAATTGGCCACATATTCTAGACTTTGCATCCAACTCTTGAGCTCCTCCCTTTACCCACAATGCCTTTGTCCACCCCCAGTACTTCAGATCTCTTTTGCCACCATCGTACGCAGATGCAGGTTCCTTCTCTTGAGTGAGAACTTAATGATTGTTTTGAAAGTCCTTGATATATTTACTTAAACCTTTTCTCCATTTTTTTTTCTTATATTCCCTTTTAATATACACTATAGTGTTAGGCTTTTCTACTATTTTTATAGCATTCATAACCTTACCATAGTTGGTATTTCTCCTTTTACCTGTTAACCACGGGGTATTTTCTTAATTACTGTTGCTAGTAATTTTCTATTCTTTTCTTTACTTTTCTACTCTCTGGTAAAAAGAAAAATCTATTTTCTTCTGCTTTTTTAGTGCACTTCATTTTTTTGCAGTGTTGACTGTACTCATTCTATCTGCTAGTCCTAGTGCACCTACTACGGTTCCCAGACACTGGGATCTGAAGCCTGGAAACTCTCAGAGAGTTGGCACACTAGAGTTCATTGAGGATCCAATTATTCATACTTTGCATTCTCCTTTTTTTTCCAGACTCCTAAGAAACATTCCAGGCCACAGTCCACCACATTCTCCAGGTCCTCCAAATGTTTATCAGAAGCAGATGTGGATAGGATGATGGGAAAATTTCTTAGAGCTCAGATCCAAATGGGGGCTCATACAAGATCCATCCCCTATTGGATCTGTGAGCCTTCCAATGACATATCATACTTTTCTGTCTACTTCTCTGATCCATCCCACTGTTTTGTAGCCCCTGGATCTGACAGCCCTGAGAGGTCTGGAGTCAGATCTGAAGAAGATTTATTTGACTCCACTGGCATCCCTGACTAGTTCTGCTCCTATACCTTCAGATTGGAGCAGGTCCTAGAGCTGATGTGTCGATGTTGGATCCCTGGGGCCGGGATTGACTCCAGTGTTATCAAATTCATCCCTGCCCCTTGAAGCCTGGGCCCTGGACAGCTTATGTCTGGTTCCATCTTTGAGACACGATCTGATAGGATTTGTGATCTGCCTGCACTGGAAGTCTCAGCATCAGAGCAGTTGGTCACAGCTTCTCCAGATCCATCTACCTTTGAGGTCAGGGAAGGGACTTTTTTCTCTCTCTAGAGAACAGGCTTCTCATTCCTCAGATCCAGTTCAAATTTCCTCTTTGGTTCTAAGCTCCGAGTTGATCAGGCCTACTCCACAGGAACAGCCAGTTCCAACTAGTTTCCAAGCAGTTCCTGTAGAGGAATTCCCCCTCTCTTTAGATACCTCCCCAGAATATCCCCCAGAAGAGATCCATTGGAAGAGAATGTACAAGACGAGGCACATACATGCTGGAATCCCTCACAGAGGATACCAATTTCGATGAAAGAGAAGGGTCCCCAGATCACTACCAGATGACCTTTGGAGATATATTAGAGATCCTCAGACAGAAGGGTGTTGGTCTTCTGAATATCCCTCCCCAAAGGAATTGGTATTTTTGGAAGCTTTTGGAACTGGCCCATCTACATTTTGGGTTTGGGTCCCTGCCCCCCACCGGCAGATAAGCTCTTTGATTTTGTTTCCTGCCAGACATGGAAGGAGCCGAATGCCATTGAATCCATTACAAAAAAGACCTGACAAGTTCTTAGCTCCTCCCAAGAAGAAACCCCACTGGAGCAAAGAAGTCCCAATAGATGCTATGGTGGTAGCAGCAGCCACTAATACAGAGCTAGCAGGACAGAACTCTTCTGCCATCTACCAAACAGAGTCTAGAGTGCTGGACAGACTTGGAAAGTGAGTCTTTGCCTCAGCAGCTTTGACTTGAGGTTTCTTAATTCCCTGGCACATTTCACAAGGTTACACAGAAATTTGACCAAGGAGATATCAAAAACTCCACGAGTCCATGTCTGCAGTGGACTTTGTAAGAACATTCTCTCAACTGGCTACTCTGTTGTCAATTTCCAACATTTCCATGAGGTTAATCACTCACACAGCTGAAGGCATCTCATAAGCTGCCGGTTCAGGCATTGCCACAAGGAGACGTACCTGGATGCATCTATGCAACTTTGTGGAGCTTTGAAGATGTCCTTCATCCTTGCCCCTTTTGATGGTACATCATTATTTGGTCCATTGGTTAAATAGATGCTTACCTGCATTAAACAAGAAGGAAAGGCTCTGTCTGCTATGGGATTCAAGTTTTCTATCCCTCAGCAAACTGTTTCCAGGAATCAAAGAGGAGGTAAGAAAGTGTGGTTCAGGAAATCTCAAGGACCTTTCCAATATTTGTGTAGGGACAACTCCTTCAAAGGCAGAGGAGGGAGTTCCAATAGTAGACATGGCCCTAAATTTAGAGGAGGACTGCAAAATCAAGGTTTCTGTGATTCCTTTCTGGAAAGACCCTTCCAGTGCTCCTAAAGTGCTGTCTGACTGCCCCGTTCTGGAGGAAGTCAGGGGACAATTATTCTTGCATCCAGACACCTGCGCAAATATAACAGAAGATTCCTGGGTGCTAATAATAATATCCAGAGGTTATTCCATTCAATTTTTCCAACTTCCTGTTTGCAAAAGGAAAAAGTTTTCTGACAGTCCACCCAGTCAGAGGAAAGCAGCAGCACAAAAAATTCAAAAGCTGCTAAACAAAAGAGTCATTCGAGTGGATTCACCAGACCACATATGATTTGTTACTTACTCACTTTTCTTTTTAGTGCCCAAAAAGATAAAGGACCTCAAACCAATTATTTATCTGAGTAAACTGAATCCGTACATAAAGAAGTCAATGTTCTGAATGGTCACAGTTCAATCCATTCTGCCATTTCTTCACAAGGATGACTAGATGTTGCTCCAGAGATCTTCAGGATGTGTACTGTTGCATCTAAATATGCAGGAGATCCAGAAGTTGCACTTTGGGAATTAAGGGAAGTGGAGTATAGGCAGTTGCACTTTTGGCTGGGAGCCAGTCATTGCCTGTTCAGAGCCCTGCCCTGTGGACTCACCACAGCCCCAGGGTGTTTACCAAATGCATGGCAGTAGTGGCTGCTCATCTGAGAGTCAAAGGATTCTGAGTGTTTCCATATTTAGATAACTAGCTCCTCACTACCCCCGCCAAGAATCTCCTTCAACAGTCCAGGGACTGTTTGCTCCAGATTTGCCAGCCATTGAGGATAACAATAAATTGTGCCAAATCAAACATGACACCCGCTCCGAGCCTGGAATTCATTGGTGCACAACTGAATACAACAATACAAATAACATCACTACCAACTTATTGCATAACCATGCTCAGATCTCAGGTTCAGCAGAATATTTCCCATCCATTTCCTCCAGCTAGGTTAGTTCTTCAAGTGCTAGAATCCATGGCAGCAGCCATAGTATTACTTTCCTTAGCATGATACTATATGTGTGTTCTTCAATAGACTCTAGCTGTTCAATGGTCTATTCTTCAACAACCCCTGTATTTTCCAGTTAAACTTAGTCCAATTTGTAAATATCACATCCTCTGGTGGAGCTAGTTAGACTACATTTATCTAGGCCGACCTTTTGTTTTACCGCACCCAATGGCCACAATGACTACAGATGCCTCCTGACTGGGGGATGGAAGGGCATTTTTTTGGGCATTATAGTCCAAGGTACATGGTCCCCACAAGAAACCAATCTGCATATAAATGTACTGGATATACAGCAGTCCTGTTAGCATTGCAGGCATTTCAAGATACTCTTCATCTAGGGACTATTGCAATTCAGACCAGTAACATGTCTGTTGTCTGGTATGTCAACAAACAAGGGGGGACCTGATCTTACCCTCTCTACAGACAAGCCATGAGAGTATGGGAATGGGTGATCTCAAAGCAATTTCTAGTTACAATGCACATACCAGGGAAAACCAGCGTGTAAGCACACAAATTAATCAGGTCAATTTTGATGCTACAAGAGTGGTCTCCAACAGTTTGTGGGGGAAGAGATTTTTCGTCATTGGGACCAGCCTTGTTGCAACCTCTTTGTTTCCCCACACAATAGGTATAGCAGGTATTTTGTTCTTATCCTTTATCAGGGGAAGTCACTGAGAGATGCTCAAGCCAATGCTTGGCCATCTGTTCTCCTGTATGCCTGCACTCCGCTTCCCTTGATTCCCAAATTTCAATACAAAGCAACCCAGTTGAAGACCTCAGTCATCTTCATTGCCCTCCTACTGGCCTTGACAAGTATGGTTCCCCTTCATATGGTCTCATCTTTATTATCCTCCATGGATACTGGAACCATTTTCAGAAATCCTCTCACACCCCTCAAGAATGAACCATCCCAATATGAAAGCCTTCACGATAACTGCATGGTTTCTCCACTTCCAATAAAGGTCAGATAGTCCAGGCTTTCTTTCCCAGTATGTACAATAATTTTATCCTCTCAAAAAGACTCTACAAAGAAGGTTTACAAGGGCAAGAGGAAAAGATTCTCCATTTGGGCATTGAAAAATGGTGTTGTCCCTTTTTTGCACCAGTTTCTTGATGTCCTTGATTTTTTGGCTTTTCTTTTTTAAAGAAGGAGCTAACTTTTCTACGAATAACCTGCAATTGGCAGCCATTTTCCATTTCATACAGGAAGCAGAAATTATTCTTTGGCTTCTTCCATGTTGTGTAAAGCATTTCTAAAATACATTTTTCTTCTTAGACCACCAATAAAAAATCCCTCACCCTCCAGGGATCTGACTGTTGTGCTACAATGTTTCAAAAACCTTTTGAACCTTCAGCAAAAACGACCTAATATTTTTTTCATTGAAAACAGTCTTCTTAGTATTACTTTTGCAAGAAAGATTTCTGAAATCTAGACTCGTTTTTTCCTTTTTATTTATTATTTATTTATTTGGCATTTTTTTTTTTACTGGGAAAGTCCAACTATGCATGAATCCCATTTTCAGAGGAGGCCCGGGAAGAAAAGCTCCAGCATGCATAGTTGAATTAATAAACTACATAATATTATCACATGAAGTGCAATAACAAATATAATCAACATACACATCAGAAAATCATACAATCAATATTGAACAGCAATCATAGGATATTGGTCACTTAGTAAAGTACAATCAGTAGTGATAACTAATGGTAAAGATGTTAAGCATTTTCAATATTGGCAAAAGACTAAGAAAAAGGAAAGAAATTGTGCAGTTCGGAAAGATTAGGAAATGGAGTTAAAGTATGTAGCTATTGGAGAAATAACTGGTGCTTTGGCTAATAAGAGAAGGGAAGAAAGGAAAGGGGGGAAGAAGATGAAGGGAGAGAGAAGGAAGAAGGAAGGAGGAGAGATGAGAGAAAGCAAGAGATGAAAGGAATAGCTTCTTCAAAGAACCCTACATTATTTTCCATAAAGATAGGGATACCTTACAGACAAGCCCTTCCTTTATACCTAAAGTAGCTCCTGAAACAAACATTAACCAATCAATTAATTTACTGGTCTTGTTTCTAATTTTTTAAAATAAAGGAGAATACATGTTACACCTCCTAGATGTGCACAAGCAATTATGCTTTTATCTACACAGGACAAAGCAAATCAGAAAGTCAGATCAGCTATTTGTTTCCTTTTCACCAAAAAGCCATGTTTCTAAGGTCACTCTAGCTAAATGGATTACTGATTGCATTTCTTGGCTCTAGTCTCAAAGAATTTCCCTTCCTAAACCACCCAAAGCTCACCCAAGCTCACTCAACTAGATCCATGGCTACTTCATTTGTTTTTGGTCAGTAACATCTGTTGATAATATTTGTGCATTAGCCACATGGTCCAACACACATACCTTTATTTCTCATAAATTGGATCTTATATCCAGAAGTAGAGCCACCTTTGGCTGGGCAGTACTCCAGAATATTCTTCCATGATGGCCACCCAATGTCAACAAAGTTGAGGACTCTGCCCCATGTGCTGAGAAAGAATGAAAAGGACAACATCAGACTTATAAGTTATGTACTCACCATAACTAGCTATCTGCGTTGTCCATTTTCATTCAACTTTCTTCCCATCCATCCCCCGTCCTTAAATCCTTTGTAGAAACCAATTTGACTGTTATTGGAACTTATAGTTCTGGGTCTGAGCCCTTTTTCTTTCAGCTATCCCTGCTTCTATCCAGTTATAGGGTTTTTATGGCAATAAACTCAATCTGAGGTATTGGGGATGGACAAAGGCATTATGGATAGAGGGTGGAGCTTGAGAGTTGGATCCAAGGTCTAGAGTATGCGACCAAGCAGGATCCGAGGGTCAGATCTGGGAACCCATGTACTGAAGAAAAATTAAAATGGACAACACAGATGCCTAGCTATGGAGACTACTTAACTTATAATTCTTTCCCATGTACATGCTTCTTTTTCAGATTTCTCCTTCTCCACCTGTTTCTCCTTAATTCCGGGACATGTTGCTCCATCAAGCTGTGACATTACCTATGTTAGACTTTTTGTCTGTTGGTAATGGGTGATCCCATGTGATGTACATATCCTCATTCTCACTAATTTTTTGTGGTTCATGTGTCCAATGCTTCTTAGGTATTTCTATATTGTAGTGATTGCACAACCCCCAGTGTAACACTCTTGTCACATTAGTGTACCTTTCAATATGTAGGCCCTCTGCTATGAGTGTATCACACCCAGCAACAAGGTGTGTAACTGTTTCCAATTCATTTTTACACAGCCTGCATTTCTCTGTTTCTCGCACATGTTCAATGGATTTTGTAAATTGATGTATATGTAGTCCACTATCCTGGGCTGCCATTACTAACCTTTCATCCTTTGGTTTCAAATCACCTCTCCTTAACCATTCCTGCATAAAATCCTGATCAACATGAGGTTGTTCTAGGAGATCTCTATACTTGACACTATGTTTGTGCTTTTTCCACATTTCTTGCCTTTTCATCATTCTTTCTTTTGTTTTTTAGCACATTCAATTGCTGTCTGATTTTTGTCTACCTCTGGTTTGATTTCCATTCCCATTTGCCACCTGAATGCTTCTGCTAAACTAAGCAGAGAGATCATCTTAGGCTTCCTCTCCTTGTGTAGTAAAACATTCACTATGTTTGAATCTGATGAGGTCAGCATATATGTATGCAGTCTCATGACTGCAGATCTATACATGTAATCAGTTTTCAAGAGGCATATACCTCCTTCAGAGAGTGGAATATATGATCTTGGCATCCACTAATTTTTATATACCATTTGATAAGCATGAAGGCATTTTTCTTGTTTTTCTATCCAAATGACCCAGCACCTTTTAATGCCAGTTAGTCATGCCAGAACTGTAAGTTAAAACAAGAAGAGCAAATTGGTTTATAGCTTGGACTTTATTCCTAGATGTCAAGGCTATCTCAAATATTGCTTTTAGTCTTCTAAAGTATTCTTTACTGAGTTTTATTTGCAGTTGTTCATGTTTTATTGCTGATTCTTTATCAGTTCCCAAATATTTATACACTCCTTCCTGCTCGAGTTCCTTTATATCACATTACTGTCCTAGACTGATATTTTCTTGGTGCTGCAACTTTCCTGCTTTAAACATTCCCTTTTTACATTTATCAAGACCAGATGTCATTCTTATATCAGAGGACAACGTTTTAACCACTTGTAGTTGTGCTTTCAACTCCTTGTCTGGTGCACTGTACAGTTTTAAGGCAGATGAGAAATCTTTAATCAAGTTTGTTTTCTGGGAGCCAGATTGTAACCATGACCTAATCTGCTAAGTAAACAGCTTAATGGGTTAAGGGCAAGACTAAACAATCACAGTGACACACAAAAAAATCACCCTAGAATATCCCAGTTTGAATTTTTATTCCTGGGATAATAATTTGCTATTTGCCATGGCTTAATTGCAAAGTGGTTTCTCACCGTTTCATGGTTACTATAATATAATTGATCAAAGTAGGATGTATCCCATACATTTGTAAGCTTTCCTTTATCTGTGAATGTGGGATGTTGCAATTTTTTTTTGTAATCTATCCATACCCGACTTAGATTCTTCCCCTTTTTTACAATTCTCCATTATGGCTTTATTTAGCAACAAATGATGCTTTGGTCCATATAACTTTCTTTTGTTACCCTTTGGTTCTATTGCCATAACTGAGTTTTCTTCTAAATGACTATAAACTCTGTCTGCATCAATTTCAGTATATAGTTTGTACATCATTAGAATAGTTTTTCAGATGGCTTTCAGGTTTACTCTTAAGGAGGTGTATAATTTTCCTGTTGTTAACCAGGTTGATGTCTTTTCAGGATACGCATGTAAGTAGTTCTTACTCAGGGCTAAATCTTTGTGTAAAGAGGTTAATATTTTTAGCCAGAATTTAGCTACTGGATTTGGGCCTAAAGTTTTCCAATTTGGTGCTTTTCTTAATTTTGTTAGAATTTCTCTGGCCATTACTTTGTTCCATTTCCTATCCTGCACATTTGAACTCCTTACTGATTTTTTTTTAATTTTTGTATACATTCAGTATTTTTATTGTGTTGAACAGAGTCTTCATTTCTGCCTGTACTGATATATTTAGTTTATTATTTGCAATAGTGTATGCTAGATCCTCGTCTGTTCTGATACTGTGTGTTGCTTTTAACAAGTGTGTTTTTCTAAGTAGTTTTGTTGATCTGTTCCATTTTCTATACTCTTCTAACAGTGATACTTCTTGTCTTAATTGCTTTATAGTTTTCTCTATTTGATGTTTCCATGATGGCATTTTATTTCTTCCCTTATTTCCTTTCCCTTATTGCTCTGCATTTTCCTGGTAAGACTTTATCTGTTATTAATTTATCTGTACAATAGTATATTCTATTAACTTGTTATATCACGTGAATAACTGTTAATGTTCTCTATTACTGTGTTCATCTGTTTTATCAGACTTTTAATATTTTGAGTCTTATTTACCTTCTGTAATCTACTTATTTCATCAATTTTAATATGTCTTTCCATGTCTATTAAATCAAGCAACTCTTCCCTTATATAATTTTCTTCTAAACAGAGGGCACATTGTTTGCTCTCTGTTTCCTATGGTCATTCTCCAGAAAGTTCCAGAACACCTACCTGTGACATATCCTTCTCAGCTGCATACTATGTCACCTGGTGCTCTTTCATATGGGATCTCATTGGCCAATCACTCCATAACATTGCTTGTATCAGAGTTGGCACTATATCCTGCTCCTTCTTTTGCTGTACAACGCCAAATTAACTTTTGTACTGGAAAGTCTCCAGAATACCATCATGTGGCAGGTGATCAGATTCTTCCCACTCTACCTGTTTCTCCTTAATTTGGGGACTCACTGTCCTATCATGCCATGACATTGCCTGAGTTGAATTTTCTACACTACATCCTTCACTTTGCAGATAATCCATAACTACAGCTTCTATTTCTTTAACTTCTCCATTACTAATCCTCTTTTCTACTTTATCCCTTTGTATTCTTATTTTTTGTATTGTGAAAGTTTCCATATCTGGGTACTTTTGCCTGTATTTCTCTTCAAACATCTCTGCAGCTTAATTTTTTTCTCTTGATCAATTTGGCTTTCTTCTTTGCATTAAATATTGTACCATATTGGATGTCTTTCAGAGAAAACGAACATCATTGATAAGGGGACACAGGCAGAATGCAGACAGAACATATTTTCTCAGTTTTTAAAATCTTGAAACATAAGGGGGTTCAAACTGAGCAAAGAAACTCCTTAGGTCCTTTAACAACTGGAGGTCAAAATCTACGGTGTACTGATCTTGCTAATAATGTATTTTCTAGAGTTCTGAGGGGCAAGATTTATCTTACAATGATAACTCAACACCTATAGGTAAAGACAAAAACTTGAGTAGTGTCATTAACAACCCCAGAGGTATTTGTTATTGATGACTCAGTAAGTAAAGGCATTACAAGTTTATTGCCCAGGGTAAAGAATCATTGTCACTATATTAAATGTGTATAGAATGAATGATATTCAGGTGTCTTGCTAAAGATTCACTGTGATAAAAAGAAATATGATTTGGTCATTGTGATTGGTGGAGTTAGCATACCTCTCAACATCTCAGCCCAAGAAATCTGGACAAAGCATAAAATAATGGGGGGACAAAGGCCCAAAAATAGGGACAGATTTTAAATATTGCTCTTATAAACTTAGAAAGTTGCTAGAATAACAGGATTTGTTTCAATATTCAAATTCTGAAAGATATGAACTCTGAAACTCAAATGTAAGTCATTATTTAGTGACTTCAGTCCTCCATGATTTGCCAGAAGACCATAGATTTTATGAGGAACAGACCAAAAATGTGAGGCAAAAATCTGGACGGTTGAGAGGTATGGGAGTTATTGATATAGGTAAGACTAACATCACGTGATTTGCAAGTGATATTAAAGATATTATTAACTTGAGTAAAACAAAGGATTTTATATTTCTGAAGTATGAGGTTATCCCTGCTCCAGTATTTAAAAAAAGTTTTGTTAAAGGTCGCTAGATAGTTTTCTAACTTTATTACAAGAGAACTTAAATGTCCAAATGCTAAAGAATTTCAGCCTGTGAAGAGATGGTAGATATTTTGGCTTATTTTAGTTCAGACAGACTTGTTTTCACTTAGAAGAAAACATGTTATTATAGGGTAAGCTATCTAAGGTAGTAAGACACTTTTATAGTGAATCATTAGAAAAGTCCCTAAGACAAAAGAAGGAATAGTTTGAAATTCTTAATGTGCAATGCAAGAAGTTTAAACAACAAATTTAATGCCCTAGCCTAGAAGGAAGAATAATGGATGGGTCTTATCACATTATATTAGTGACTGAATCTTGGTTCTCTGAAGATACTAGAACATTGTTGCAGTTTAATCTCAGTGACTCTCATAATTATAGAAGTGAGAAGGGTGTTGTTGTTTATTTGCATTAATAAAGTTTATCACCCATCACTAATACATATTGGTAAGGATCATGAAACATTTGCTGTAATATATCTGGGAAAAAATATTATAGACTGTTGTTTTATTTTAGATACCACCAAACCAAACAAAGGAGGGCTTGAGGAGTTCTAGCAGAACACTCTACAGTTACTTTATGAATGGCATCAACATAATTGCTAATAAATGGCCAAAAAAAAAAAAAGGATTAGAACAGGTCATTTGAGTTTACTGATGCAGTTGGAGAATTGGTTGGGACCAGTAAGGAACAGGGCTATTTACAAATAGTCACTGAGCCAGATAGAACAGATATATATTAGATGCAGTTTAAGTTAAAGACTCTAAATTCATAGGTAAATGTAGAACTGACTTAGAGTTACTGGACTCTGATCATTTAAATATTTATGTGGGACTTAATTAGTGCTATACCAAAAAGAATCTAGGAAGAAAAGGAAGGCCTTTTAAAGGGCTAATTATTTTCAAATGATTAAAATTCTAAATCAGGGGTGTCCAACCTTTTCGCTTGCTGGGGCCGCATTGAGTAAATAGAAATTGTCTTGGCCCCGCGTATAAAATATATCATATAGTTAACTGTTTCTCTGTCACGGGTGACCAAAGTCAAGCCCCTGGCTGTACTGTAGGTCCATTTGAACAATGAATAAATGTAATAAATGCCTAATATTTGCCCTAAAATTCTAATTCTAATTCTTAAAATAACAGTTAACTCTAACATCTTAGTTTATTTGTAAAAATAAAATAGAATTAATTAACAGGTATGGAACCCTTCCATTTGTATGAAATCATACCTCTTGATTTTGTTGGTTTCTTAAAGATGTCCATGTCTTCCATCATGTCCTTAATGTACATGAGCAGGATTCACGAAGACTTGCACGGAGTGTAAGATACGTGCAACACTCCATGCAAGCCTCGCGATCCAGGAACAGCCCTAAACTCCGTGTAAGAGACCAGCTAAAATGTCTCTTACACAGACTGGGCGTGGACATGATAAATACCTCACTTGCAGCCGAAAGGTATGCAAATGAGGTATATTAGAGATCCACGAAGCAGAAACCAGTCCATGTAAGAGACGTTTTAGCTGCAGAAATGTACTCAGTTGACAACTGAGTATGTTTCTGCAAATTCCACAATGGAGCCATGTCAGCTCCAAAAAAGGGTGCATATGACTCAGGCAGCATGCCAATGGCCAAATATGTGGCCATTGGCAATATAACCCGATACCAAAATATTAAAAATATAATTTTTTTTTCGGCGATCGCCGATGTTTAAACCCAGCGCAGCCCCACGCAAACGGGTTGCGCTGTATAAAAACATAAAAAAGAAGGTTATAAACCCACAAATGTGGGTTTCATGTAATACATGGAATGACAATGCAGGGACCAGCAGACCAAAAACAACATGGCCACCGTGTAGTGGTTGCTAAGGGGGGAAGCTGAGTCTAAGACATGTAACTAAGCATTAGTAGGCAATCTCATGTAAATGAGGGTTAGGATACTGAATCTCACAGTCACATAGCAAATGAGCACAGTCTGAGTAGTGTAAGAGATACATAAGGGGGAGGAATAGAGTATGAGATAGGTGACATCACAGGGGGGAATGGTAGAAAGAAATGCAGTTCATTGGAGGCCAGTGTAACATGACAGATGACAGACAAAGATCATGGAAAGAGGTGTGCCACTAGATAAGTCATGGAAAGTCAAGAAATGGAAGGTGTACACTGTTACTTACACCAAAGTTTCTTGTTGGGCATGCATGCGCACGTGTGCACACCATGAAGCACGAGTAGGGCAGTGTGTGTGCGTGTAAGGCAGACTGAGCATGTGGGAGCATGTTGGGAGATGTTTAACACTGTTTGCGTGGGTGTGCACGTGTGTAGGGCAGGCTGAGTATGTTGGGGGCTGTTGGCAGACGTGTAACAGTGTTTGCGCGGGTGTACGGGCGTTTTAACCTGAATAGGTAGATTATGAACAGTGTAAGCACATGTGCACACGTGTAAGCCACTGTGAGCGTGTTTCTGCTAGTATGCACGTTCCTCCCCCCTGAGGAAACAGAAAGGAAAAAGGAAGCAACAGAATTAATAGGAAGCTAGCAGGGATAACTGCTGAAGCTAGCAGGTGAAAACAATTAGAAGCAGGCAATTACACAGGCAGAATAGTAGCCCAGCCCAGCACTTAAAACTCTGCAAACAGTAGTACAGGATGTTTCTCTTAAGAGACACTGCAAGACAGGAGTAAGCTAATAGAAGTGAAAACTGAAAAAGCTTCACTCAGAGGAGAAATGTTAGGGGCTGCCATAGCTGTCATAATGAGACATAGGTGACTTGCTGAGGGTGGTGACAATGCAGATGGTGCCAGACAACCCACAGTGAGGAGACGGAGAAGAGTGTACAGGCCCAGGGTCACCTACCATGGGTTACATGAGCTGGAGATAGTAGAGCGCTATAGAGTGGACAGAGAGCTCCTGCAGCAAATTGTTGAGCTGTGCAGGCCACACCTCACACACAGAACCAACAGAGGGGAACCCATCCCAGTGGAAACCAAGGTATGTGTTGGCCTAAGAATACTAGCAACAGGTACCTTCCAGAGACCAACTAGCGATATGATGGGGATATCACAGGTATCAGCCTCCAGGGTACTGCACCAGTTCCTGGATGCCATGTCAGCACATGTCGGTGATCATGTATATTTCCCCAATGCCCGTGAGGTATTGGCCAGCAATATGCGTCTCTTCCAGCAAATAGCGGAATACCCTGAGGTAGTGGGTGCAATAGACTGCATGCACATACGCATCAAAGCACCAGCCGGTGAGTGGGGTAGGGCCTACATTAACCGCAAGGGCTTCCCCTCCATCAAATGCCAGGTCGTGTGTGATGCCCAGGGCATAATAATGAATGTGTGTGCTGACTGCCCTGGGAGTTACCATGATTCCCACATCTGGCATTTGACACAGCTGTACCAGACATTTGCCAATGGGGACATCCCACACGGACACCTAGTGGGGGATGCAGGTTATGCACTGCAGCCATGGCTGATGACATCCATCAGAAACGCACACACACCTGAACAGGAATGCCATAATGAGGCACATGCACAAACACGTAATGTAATAGAGCGTGTGTTTGGGCTGCTCAAGTTACGGTTCCGGTGTCTGGACACATCTGGTGGAGCCTTGCAGTACACACCAACTACATGTACCCAAATTGTCATGGTATGTGCTATGCTACATAATATGATCTTGCGAAAACAGCTGCAGCAGGACCAGCATAGGGCTGGGCCAAACAGCCACCCACCATTGCCAAGGCCATCACAGGCAGAGCGTGACTCGGAGGAGGAACAACCTGAGCCTGCCCCAGTAGTCAGAAGGAGGCATGCCCAGTATGCCCTGGCCTTGGCAAAGAGGCAACGCATAGCACATACACTGGCTCAGTAGGAACCCTGGGAATGATACCCCCTCTGACTCACTCAAATAATAACATGAATGCCTAAAATGACATGACCTGCTCACAAACATGTACAGGGAAGTGTAATATGCGCATCCGACAGAGGCAGCCCTGCAGCACCACCTGAAGCATGAATGCCATGTGTTAAGTAATGTAACACCATGTACTATATGCACACATGAGCACCCTGACTAACATCCACCCTCACCAAGCATGAAGCCAAAAAATGACGATGGGATGATCAAGTGCAATAACTGGCTGAAGTAATGCAGTTAGTCAAAGGGGAGCCAATGTGTTTCAGGCTGGGAAGACATGCAGAGCATGACATGATGCACCACCTGCTAGGGGTGGTGTGCACCTATCATGCCATGCCCCATGGATACTGGCAAAGGCTGTCAGTACCCACAGCATGCCCTGAATAGGTAAGTCTCAAAACACAAACCCACCTTCATAGATTCTACAAGGGATAGGAACCTAGATGTAATGCTACCCAATGGCAGATGTCTAAACAGCAAGATGTGTGCAGTGTAAACACACACAGTATGGAGAATGTAGATACCAGTCCTGTAATAGAGAACTAGGTCAAGGCTCACATCAGTACCCTAACACTACCAGGTCAAACCTCATACTGTGCTGTACAGCCGCAAAACATGGAACAAGCTACAAAAGGAGGGTGACTAGCAAGAAATGGCAAGGATAACCACACCCCCATGTTGGTACCACAACAAGAAGCAGCATGGATTAGCCATGGTCAAATACCAATGGCTAAAACTGCCTTCCAGTATATAGCCTGCTGCAGACTACTGTCCTAATACCAGGAACTGCACCTGGCCTATGTCGGAATACATGAATATATCAAGCCCCCCAAACCACATTATATTGCTTGAATGAAAATACCCAGACATACACCGGGAGGATTATACTAGCACCAACACAGTAGGAGAAAATTACCCAGAATCCATAAACCAAAATGCCCAGGAACAATGTACCACTCCCACAAGAGGGGTAAGCATACTGGATGTGATAATCAGCAACATGTGTACTGGATGGCAAGATGAGAAGTGTGCCCCTCACTGGTAAGACCAGACCATAGAGTAATCACACTGGATATACACATCCTGACCCCAGTCCCTGGCCAGAATACCACAGTGAAAAACATGTGTAAAGCATAGGTTGCAGCCCTCAAAACCGATGTTGAATCCACAAAAGGCCCTGTGCAAGTGCAGAATATGGGACACACCACAGAACATGTTATACAGGCATTCCATGAACACAGACAGGAATGCTTGGAGTATGCAATCACAAATAACAACAACACACAATGCCATACATGCATGCATCTGGCATGCTGGACTCCAGCCATTACCAAACCATGCAAGAGAATGAGGAAGCTACCACATGATAGAGCAAACATAAAAAGGGAAGTAATCACTGACCAGTAGTATGGCAATAACATATGTCCACACATACAATCCACTAAGTCCAGCCACAACAAATAGAATCTGTGAATCCAGAGGCAATGTGACAACCAGTCCCAAGTACACAGACAACCACAACACCCCCCAATAAATACAAATATATGTGATAGATGCATCCATGTATCCAAACCAGAGGTTGAGCTCCACCAACTCAGTACTGTCAAAACAAGTCAAGAGGAAAAGGTAACCACATACACCACAAACCCAGTCCCACATAGACCTACCACAACTGTAAACCAAACACATAAACACAGACACATATTCCCCCCCCCCCCGGAAAGGCCCCCCCCCTTAAAAATTAAAAAAAAACAAAACCCAAACACCAAAAAAAACCAAACGGGGAAAGGGCAAAAAAATCCCCCCCAAGCAACCCCACCCAAAAACCCTTCAAAAAAAAAAATAGGCCCCAATGCCAATTTTTTTAAAATTTAGGTAAGGGGGGCCCCAAACCCCCTTGGGGGGGCCAAACCCCCAAAGTTCCACAGGGCCAGAAAGGGAAGAAAAAAATTTGCCGGGAATTACAGGTTTTTTAATTTTAGGTTTGTCCCGGGTATAAAGGCCCCCCCAAGACAAAAACCCTTGCTTTTCCCCAACCTTCCAAACCCCGGGGATTTTTGGAAAAAAAGGGAAAGGGTAAGAGGTAAAACCCTTAGGCCCTTTGGGGCCCCAACAAAAAAGGGGGGGCCAAAAAAAATAAAACAAAAGGGGGGTTAAAAACAGGTTCACCCCAAAAAAAAAAGCCCAAGCAGAAAATAATTAAAATGCCCCCCTCCAAAATTTTGGTTCCCTTTTGGCTTGGGGGGGGTGAATTACCTAAAAAGAATGTAAAAACCCTCCCTTGGGTCAACCCCATGAAAAAAAAAGCCCTTTTGGGATGGGGTCCCTCTGAAAAAAAAATGAAAAACCCCCAGGCGGGAAAAATGACCCCTTGGCTTTTGTGGCCAGAAAAATTCCCCAACCCCTTCAACCAAGAAAAATGAGGGGGGGCCCAAAAAAACCCGGGGTACAAAAAAAACCCAAAGGAAATTCCCCCCCTAAAAATTTGGTTTAACAGCGGGGGCCCCCCGGGGGGGGTTTAAAAAAAAGGCCTTTGTCGGGGGTCCAAGGAGGGGTTTTCCTAATGTCCTTGGTCCTGGCCTTTGGGAAAGAGGGTCCAAAACCCCCCCCCCCCCCCCCCCCCCCCCACCCCCCCCCCCCCCCCCCCCCCCCCCCCCCCCAGCCCCCCAAAAAAAAAAAAAAAAAAAAAAAAAAAAAAGGAAAAGAGAAAAAAAAAAAAAAAAAAAAAAAAAAAAAAAAAAAAAAAAAAGGGGGCCAAGGCCAAAATCCCCCCAGGATCCTGACAAGCTTGTTCTGCACAGCTATGGAAAGGATCAGTATGTACCACAGACAGAAGGCTATTGTGGACCTACTGATACTGGACCCTACACAGTGTGGCTTTAGTAACTGCAGAACCTGCCCCTAAACCTGTCTGTCCCATTTGAAGCAGTCATTAAGGTCACTGATGAGGGCAATGTGGTCCACACAGTGTAGCTGGACCGTGCACATGCTTCTAGACAATACCATACGAGTTCAGTATGGATATGTTCACCAGCTTAAATATATACCCCTATGTCAGTAGAGGGGTTGCAAACCAGACCAAGGACAGAACTGACATGGTCAGACATGCTGCATCCATGTCAGACTACAAAGCGGATATGAGTGGCATCCCACAAGGCCTGGTCTTGCCCCCACCCCGTTCTGTATATATGTCCCATAGGTATAGGCCAACATGGAAGGACTGTGACTGAACATGTATGCAGAGGAGTACAAACAGCCCACCATATCCAACCCCCAGCTGACACAAGCAACCCACAAAAGGGCCACCTACAAACAGACAACTGTAGCCATAGCCATGTCAGCAAGCTAATTGCAGAACTGTGTATAGACAACCACCGTGGATATACAGTAAGTGCCCACAAATTACCACACAGGTGTTAACCCATGAGGTACCTAACATGTAATGTCAGACCTGGTTACAAAAGGTGATAGATATCCTGCACTGGACAAACATGTGGCTGTAGTGTTCGCAGAAACATATACTATATACCCACCCAAACATGAAGGTTGGCAGATGTAGATAAGGGGAACTCACTGTGGCTCTGCAGTCATCCTCCATCAGTGTCACAAGTGACTATTAATAGCCCCTGTGGGATATACCGCAGCAGACACCTCCATCAACTGTAAAGTCCACAACAGTACCCCACCAGGAGTAGCAAGAGCATGAACAGATGCCATGTAAGTTGGCTGAGTAAACAAACTGCAGCCCCCTGTTAACCGCCATACTTCCCAGCTACAGGAAAGCTGTGCCTGATGTATGAAGCCATGTCCAACCTGGAATGAATGAACATGTTGCACCTTTGTACAATCTGAATGGCAGTGAGCTATGCACATGAGAGACCTGAACCCCAGCACTGACATACATAGGGCAAGCTGTACAGAATGATCCATAACACAGAAGGCACCCCCACTCTTCAGTAAACTCCTGGTACAGGTCAGCCAGAGAGTCACATATCGACACCCCTCAAGAGGAATCCTGATGAGTGGATGGGAGATGGTAGGCTAACCCTGGGTATCACTGTTATGTCAGAGGTAGACGGAGTCACAGTATACTAACCATGACATATGTCATGGCAAACTCCAGTTACAATGTGTGTCAAAGGACAAACATACCCTGTGACTAGCATCAGAAATGTCCTAGGGAACATCGCTAGTGCTCTTCAATGTCCACCCATGTTGTGGAATACACTAGCAATGTTGGACGAGCCTGGTGTAGGTAGTCCATATCTGAACATATTACAACATGGTCATATGTGCACAACTGGCCCCTACACAGTCTGTTGTGCTCACTATGAAGATGTCAAGCAGTCATAGGACTAAAGCCCAGGATACTGTCCACCACAGTGAAAGTACTGAACCAGTACACTATACGGTACTACAGTGTTAGGTCATTATGAAAGTATGTTGAGAACTGTCTGCAAAGTATCCTATGCAATCCCTGCAGGCACAGTATAATCCCTGTTGTGGCAGACATGAAGCAGTTGGCCAGTTAGTATACAACATGACACCCAACACACAACCATAAACGTGAGATATTGTTGAAGTTCACACACACCCAAATATGTGGTGGACATCAGAGTGCAACATATGGAAAGCTCACACTGGGCATGCTCGCACACATTGATAAATGAGGCATATGTCAGACAACATGTCATGGAAAGGCTGAACTGGGCATGCTCACACACTTAGGCCATATCTCCGTTTAGCAGTTGGCCACACATATCTGGTATTATGCGGCTCAGTCCAGGAACCAACCACAACACAGCAATCAGCCCAGTGCACACAGTAAATGACTACAGAGACATAAGTGATATAGTGGATCGCCGTCATATGCAAACATCTTCCACAGATACACAAGTTGGTCATAGGAACAGGGAATGCTATGGCAATAAAGACCTGCAAACAGTAGAACAGCACAACAAATATTGTGCATCTGACAATTGAACATATGGGTGTAGAGGTCAATACTAGGCTTGTTGCCCTACGGAATGACAGCTCAGCCAGAGTGTGCTTGGCATCTGCATCCCCAGGACAGTAGGCTACTGTGCCACTGTAAAGTAGGTCACAGAAGGCAACATGTGAGGCTAGTGAGCTGTGCCTCTGTCAAGCAGGCACCGTGGAGGTCCCAGGGATTGAATGTGCTAAGCCACAGCCATGTTGTCGGTGTGTGCTGTGAGAGGGTTGCTGAGGATCTCTGACAGTAGGTGTCCGTCAATAACAGACTGAGGGGAGCCCTATCTGCATTCTCTGGGCGATTCCACTGTCAACACTGTGTTGTGATGAGTATGTGTGAATGAAGTGCCATGCCGGAACTGTTCACAGATGTCCTCCCTCTGTGGGCTACAGCTCTGCAATGTATTAGGTCACTCTGTCTGTTGTACAGCACATATATGGCTGGTGTACAGCTGACAGGTGTCTTATTGTGGAGCAGTCATGGGTATATGTGAGATAGCATGACCAATGCAAACTGTACACATGCTCATAGAATGCAATTGTCAAGGATTATGCTGAGTGGCCAGTATAGTCCCCCAGCATGGGTCCTCTGAAGTCGTCCACCCCAGTCTACACAAGTGTAGAGTCTGCTTGTGCTAAATACAGTTTGTGTGCAGTGACAACCTTGCCTGGGGCTGGAGATGGGATATGGATGTCCAGGGAAAGGTGGGTATGGTCAGATATCAACAATGGTGGTCTACCTCTGGTGTGGAACAGTGAGTACCCATGTTGCAGATGGACAGGTGCAATATGTATTCCCCCATGTGGCTGTGGTGTGTGGTTCTGCCATAGCACATGGACCCACAAATTGTAGTGGCTGTAGGGTAAAGTGGTAGAGGCCTGAGTAGTTCTCACACACAATATGCCTGTACCTGATGTTAACAAATGGAATGGTGTATGTGAACACCTGCATATCCTGGCACTGTTCCCAGGGAAGCTGAGTGTGTGTCCTGGATGTGGGTGTGGTGTTCTGGACTGGTTGTGTTGTGTGTTACAGGTCCTGTGGTCCCAAAGCATGGTATAGAACATAACCTGCCAGTGCGATGTGCATATCTGACCCTGACTTAGGTGGCTGCAAATGCATATATATGCTATCCCCCACCTGACAGGTAGTACTACATGTACATACCTCTGTAGAAATAAAGATGTCAGCACCCTATAAATACTACAGGTGCAGAATAGATGCCCAGTAATTCAGAGAATGTGCTCTGCTAATGCGTCTGTCTCAAGTGTCATAACATAGTTAGGTAGGGGCTTGAATCCTGTACGTGCTCAGTGTGTGTGTGGAGGGGGTTAGTGTGTATTCAAGACTCTTTGAAAGAAGTATCTCTTTTGCCAACTAGGAGAATACACTACAGGATGCACATTCCCCTTTCTAAACACTGATGATGTCAGCACCCTATAAGTACAGCAGGAGAAGGAAAACCTCCCAGTAATACGAATAACGCACTCTGCTAATGCATCTGTCTCAAGTGTCATAACTTAGTTAGGTAGGGATTTGAATCCTGTACATGCTCAGTGTGTGTGGAGGGGGTTAGTGTGTGTTCAAGACTGTTTGAAAGAAGTATCCCTTGTGCCAACTAGGAGAATACACTACAGGATGCACATTCCCCTTTCTAAACACTGATGATGTCAGCACCTTATAAGTACAGCAGGAGAAGGAAAGCCTCCCAGTAATGCGTATAGCGCACTCTGCTAATGCATCCGTCTTGAGTGTCATAACATAGTTAGGTAGCGGTTTGAATCCGGCAAGTGTGTGTGTTTGGGTGAGGGGGGTTAGTGTGTGTGCAATTTTGTGTGAGGGAAATGTCCCTTTTGGCAACTGGGAGAACACACTACAGGATGCACATTCCCCTTTCTAAACACAGATGATGTCAGCACCCTATAAGTACAGCAGGAGAAAGGAAGCCTCCCAGTAATGCGAATAGCGTGCTCTGCTAATGCGTCCGTCTCGAGTGTCATAACATAGTTAGGTAGGAGTTTGAAATCTGTAAATGGCATGTGTGTGTGTTTGGATGTTTGGACTCTGTGTGTGTGCAATTCTGTATGAAAAACCTGTGCTTTTTTGAAATCAGGGGATCACACTACATGATGCACATTACCCTTTCCAAACAGTGATGATGACAGCACCCTATACATACTGCTTGAGAAGAGACATCTGCCAGTATTCAGAATAGCGCAACCTACTACAGCGTCACTCTCAAGTGTCATAACATATTTAGGTAGGGGTTTGAAACCTGCAAGTGTGTGTTTGGATGTGGGGAGTTTGTGTGTGTGCATTTCCGTATGAAAAACATGTTAGTTTTGGCAATCAGGAGATCACACTACCCGATGCACATTACCCTTTCAAAATATTGATGTTGTCAGCACCCTATAAATACAGCCAGAGAAGAGGAACTTTCTAGTAATCTGAATAGTGCGCTTTGCTAATGCGTCTTTTTCACGTGTCGGGACTTAGTTAGGTAGGGGAATGAATCCTGCAAATGGCAAGTGTGTGTGGGAGTAGTAGGGTGTGTGTAAATGCAAGTGTGAGAGAACAGATCCTTTTGGCAAATACTACAATACACCAGATGCTGCATATTCCCCCAGTAAACACGGGAGATGTCACCACACTATCAGCACAGCCAGACAGGGCTAGTTGGCTAGTAATGCCAATAGTGCGCTCTGCTACTGTGTCTATTACCATTGTCAGAGTACAGATAGGTATGTTTTGGTAACCCACAACTGCCACGTGTGGTTGTTTCACACAGTATGACCTTGTGTGGGTCTTTGTACATAACAATGCATGCCATTGCCTAAACCAGCAATGGCATTGCACACATGATGTATGTGTGTGACACATACACATAAATACCTGTGACCTGCAGTAGTTACCATGTCTGACACATGCCTTGAGTGGATAAATGGTATTTGCAATGTATACCAATATGACTGTGTCTTACTATGCAGGGTCCACACGCGGTATGTGTCTATACAGTGTGGGTGTATATGGTAAAATACCTACAGCAGGGGATACACATCTGGTCTGGGCCATATAGTGTACATGTAGTCGATGTACAGGTGCTGCATGTTCCCACCTGTTGTGGTAGTGGTAACATGTCATTCCACTGCAATTCAGTGACCACATACTGTGAACCCTTCAACCAGTGTGTTGTAGCTACAGTAATGCTCACGCACAATGTTTGGCTGGATGCAGTCCAGCCATATAAAGACAGTTCTTGAGACTGTCATATTGCCAGTGTTGTTATGGAGGATAGGTGGTCTTCCTGTGTATGGGAGGGTTGTGTGTGCCAGGCTATGAACCAGATGGCAGTCCGACACACTGTTAGCTGCATATGATTAGGCCCTGATGCTTTGTGCTGTGCCAACAACCTGGAGGTGTGTGTATCTGTGGTACCTTGGGATACCACCCCCCTGTCCATGTGTGTTACATGTGTAGGGGACGACAGGCATGGTATGGGGCATAACCTGTCAGTGATGGGTAACACCTGTGAGCCATGAATCAGGAATCTGGCACTGCACAGACATTGCAGTTCACCGTGCTGAGGACAGTGTCCGGTGCATGCATCTTCCGGTGTACACTGCTGTTGTTGTGTAGCAGCACTGTTAGTGTCCTAACCTGTGTGATACCCACGGAGGTGGCTATGTAAACCGTGTCCTGCAGCATAAGGCAGTATGTGTGTACCAAGGAGCTTTGCCATTATACATCGGGCCATGGGTGTCATGTGCAAGATGACCCTTGCACATCATTGTGGCTTCCCTAGCATGTAAGCACACGTTGACAGCCAGCGGATACCCTATGAATGACATTGGAGACTGAGCGTAATGTAGACATACAACACCCTTCCCACATATAGTGGTAGCATACCTGGTGAGGGTATGTTGGCAACCAAGATCAGGATCATACTGGCCTGTGCCACATGCTGAGAGATCCATTCTATGTTCCCTATCATGTAGTCCAGGGAGGTATGTCTCAGGTCAGCCATACTGGCATGGTCAATGAGTGAGTCATATGTGTCCATGCCTCTGACTGACCTGTATGCATGTGTTCTGTGGTGGACCATAGTGCCCCATGAGGCATATCACTGTGACCTTCACCAGATACAGCCTGTTGAGCGGGACCCCAGTGCAGCACCCAAGACAGGTACCTGACACGTCTGTAGCAGGTGTGTTGTGTAGCCCTACAGGCTGTGAGTGTGTGGCACAGGGGATGTGTGTGACATGTGTGGCATGTGCTCTGTTCCGACGGAACATATGCCTGTGTGCCAGCTGCGGAGGTGTGTGATGCTCAGGCAGGATGCTATTCTGAGTCCCCACGTATGCCCCACTGTGTTCAGCATGCTGTCAGTGCATGTCAATGTCTGACTTGTATTGTAGTCACTGTAATATATTTCATTTATTTATTTATTTATTTATCCTACATTTGTTGACCGGGATAGTCCGACTGGATGCATGTCCATTTCCAGGGGAGGCCCGGGGAGAAAAGCTACAAGGGTAAGCAGATACAGCATTACATAATACCAGCATTACATATTACAAACAGATTATTTACAGAGATTACATAAGTAAGCAAGTTAAACATGTTCCACAGGTTAATGTTAGTCCTGAGCACAAGACAGGATTAAATTAAATTACACAGTAAACTGGTTAACAGATTTTACACATTCGAGTTAGCCAGGCTTGATACATTGACATAGCCAGTTAAGTGACAAATGATGTTTGAGTCTAGAGTTAAATTGACCTAAGGTGGAAAGTAAGGTAATATCAGCTGGAAGTGAGTTCCAGGATCTTCTTACAGAGTTTGCAAAGAGAGAATCACCGGCTGTGTTATTAAATTTGCTAGTCTGAATTAGTAATTTGTTAGAGGATCGAAGCGGTCTAGGATTGCTATAGGGGGTGATAATATTTGAAGTGCAGGAGTATTGTCCGGATTATAGAGGATTTTATAGGCCATAATCAGTTGGTTATACTGTATTAGGCTGAGTAGTTCAAGCCAACCAAGCTGATTTAGATTGATGCAATGATGTGTCCTAAAAGGCAGCCCAGTAGCAAACCTGGCAATGTGGTTGTAGCAAATTGAGTGTTTGTTAAGGACAGTCTTGTTCATATTCGAGAGTAGAGGGGATGCATACAGAAGGGTTGAAAGAAGGTGTGAGCGAGCTATGGCACCTTTAGCTGGGGGGGTTAGGAAGGCTTTTATTCTGTAAAGTGACCCTAGTTTTTTATTGATGGCTTTGATAATTTGGTTAACATGTAGGTCACATTTGAGATTATTGTCTATGATGACACATAATAGTTTAGTAGATGGGTCAGGGGAGATTATTGTGCCATCAGTTGATGTTATGGTAAAGGTGAAAGCGGTAGACCTACGTGTTGGTGAAATAACAGCAGTTTAGTTTATTTGGGATTTAGGATCAGATGATGTTCAGAAAGTCAGTATTCTATTGTATTAAAGGTGGTCTGGGTAGCTGACCATAACTCTACTGGAGATGTGGCTGAGCAGATCAGAGTAGAGTCTTCAGCATATTGGATACAGCTGACTTTTGGGATGACAGTATAAAGGTCGTTAATGAAGATGGATAACAGCAAGGGCCCTAGTATAGAGCCTTGTGGTACTCTGAGGGTGTTAGGTAGAAGGTTAGAGAGTTTGTTCTGCCAGAGGCCAGCCTGCTGTCGACCATGCAGGTAGGATTGAAACCATTGGAAGGCTCCAGTATCTAGACAGAATGTTTGCAGGGTGTGGATTACAAGTTGGTGATCAACCATATCGTATGCCTTGGAAAGATCCAAAAGAGGGCTGAGGATATATAATTAGTGTTGCAAGTATGGTTTATGGTGTTAGTAAAGGCTAGGAGGCCTGAAGTAGTGCTGTGATGAGGATGGAAGCCATGCTGAGTGTCTGCCATAAGGCGATTTTGGATTAGGTGGTGCATGAATTGTCTATGAACAAAGTTTCCATAATCTTTGCAAGTGGAGAGAGTATAGCTATTGGCCTATAATTGGAGAATTCAGTAGAGCTGCTTCCTTTGTGAAGTGGGATTACATAGGATATTTTCCAGATGGTGGGAAATTTATATTCTACCATGGTTCATTTGATTAGTTATGAGACAGGGTAAGCAATAGCATCATCTGATTTTTGTAGGTACTCGGCAGGGAGTTGATCAGCAGAAAGTGTAGTGGGTTTCACTTTTTCAATCAAGGTATGGAGAAGTGAAGTGGCGACTGATTGGCAGCTGAACGCAAGTAGGTTTCTAGGGGTGCTACTTTCAGGACCAGGGGAGCTAGGAGGTAGATGGCTAGCTAGGGCTTGAAATGTCTCAGTAAAGATTTGGTCAAAATTATCAGAAACATCTTCAGGGGTTTTATCAATAGTAGCAGCAGGGATTGGGGTTGAAGTTTGTCCAGGATGTAGTATATATGACATGCCACCTGACAGGGTATGGCATTACTGGGTTCAGAGAGCTCAGTCCCCAGATTGGCTGTGTGGTGGCATCCCACACATGTGTTGTACGTTTCTGGCCAAGGGTGATGGCTGACTGCATACATGTGGCAGCTGTGACATTGCCACATGACTCACATAAACCACAACTGGACCATAGAGGTAATTCACAGGTTATCTTTGCACATGCTACCCTAGTTGTGTGATTGCCATGGTGAGTACCAACACATAGGGCCAATGGGGAACAACATACTGAAGGTGTGTATGTGTGGGTGTACCGCTACTGTTTCATAGCACTGGCATATATGACTGCACACGTGGGTAAATGCCAGGTAAGACATGTGCAATGTGTCACAGGCAACGTACATGTGTACAGGACAGACAGTGACGTTCTGTCATGTGCAAAATTGACATACGTATCGTACGCTATGCAGATGTCACTAGGAGACTACAGAAGCACTGTAACTCTGCATTGCAGGTGTAAGCAGTGTTCCAGGGAACCCCAAGTGAACATGCATGCAAACAAAGCTACAGTAAGCAGGGCTGGAAGTAGTGCATTGTACAAAAAAGAAGGGGTAACAATAACAGTAAGTAACAATGCAAATATGTAGGCACTATCAATATGTACCCAGGAATATACAGTGCAGATGCCCATGGTAGAACTGATATTATGTCATAGTTATTTGTGATTTGGATTACATTGGTACTGCACACATATCTACATGCACGAACATCCACATTGCATAGTCGTTGTGGGCAACTTGACACCATTACTGCACATGTCCACCATTGCATATCACTACTTGCGTTAGCTTCCCCCCTGTGCTACCCATGTATGCGGCTATCTGTTGACAACCTTACCACCGGCATGCAATTATGTGCAGCTGTTACACTTTGGTATGTACTATGGGTGCAGATAACAATTCAGGACATTCATGCAGTTACTGCAGCAGGCATGCTGGGATATACACACAGTCATAGCAGCACACTGTACTGCTACCAACATGATACTACTAATACACTTCTATGTAGTCAGCCTGTGCATCAGCAACATGTTTACCTGTTCCTGCAATGATGTTGGAGATGACAGGAGGTGGCACAGTGTCATCATATGCACAGGGTGTGAATTAGGTATGCCTGAGGCAGCCACTGATACCACCAATTGACATGTGTGTGTATGTGTGTTGGTGAGGGGCAGTAGTACAGGGTTGGGCAGTGTTGGTGCAGTGTGTGCATGTATGTGGTCGCCCTAGGTGTTAACATTTCACATGTGTGTATGCACGCACACAGTTCCACCTCATGGCTGCCATATACAGGGGGTTGTGGACAACCACAGACTGTACCTGGCAGGTCATACAGATCAGTGTCTGTGGGCACGGACACAGTACCTGTGCCTGGCAGGGGTGCTATGGACCATATCCACTACTAAGCCAGACTGGGTACTGTCGTCAGAAGCGGGAGTGTGTAGACTGGACACAGGTCCCTGTTGGGACTGTCCAGAGCCATGTGCACGTGGTCTCCTGGGGTGTTCCGGTGACAGCACAGACCCAGCATTGCTGGGGCTGCTGCTGGCACTATGGGGGTGTGCGTGAGCCTGTTGTCGTCTGCGCTGACTGCCAGCTGCTGCTGTTGCTGGCATACGGCCATGTCGACGCCGCAAACGCCCACCATTGCCCTGGCTCATGGACATTTGGTTGTGGAACTGCTGTAATATGTCCCCACAACGTCTGTCTATGACATCGGTGAAATTACGGATAGCATCCACAATGTCACGCATACTGTCTGTCATGGCTGTGCGACATGCTCTCAGCTCCCTCAGACCCTGTCTGGTGTACCTTTCCATATGCGACTGTGCCTGCATGACAGTCCGAAACATAGCTGAGGTTGACAGACCTCTTTGGGCACGTTGGCCAGAGGCAGTACGCCCACGGATGCTCCCACGAGAACCCATGGGCAACTGTCTGTGTGGTACCATCGGAGGACCCTGCCCATGTCTGCTGTGTTGGGAAGCATGTGCCACAGGTACCACATTACCCTGGTGCATGACCACTGTATCCTGTCCATCACCTAGGGACAATGGTGACAAAGGATGTACTGGCAGGATGACTGTGCGCAATGATGGGGTTGACAGCTGTGTACTGTCAACTGGCTGACCAATGGCAGACCCTGACACACCTTCCTGTACCATTACACAAATATCATCATTACCAGTACCCGTGGCACAAGATTCAGGTTCCCTGCTGCAGCTCACCAGAGCAGCACCAGAACCTGTGGGAGGAAGACAAGAAACACAGTTTACAGTCTCCAGACTTTGTTACCAGTAATGCACTTCTGCACACATGCACACATGCACACATGGACACAAGCACACATGCACACATGGACACAGGCACAAATGCAGACATGCACACGTGGACACATGCACACAGGCACACATGCACACATGCAGACATGCACACGTGGACACATGCACACGTGGACGCATACACACATGCACATGTGGACACATGCACACATGGACACGTGGTCACATGCACACATGGATACATGCACACATGCACACATGGTCACGTGTACACATGCACACATGCACACATGCACACGTGGACACAGGCACACATGCACACATGCACACATGCACATGTGGACACAGGCACACATGCACACATGCACACGTGGACACAGGCACACCTGCACACATGCACACATGGGCACAGGCACACCTGCACACATGCACACATGCACACCCCGCAGTATACACACAGAGCACTACTGAGTTACACTACTGTTACTAGCATTATCAGGACTATTATAGGTTATGTTAAACACACTCACAAGCATGGATGGCCTGCCTTGCTGTAACCCCGGAGGGACCAGCAGAAATGATGTGATTAATGTCAGTGGGCACAACTGTGCCATTGATATTGCATATGATACAGTGTATAGAACAGTCAAGTGTACATATGGCATATTACCTGCATGCTCCATGTCGTGCTGCTGTGTGGATCCAGCCTCCATCATAATGCAGGTGTACTGCTGTTGCTGTTCCGGGGCTGGAGCCACAACACTTAGGAGTAGCCCCTCCAGTCTGGTGAGGGGGGGGATGTGTGGCCACCCCACCTCTTGTGGCAACCTGTTGCCTGTGGATATCTGATGCACACTGACGGACACTTCAGATTAAATCACTGCAGTGATGTCGTACCTGCTCATATGTCCTGTTATGCGTGCCAATATCATTTACCCTACGGACAATGTCTTTCCACAGTGCAGCCCTCTCCTGCTGATTCTGACTGGTGCGGGAAAACAGGATGTCATACTCCCACACCAGGCTCTGGTGGATCTCCTTGTCTTCCGCTGCAGAGTAGGCGGGATTACACTGATGCACCATCTCCCTGGAAGAGAACACAAACAGGATATCAGCAGACTATGTTAGCAATATATGGCACACATACTATACATGATACTCATGTGTAGTGATATACTACTACTCCCATATGTTGCATGTGTGTGTGTGTCGTGGTGGATACACAGGTACATGGCCAGATATCAGTGCTCAGCCAACACCTGTGCAACAATACCTGCCACATTCCACACAACATAGTAGCATGCCCCATCGGTCAGCACACACTGACAGGTCTAATGCACAACCTCACTCTGGGGGTTCATCCCAAGGTACTGTATGTGGGATGCCATCCACTACTGTGATGTGGACAGAAGTTACTCAGCCTGGATATACATATCCCACCACCACCACCAGCACAGTAGACTACTTTGATATGTATGTGATTAGACAGTTATTCACTTGCTGGGACTGAGATGGTATCTATGCAGCACACTGGGCCAGTGGAACCACAACCCACACTGCTGACCCCTTTGCAAATGCTTACCACAGACATGCCACAGATTGCATGGAACCTGCACACACATTTCTAACCCAGACCCTATGCACAAAGATTAGGCATCCTGTCCGGTGGACCCCAGACAGAGGCAGATTGTATAACAATAGCAGAAGGCTACTGCAGGACAGAGCACATTCACATTAAGGGAAGGCATCTGTGGTCAGCACTGGTACTATG
Organism: Protopterus annectens; assembly: GCF_019279795.1. Lineage (NCBI taxonomy): Eukaryota > Metazoa > Chordata > Ceratodontiformes > Protopteridae > Protopterus > Protopterus annectens. Next base: position 696,583,301 of record NC_056739.1, read on the forward strand.
CTACGGTCTGTCATAACAACGGCCATGGCCTACTCTGGGAGGGAAATGGCCACAAACACTATGGATGACCACAAGGCCTTCTTCAGTTATGTTACACATATGGACCACATGCCTCAGATATGCTCTGTGATATACACACCTACTTAACATTCACCAAACACACGGATATTGGCAACAGTCTTGCAAACAGGTTCGGTGCATGTATCCCCCTCCTTCTCCCCCACCAGTTGACATATTTATCACAGCTGTATGTAACCCCCCTATCATCTCACATGTCCAGGTGAGGGCCGCCCTCAGCAGAGCAGAACACACAGCATCACTGTGACCTCATGGTATCCCTGGATGTGTGCTACCTGCACTCCAAGAGGACATACAACCGCATATAACACTGATAATTTATCTTGGCCGTACTACAGGATATGTACCTGGACAGTGGCATACAGCGACAGTGGTCCCACACCACTAAGGAGGCACCTCGACTGACGCTGGGAACTACCACATCATATGCATAACCAGCCTGGTCTGCTAAGCTATGGAATTATGCAGTATGGGATGCATATGCAGTGATATCGGGTACCTGCAGACACTTGTTCCCAGCCAGTGTGCCTTTGTGATGGGCTGATCCTGCCTTTTGAACCTGGCTGACCTTTCAAAGCAGTCACTACAGCCATTGCTGGGGCAACGCACAGACAACTGCTGCCAGGATCATGGCCTAAGACTGATTGACATGTAATGTATGGTCATCCCCTTTTGGTGGAACTACGTGCACACAATATATCACATGGACATACATATAGATACAGACCTATGACACATTTGGAGGGTTCACAATATGCACACTATTAACCTGCTACTTTGCATTACCTGTGTTTGTTGCAGCTGGTTGTGTTACCACTGCTTCTGATTGCTGCTGCTACTGTCACTGCTGACAGCTTACAGTCACAGAGTCACAGTGTGTAGGTTTTTTTTTTTTTTTTTTTTTTGTTCTCTCTCTCTCAGTTTCCTCTCTCAATCTGTCTGCTTCCAGACAGTGCAATGAATGTATTGCATGTGTGGAGTGTTAGTACTGGATGCTTTTGTAGGTATCTGCATAGGTCCATGTGATGGCCTCTGCACCAATTGTAAGCCAGCATTTGCTAATTGCATACAGCCAGTTGTGTACTGATTGCAGTTCTTACTGTGATTTCAGGTCAGTGCTATAAAAGGGTATGTGGGATAGGCATTGCCCTTTCAGATTGTAAGGGCGGGGACCATGCTGCTATGCTGTGGACACTGTTCTGTGAGTGTAAAGGTTAGTATCTCTCTCATGATTCAGGCTGTGTTGTAGATTCACATTTCTCCATTCCTCTCTCCTGTTCCCTGTAGTAAGTGTGTATGCACAATGACTCCTACAACTATATATAGATATATATTTATATATATATATGCACATATACATACATTTATATATGTACTTTAACTGACATTATTACCTACAAGCTAGCAACTAGCATGGCTGTTTGTGTTCACACACTACTATTATGGGAATCCAGTAGTTTTGACAGTAATTCTACATGACATGCTTTGGGTACTACACATCCTATATTCCCTTTACATTCATCCCTACTATTACATGTTATATTTATTTTAACACAATGCTCTTGTATAAGAGTTATGGCTTGGTGGTAGGTCATACAGACTAGTGTTTCCAAGGGCCTGGGTTTGGGACTGACAGTGGGATTTTATTTTGCTTTTGAACTGAGTACAGGACCTGTCAATCAAAGTGACTAAGGCACTTTTAAGCAGTTGTAACCGGGTTAGCACTGGTTTGCGTGGAGCTCACGCATGCGCACTGGCGTTTAGCTCCCCACACACAAGCGCACACCCGCTTACAACCGCTTAACAGTGCTTACTCTGGTGCACACCCGCGCTATTTTCTTTGAAAGAAATGAAAATGGGGAGACAGGAAAGTGGTGTAAAAGGGGTCACAAAGAGGGTAAGACAGTAGGGAAACAAGCTTGGGATTTGCAGGAGGGATGTAGGTAAGGCCCATAGCTGCCCATTTCTTCATCAGCAACAGCTGTGCATATGTATGTAATTTGGTGTGACATTTGAAACCTTCCACCCCTGAGAGAGGTGTCAGGACAACAATAATACTTGTTGTACAGCCAATTGTAATTGATAGATTCCATGTCCAGCAGACATGTGTGCAGAATGGGAAGCTATGTATGGGGCATAATTTTTCTGTGGGTACAGAGTGCCCCCTTTTTTTTTTTTCAGGTGAGAGTGGTATGTCAGGTAAAGGAAGTCGGTACAGCTGGGGAGGTAGGTTGGGTAGGTAAACAGACAAGACAAACAAGACGCATACAGGGGCGGTGTATGACACGTATGGGGGGGTTACACAATTGATGAGGATGGAGGTTTGGATATCCAGAGCCCATGAGCCCACAGATGGCAACAGTGGAACTGATATCCCCACCCGTAGGCAGTTGCCACTGTTCCTTCACTGCCCAGGACGGGGCTGTGCTGGGGGCTGTGTAGGCCGGGCAACAGGCATGCCCGTAAGTTGTGCCACCCCATGCCTCAAGCTGGCATAGGGGCTCGAGAACTGAGTCCCGAATCTCCCTACGCACCACAGTCCGGACGCTACGGAGGGTGAGTGGTGGTTCTCCTCCGGCCACACTTGCAGAGGGGCTGCAAGCCCCATCCCCCACAGAGCTTCCACCCGCAGGTGGCACAGGGCCACTGGAGGAGGGTCCAGACTTGGCACTAGTGCCAGGTGCACTCGCCAGCTGAGGTGGGAGAGGTGGGTCCGCTGGAACCCGCCTTCCCTGTCGTCCTATGTTTTGCATTATGTCATGACAGTTTGGGTTAGTGACATATTATACCATTCACAATTAGTTGTAACAGCATGCATTAGTATTCCCATTAACCAAACACCCAGATATTCACACCATTAAACAGCGTGCATAACACATGCATAATTTGAACATCAATACACAGTCCAATAATATGAACATGCAGGGTTAATTGATGGCAACAGGCCATCAGGTTTGGATGTATGAACAGGGCAGATGCATCAACGGACATGCAAATATATATGACCCAACAGGACAAACATCCAGGGGTGTTAATTGTGATTGCACAAACCATTTTCACGTGGAATGGGTTATATGTGGTTATAGGGTGGGGTGAAGAAAATAATATTAACACCTTCAAATACCAATACATATGCTGTACATTTCTAATAGCTACAGATATATACACACTACTGTTCTAACTACAGTTTCCTATATGATAACTATTTCAACTTGGTGATAGGACTGTTACTGCAACATCAATATATATTTTATTGTTCTTCATACACATTCATATCTAGTTTTGTTCAGCTACATCATCCTGCTACATTTGCTTTATATAGCTGTAGACAAGTGTGGATGTCTGGTATATCAGACAATCATCCTATCTGCATATTGCAGACTGAGAGCAACATATCCAGATTTTGGGATACACATTCCAGATGCAGCAACACTTTGAACAGATTTTACTGTTTGGTTTTGATTCTCACATGCATTTCATTCTGTCTTGACTGCAGTATACTTTATTCAGGGATTATTACTACTGTATTGCTGGATTCATGACACTTTCTCACACTCTCTCACTTGCTTTCATTTTACTATTCAGGATGCTACTTACTTCTTGGCTTTATTGACATGTTTTACCTGTAGTTATTACAATCCTTTCCAGCAGTCTCACTTCTGTCATGTTTCAGTATTTCAACAGGGATATATTTCACACATGTGATTTCATCATCTTCTGCAGCTATACTTTTCATCCTGCTGCAGGTTGTGTACTATTTTCTTACAGGTGGGGCATTTTTATTTCAGAATTTATGTCAGACATTTTCATTTTTTGGTTTAGCTTACAGGCTGCAACACACTTTTGTAATTAAGCAATACTTGCAGACACTTTCACACTGTTACTTGCACATTTTATTCCTTAGTGACTACACTGCATTCTTTTGCTGACTGGTCATACTTTTATATTTCTTTACAGTTACTGGTAGTGGATTACTGACCTGCCTGGTGGCGCAACCGCACCAGCCTATCGCCATAGGCTCTGCGGTTCGCAGAATGGACACCTGCAGCTGTAATATAAATGAAGTAATATTGGAATACACATCTCCATAATATCAGCTAGTTTAATTTCTTACATACATAATTAAATGTAACTTACTCAGTAGTGGGGCATTGGGCATTTGCCGGGTCTCCTGGATCCAAAGGTTCAGTTGGTCCTGCTTGTGTCTCTTCAGGTCCGCATGGTGGTGACAAACCTGCTCACCAGTCCTTGGAATCCCTGTGGCACTGGTGAGATCATGGGCCAACCGGTCCCACACCTCAGCCCTGTATGCACCCCAGAGGACCTGGCCCTGCATGTGTTGGGCCTCATGATTGTGGACTAGGAGCCAGGCCATGCACCTGGACTCCTCAATGCCCCACCTCTGTGCTCGAAAGCAACTACCCTCTCCTACTCCTGTCATTCTGCCGGCAGTTCAATTCTACAATTGTTTATGCTGTGTATTCCCGCCTATGGGGCTTATATAGTCCGTTTTTCCTGCACATATCTGTGATTGGCCATTTTAGAATTGTATCAACTTCAGTAAACATGCATTGTCATGCTCCAGTTTGTATTCATTCCTATATATTAGCTATTATTGCATTTATAGGTACTGCTCTCATGGCTTAGTGGTTTGGTACCTTGACTATGGTGCATAGTATCCTGGGTTCAAACCTCGCCACTACTTTTTATTTTTTATGACTGTCTAGACAAGCTGAGGGGTGTGTCTGTGTAAAGGCAGTTTTGATACGGCTTGCTCAACGTTGCCCGTCGGTTAGCTTGTTTGCGCGGTGTGCAGCTCCGCGCAAATGGGGTACGCTGGTTTAAGCCTCATTTGGCTATCGGCACACATATTACGCTCAGCTCAGCTAGGGGCACATAGATTCAGCGTGTTAAACCACTGCTCAGCTACGGGCACTCACTTTGCACCCGTTAAACCACTGCTCACCTACGGGCAAATGCACTCACCCTGTTAAACTGTAGCTCAGCTATGGGCACATCTGGCATTTTTTATTGCTTTGTTACCTCACATTTCTTCAATATAAATGCGCTATTTCATTACATTTTACATACAATGTGATTTTATGTGTGCATATTTGTCAGGGACTTGTTTCGTGTTTATTTTGCTAAAAATAAAAATTGGTGTTGTGGGGGCTTGAACCATGAATGCCTGCTCTTCAGCCAACATCTCTACCGCTATGCTATTGCTTCTTGGCTTACTTTGCATATTTAGTTCTTATATGCTTTTCCACTGACTGCTAACTGCAAACGAGCGCACTCATGGTTAAACATCTTTACAATTTAAAAAAAATTATGAGATGTTCATTTGTACATTTTATGTTCGTAGTCTGTGGGGGCATGTGTTGTGTTGTGTTTATTCACATTTCCATGGACTCTGTCGTGGGTGTTTACTTTGGGCACTTTTCCTCTTCTATGGGCGTGTCCGCTTACAGGGCTCGGCCTACGGACACGCCCCCTACTGTCTTACATGGACTGTGTTAGCCTTAGGTGTAATTCAGCATGCTCTCATGAATATGCAGAGCATGCTGACATCACTCCGTTTAACTGCAGCCTCCGTGTATGAGTTATAACTCTTACACGGAGGCTTCGTGAATCCTGCCCCATATGTCATCCAAGGTGCTGATGTATTCTTCTGTTTCCAATTCCATTGCAGTAGGTATGTCACCACTACTGGGATATTGGACCTCTTCTTTTTGTCACTCTATAGCATCGATGAAGTGCCGAATACTCTGCAGATGAAGCTGTTGCCACATTTGTTGCTGTTGCACTGCTATCTGGTGAGGCTGGTCTGAAGATGAAAGAAGGTTTATCAGTGATGATGCACAGCTTGTAGGAATGATGAGACCTACAATTTTCTGTCCTTCAGTACTCCAAACAAACAAACTCTATGGATGGTTCCCACAGTTTTCTATTTACCATCTTAAATGGTATTATCAAACTGATCACTCCTTTTGAAATGCACATTACATAATATCTTTGGAATCTGTCCCTAAAATTATGCAAGACATGACTACACCTAGCACTGTCAAGATTTGTTGGTGTTTCACTGCTATCTGGTGAGGCTGGTGTGAAGCTGAAAGAAGGTTTATCAGTGGTGATGCACAGCTTGCAGAAATAATGAGACCTTTACTTCTTAAAAACTGAACAATTTGTATTTTTATATTTGTTTCACTGACTAACAGATGGTAAAACAAGGTCAGCTTTGGCTCACCCACTTACTTCAGAGCCATAAAGAACATGATAACATGTGACAACACACTCCAATTTCACAAGGTAATCTCACACCTGCTTTTTTGCAGTTACCTCTCCAAAATGCATGAGTGCACATTTCAGCTCACAACTTGTACAGATCCAATCAATGAGGCATAGCATCATCAGATGACACCCAATGAGGCTTAGCATCATCAGATGACACCTTTTTGTACTTCTTCCTTAGATTACTATACATCTCCAACTCGAGTTGTTTCCCAACGTTTGCTGAAAATTTGAAAGGGGTCTTCCAGTGTTTGATACTTTTCACAAATTTCAACAAATAACGGACTTTATTAGTAGTGGCAATGTTTATTCATGAAACCTGTTCACAAGGGTGCAGCCATGCACAGAACTTTGCAGAATTCAAACATATTGATCCTAGTTCTTGTTATACATTCATAAAGTGACCCTATCAGGAGGTTCAGGCTGTCAAATCAAGATTGTTCTTTTGTGGAATAAACAAACATCATGAGAATAACCCTTTTAATGTAAAACTGAGCCTGTCTTTTTGATACCAGTGTGTCTATATCAGTTTTGATAGAGGTAGTGGGGTTGCGAAGAGTATTTTCAAGATGCTCATCTGAAATTTTAGTTCTGATTTTATTTTTTGTACACTTCATGCAAGAAAAAAATTACTCGCAAATGTATGTGCTTTCCAACAGAGATGTCATGAACAGGGCATGTTATTGAAGTGACGGATATTTTTCTTTAGGCAGGTACAACTTATAAAAGTCCAATAAAAATACTTGCAGAAATTTTTCTTTAAGTTGCATATCTGACTGCAATTCTATGCATTTCAGTTGCAGGTTTGCAGGCAACATGTTGATGTCAACTGAGAATGAAGTAGCAAATATACTGAATTGTTGTTGGTGTTTTCTGAAATCTTGAAATCTGCTCTCAAAGTCATGTGATAAACTACTAAGTAATGCTGCGTATTTCTCAGTATTTACATGTCTTTGCTCAGTGCTTCAAAGTGAATGAAGTTATTGTTCTTAACCTGACAGTGCCATAATTTCAGTTTCACTTCAAATGCCATTACTGTTTGAAACGTCATTTATTAGTAGATTTTCACCTTGGAGGGGCAGGTTCAGGTCGTTTAAATGAGCAGTGATATCTACTAAGAAGGCTAAATCAACCATCCAGTTTGTATTTTCAAATTTGGGTACAGGCTTCCTTTTTGACTCCATAAAGCACTTTATTTCATTTCTTAAATAATAGAAATGTTTCAGCATTTTTCCTCGACTTAACCACCTTACTGCAGTAAAGTACACAATGTCTCCATAGCTAGTTTCCAAGGTATTCTGAAACTGGCAGTGATTTAATCTTCTGGATCTTATAAAATTTATTGTTTTAATAACAACATTCATAATATTTTCCATTTTTAAAGTCAGTGCACACAAATTTTCCTGATGTATAATGCAGTGGTACTTCATGAAACGCACATTACTGATCTGTTTTGCATCTTCTTCCATCAGTGTTGTTAGTCCTTCCTTCTTTCCAACCATAGTGGGAGCACCATCAGTTACTATGCCAGACAGGTTTTCGATGGTCAAGGAAAATCTTGCCAGTGTTGCTTTTACTGCTTTATACAGATCAACAGACTTTATTGTATCTTTCAGTGGAACAAGACAGGCCTGTTCTTCAGTAATACTGAAATCGTTGTCAGCACCACGAATAAATATGGCAAGTTGTGCCGTATCTGCAACATCAGTGCTGTCATCCAAAGCTATAGAGTAAAACTTGAAAGTTGCACACCAAGATTCCAAAGTATTTTCAATAGATTTGGCTATACCTTCCACACGTCTTGCAATTGTCTGGTGTGATAAACTTATTTTAGAAAAATCTGATTTTTTTTTAGGGCAAATTACGTCTGCCACACTTTCAAGGTATTCTTTAATAAATTCTCCATCAGCAAATGGCTTGGATTTTTTAGCAATTAAATTTGCTACAACATAACTTGCCTTCAGTAAAGAATCTGGCTGAGTAGCTGATTTTTGAAACAGTTGTTATTGGAATGTAAGATTTTTTTTTAAATCTAATATTTTCGGTCTACGGCACACTCCTTGCAATTCACTTAATTTGGGGTGCATTTGAATATAATGCCTTTTCAAATTGCAGTCCTTGAAAACAGATACCACGTCTCTGCATAGTAAGCAAAGTGCTTTATTGTTAGATTTAACAAAGTAGTCGTCAGTCCATTTTTCCTGAAAGACTCTCCTTTCATCTGCTATTTTTCTTTTTGTACCTATTCTGTTTTGGCAGGATGCAGAAGCCATGCTGAAAAGTAGAAAAGGAGTAACTACTATTAACTACTTTATTCCAAGTTATATTTATAAGTTTTTAAACAATGGCTAACAATTTACTTTAAAAAAAAAATAAGGAAATAAAAATTAAAACTATCCGTAGCTGTAGTAAATGTTAATGGTGTTGGAGGAAGCATTTTACATCTGCAACGTAACACAAAAATATCTAGGCAGGAGAGACACAGGTGGAACCCCCTGTGGTGAATTTACAGTTACCCATCCAGTTGTCTAGAGTGCATTTGAGGAAGGCCAATGAGGCACTTTGTTTCATTTGTAGTACTAATGCCATTAGTCTTCAAAACAGCCATTACGCGTAAAACACACCATATTTACTGTGACTGTTGACCTGTACTTTGTGCCAGTAATACTGGGCCTTTTGAAAAGTTCTTCATATAATTCATGAAATTCAGATGGACTGCGATAGAGCTATGGATATGTATGGTTAGCATGTAATCAACAGTTTCTTACTGCCACAAGGATGGTAGCTTTCAATATACTAATCAGAGCTGTACCATCAAGTTAAATACTGTTTACTTTGCATGCTACCCAAGAAAACTCATTCACTTGCAAAGAAAAAACTGGCACACACTACCACTGTCATCAATTCACTACAGTACTATCAATTCACACTGGGAAAACCACTCCAGCAGTCCAAGTAGGTAAAATGTCAACATTAGCAGTCCTACAGTACTATAATCCACAAAAATAAGCCAACAAATTTGCAATAAAGTAAAGAATTCACATCACTGACTTAATAAAACAATTCTGAATAAGAGGGTCTCACCCAAACAAATGAATGGTGCCAGAAACATGTCCGCAAGCAAAATGCCAAAAAATGCATCATCATCCCTTTTGGGGAAAGTGCTTGTGAGGCTGCCAGCCCAGCTAGATGGAATTTTGTACATAATTCTATGTCATTTGTGAATATTAATATGATTCGTATACTTGTCTTACTAATGTAAGAAAACTATACGTTATGTGTGCATTAAACTATTGGTGCAGAAGTATGTGTTGAACTATATGTTCTGTACTGAGCTTCAAGATTGTAACCACAGTGTACCCTGCTGGAAAATAGCAGAAATGTGTATATAAACTATATACCTGTGCAGATGTGTGCTTTAATGGTATACGTTGGAACATACAGACTTAACTTGCAAACTCTAAGAAAATAAGTGAATTGTTTTATGATTGTGTTTATCTCAGCAAGAAGAAAGGATGTCTACAGCCAGAAGTTCTTTTTATTGTCTGGAAACAGAAGAAATTACAGGTTTCAAATGTGAAACTGTTTAACTGTTTTATGACTTCCAGTTCTAGGCGACCTTCTGAAAGATAAGTATTTTTCACAGAGAAATGTTAAATTCTGTTGGCATCTGTTAGCCTGGGAACTGAAGGCAAGTGACAAATAGTGATGTCATCCAGATGACCCAGCAGTAATGTGCTGTTATAAATTTAAGAACTACCTCTCAGACAAAGTCTGTGCATTTTGTATTTGTCTTTGGACCTAGAAACATCCCCTCATCAACACTTCTACCTTGCTAATAGTAAGCACTAGATTACAGTAACCTCTCTTAGGGATAGATAGGAATATAATAAGATTAGTAGATGTTTTCTGTATTTGAGACTGTCCTGCAATGTTGTTTTAAAATATTTCCTGCGATTCTGAACTGTCACTGTACTGAGTTATTGAATATTGTCTTGTTCTTTTATTATTTATTATTAAATATATTTAAACATTTTAATTGTGGCTGGTTTGTTTATTTAAGCTCTTACAGTACTTGCATATATATTTGGTGACACTGTATAGGCCAATCCAATAGCCTTGCTGTTGGTCACACTTATCATTTGGATAATAGTAACATGACACAGTAGGATTGGTCACCCTTTGCTAATGGCCGTATAGTAGCCGATAAGTAAGGATGGTTGATAGCAGTGATTACTACCTTATAGTCTGGGCAGAAGGGGGCATAACTAGTGAACCTATACCAGCCTTCCCCAGGAGTGTCTGTGTGTTTGTATAGAAATCAAATCTCAAAGTGTGTGTGCATGTGTCTGTGTATGTGTGTGTGTGTGTGTGTGTGTGTGTGTGTGTGTGTGTGTGTGTGTGTGTGTGTGTGTGTGTGTGTGTGTGTCTGTGTGTGTCTGCTACTTGGGCAGGGACACAAAGCACTGGCTGGACAGAGAGGGTGCTGGAGGTTTTGGCTTGATCAATCGGCTGAGATCGTAACCCTATAGCTGTGCCAGTGGGGAGTCTTATTGCGGAACTGGAGAAAGAGGGAGAAGCCAGCCCCAGACTGACTGTGATCTCTGTGTGCTCTTAAGGGAAAATGTACTTTACTGTGTTTGCACTTGTCATCCTCCCAATGTGCATGCCTCTCACTGGTGCTAGTTGTGAGGATTGAGGCTCTTTGATTACTGGGCCAGTGCAGGGGTGTCACAGTGATGTCCCCACATATTATCACATTAATAACAATGTCCTAAACACACAATCAGTCATGAGGGATTTGGGCACCCAGGTTGATAGCAACCTGAGTTTTGACCACCATGTCGCATCCGTTGTATAGCAAGCTTTCTACCTGGCCCACCTGATAAGTAAGGGAATCTCATCCAGAGACAAGGAAATCATAACATCCCTGCTTTCTTCCCTTATAAGGCCAATTATTGAGTACAATGCCCCCTTCAGCCCCCTTAATTAAACATTCCTTTTTGCTGTCCAACAATAGTTTACACCTCCGCTCTCACTTTTGCATCATCCTGCTGTACCATATCCTTTTACCCTTCCTCCTGATGCATTTTAGCACAATTCTCCTTTTGGTGTCCATTTTATTGCAATTTTAACAAGAGATTTTAGTACAATGCACTGTGAAAGTGACAGTTTTCCCTATATTCAAACCACTGTTTAAGGTTACCATTATAACAAATGCAAAATGTATTCTCCCCACACCCAAAATGTCAGTTTGGAACACACTGTTGTAAGTTGCAACAATACATCACAGTCCTGTTCCCTGTTCAAAATGCCCCATTGTCTTTGCTTTTGCAATGTTTTAAAAAAAAAGTCACATTTTACTCTTATGTAGTCCAGTATCAACTTCTGGAGTATTAAAATGTTCCTGTGTATAGTTTTCCTTCTGTTTATAAATGAGTATCAACTATGGCAATTCTGCAACATCTGAAAATACTCTAAAAATGTCAGTCTAATTTTGAAATGCTTCATAACAGATGCAGCCAGAAAAAAGTGCATTAGATACCTCAAATTATATAAACTTACCTTCAGTGGCTATAATATAGCTATATGAAAATCCTAAAGATCTCTTGGAGGTTTAGTAGCATCTGAGACCCTGAATACTAAATTTCAGCAAGCAGTACAGAGGGTGCAAAATGAAGGATCAATGGCACATAAAATCAATCCAAATAAGCAAAGTCGGAGCTTTCACACACCAGAGCAGATATAATTGAAACATGCTTTTTCAATGCATACTGAAAATGCATGTTTTACCTGAAAGCTTTGCAACAATTTCAAAATAAATATCTGTGCTGGTGTTCGAAAGCTCTGACCTTCAATAGTAAAACAAATCTCTCTTCTTCATTTTTATCAGGAACTGTCACTGCGGCCATTCTCAAAGCAGATTTCACAGTATTGTGTCACTCCACCCTCATTTTGCAAAGCTGATCAGCAGAGTATGCAGTTCCTGAATTCTGTCACCCAACCCTGTTGTATTCTTTTTTACTGTACCATCGAAGATTACACAGTAGTCAGAAATTCATCGTGCTTCCCTTCCTCCATTCATCTTGGGAATTTGCTCTGCTTCAGCTATGATTTTCTCAGTCACATCTGACTTAACTTCTTCCCCCACCTCAGCTCTGTTGCCTGGAACTACCAATAGTCATTCTAATCTAACATTTATGCTTCCAAACCATTAGGATACAAGTCTATCATAATGTTTTCCACACTTCAACTCCTCAGCATTCTTTCTCTTCAAGATTCAGACTCTTGGAGCCCCATCACCCTGCAGTGAAAGAATAGAAAAACAAAAAAACACTGCAAGTATCTTGGTCACATTTTCCATTTCTCAATAAATAACATATCGGGCCTTACTTAAAAGACAAATGAGTCTAATCTGTTCAATAAATAAATAAAAAATACATAAAAACCATCACATCACTGAAAACAGAACATTCTCAGCCATCTCTAGCTCAATGCCTCCAAGAGGAAGCAACATCCAAATATGAGACAATAAACAGCCTTTGGGGAGGCAATGGAGCTCTCAAGAGAGTTAACATATTTAACCTTTTGCTGAAAGTCCCCAAGCTGAAGCAACATCCAGACTATATAAAACTGGGATCACTTTATTTGTAAATGTCAAAAAACAGCTTTGAGCTTTCTTTGGATAATGGTGCTCTCCTACATGGAGGCACAGAATCCTTTAGTATTATTTTTTAGCACACCTCTTGAGTGATCCTGCTTACAAAGAACATTCTTGAGTCTTAAAAGATACATGTTCCTCACTAAAAGGGCCTTACGTACATTCAGTTGTTACAATTAGTTTCCGCTAATCTCAGTGAATACACACTCTTTCCATAAAAGAACATTTTTATACGTATAACGTTATATATTTTAACCACCCATGCGCTTCTTGGTTGAAGTTATTAGCAAATTGTTGGTAAGTATTCCACATTTTGACCATTTGTTCTACATTGTGAGTTGCAGTGTTTACCATTTTGGGAGGATCGACAAGGATGCCTGAAAGGAAACACCCCTTATGGAAATGAAGGGATACCCTTCACTGCAGCCTATTGCACAGATATCAGTACTTTACTGTGTGCGTGTGTGTGTGTGTGTGTGTGTGTGTGTGTGTGTGTGTGTGTGTGTGTGTGTGTGTGTGTGTGTGTGTGTAGGGTGGATGTGGCGACACACAAAAATCTCAAACCACCCATGATAGCTGGTGGAATGCTGGCACATCCGAGCTAACCCTCACTCCAATAATGGGTAATAAATTGGCCAATTTGACCAGATGGGACCTGATAATTGACAGACAATGGGGGCAAAAATAAGCAAAGAAAATATCCTACAAAATAAATAAATTACACACCATTGACATTTACCAAGTAATTACAAACGAAGTAATTAATCCCAAAACTTGAATATTGCCTTCCCTTAACAGTCTTCTGTTCAACCTAAACAAGATATGTAGATGTTGTGATGTCTTAGAAACCCCAAATTTCAACTGCATTCCACTTTCATATATAAATTATTGGGTTCACTTTATAATTTCGAAATAGTGAAGTCCCGAATTTCACTATTTCGAAATCATAAAGTCGAACGTCCAAAATCCCGAAAGTACACAGTCGCGAAACACACAATCACGAGCACATTTACACCATACACCACACAACACATACATCATCCAACCCACACTACAACAAACAAAACATACACAAACACAGAAACACAAGCAAACCTACACTACATGTAAGCAGAGGGAGCAAGCCCCCCTGCACCCCCCATGTGAGAGGATGCGCCCCCATAACCCCTCTACCTATATATACTAACTCCAAGATTGCACAAACAGACACAATAAGGAAACTCACGCCCACACATTTCACAGTCCCTTGCACACACACACAAACATCACACATATACAAACATCAACACATCCAACACTTACACACACACACTCAAACTCCCACACAAAACCCTTACAAAACATTCACTTACCTTCAATTACACCTATATCCATACACGACACGAACCACGATACACTCTCAACACCGCATGCCATTTACCATAAGCCATAACCGCAAATTTGAGATATTCTGATTCGCGATTATGCACTTTCGTGATTTTGAATCTTCGACTTTATAATTTAAAAATACTGAAATTCGGGATTTCAGTATTTTGAAATTATAAAGGGAACCCAAATTATTATATTTAAACTTATGTCCACAACATGGAAAAAAACAACTCTGAATCTAACCTAAGGCCATCCCTTGAAGTGAAAATGAGGCTGTGTCACTTTCCCAGCTTTGATCTGTTTTATCTGCTAAAAAAGTTTCCTTTTCTAACTCCATCCATGCTGAAATTAGAATAATCTTGTTTAGAAACTTTGGGAATGCTCTCCTTTCTCAGTTAGTGGGTATTCCATACTATATAACTGCTTCAGTGATAGTAGCTAAGTAGTGCCCAGGCAGATGAAAAGAAATGCACTGCTGGCTACAAACTAGTTAAGCATTTTTGTGCTGAATAAACATTATTTGTAGCTATTAACATCTCTGTTTTTTTACCTCTGTATGTATTTATATGGGTACATGTCGGTACATCGACAAGTTAGAGGATCGACATCCACTTCACCGACACATGAAATAATCGACACCGCAAATCACGGACATTTAACAGGTAAAAAGTTTAAATTTCGCTAATCATGCCTACCACACATGCATAACACTGCCACACTTACTAAAACATGGTAGGCATGATTAGCAAAATTTAAACTTCTTACCTGTTAAATGTCCGTGATTTGCGGATTTGTCGATTATTTCATGTGTCGGTGAAGTGGATGTCGATCTTCTAACTTGTCGATGTACTGACATGTACCCATCTATATATATATATATATATATATATATATATATATATATATATATATATATATATATATATATATAGACACAATGTATACATTTCTTTAATTCACTACTTTTATTATATTGAGTTTTCTATAATACCAGGCATAGATGCTCTCTGCATCTCTCTCACTGCTTTTCTTTCTTTACTAACTGTAAATGTGCTAAGCTAGGTCATACCTCAAAATGGTCATTGGACAAGATCACCTATCCAGTCAACAGATTAATAAATAAAATATTATTAACAGGTTAAATATATCATAATTCTTACTGACCTCTTGACATAAATTTTATGCACATTTCTGGATGGTCTGCAATAAAAAGAAGTTCATGCATTTCTCTCCTGTGACAGATTGCATTTTCTTTGACAAATGGAACAGCACCTTTATCGGCTCTCTTGATTGAAACAGTTGTGTCAGCTTTGCACATATTCAGAGCTTCAATTTATTCCCTGGCATGGTTAAAATATTGATATACTGGCTACTTCTAAAACAGATCCCTAAGTGCATATTCACATGCTGTTTCAAAGGCTGATACAAACGAGTGGGTGAGGAACAAAACTGAAGGCATTTCATCTGTCATTCGGCACCAGCATGTACAGCAGGTGTCTTCTGCCTACCGGAAGGAATGCGGAGACAGAGAGTACTGTACTAAAACTGTGCATTTCAAATGATACAGCAATCTAATCAAAAGCAGGCTCAAAGTAAACCTTAACCGCTGTTGCGTATGTGTAAATATGTTTCACCATATTACCAGATGTATTCCATATGATAAAGTCAGCATCAAGCATACACTGAGCTACAAACTGATTTACCTCTAACTTACACTGCATACATGAGTAGCATCACCATTGTTTAACTCTCCCTTTCATACTTGTCATCCTTTGTTACTGCCCAGACTTCCTCACTCATATTCTGCTGCAGTGATTTCCAACTGTTGTTAAAACTAGTCCAATGTTTGTGGGTTTCCTCCGGGTGCTCTGGTTTCTTCCCACATCCCAAAGACATGCTGTAGGTGGATTGGACATTCTAAATTGGTCCTAGGTGTGAGTGTGTGTGTGCCTTCTGTGGAAGGTTGGGCACTGGGCTGGCTACTCGACACCATAAAACTCCACTGCCAATCATGAGCGGACAGATGATCCGCTGTGGCGACCCCTAACCAGGAAAAGCCGAAAGAAGAAGAAGAATAAGTTAAAACTAGTCCAGTTTTACAGTGTCTTCCATTGCAGACTTTTAATGAGAAGTTTCTAAAAGTATCATTGCAATCATCTGTAATTTCGGCATTAAACAAACCATTATATTATGCCACTAATCAAGCATTCACAGTTTCAGGAATGAGCTGGATCAATTTTAAAATATAGCTTCAACCGAGGCCTTTCAGCTTTATATGATCAGTTAAATATATGCCCACGCTAAAAGATTTTGGGCCGGATTCAAGAAACATCCATGTAAGACTTAATATGTCCTACTTGGAGGCTGCAGTTGAACAGTGTGACGTCAGCATGTCATGCATATTCATGAGGGCATGCTGAATCATACCCTAGGCTAACACGGTCCATGTAGGAAAGTAGGGGGCGTGTCTGAATGCCAAGTACTGCAAAGGGACACGCCCCCAGAAGAGTCAGAGGCCTGAAAGTAAAC
Organism: Protopterus annectens; assembly: GCF_019279795.1. NCBI lineage: Eukaryota > Metazoa > Chordata > Ceratodontiformes > Protopteridae > Protopterus > Protopterus annectens. The sequence goes on from NC_056739.1 coordinate 696,600,231, forward strand.
ACCCACGAGCGAGTCCTTAGAAATGTCAAGGAACACAACACTACACATCCTCAGAGACAAAACCCTACTGAAAAATGTGTAAAACGTAAAAATAGCAGTTTCATTTTTTTTTTTATAATTTCAAAAATGTTTGCCCGCAATTGCGCTCATTTGCGCGGGTATGCCCTTCGCTCAGCCACAGTTAGCAGATATATCATTGAAAAGCATATAAAATCTACCTATGCAAATTAAGCCAAGTAGCAATAGCGTAGAGGTAGAGACGTTGGCCAAAGAGGAGGTAGTCACGGTTCGAGTCCCCACAACATCATGAACCATTTTTATTTAAATAAGTATGAAACACTCCCCTGACATATATGTATAAATATATAACTATAATTTAAGTAAAATGTAATGAAATGGGCCATGTATTTGTGAAGAAATCCGACAGAATCATTTATAAAAAAGGATTATAATTGCCCATAGCTGAGCAATGCTTTAACAAGCTGCATTTGAGTGCCCGTAGGAGAGCAGCGCTTTAACAAGCTGCATTTGAGTGCCCATAGGTGAGCAGTGTTTTAATAAGCTGCATATGAGTGCCCGGAGGTGAGCTGCACTTTAACAAGCTTAATATGAGTGCCCGTAGCTCAGCAGCACTTCACCCAGTGTAATATGAATGCTCATAGCTAAATAACGTGTTACCCAGCATAAGCCGTTTGTGCGGAGCTGTGCAGCGCGCCAACCAGGTTACCAGCGAGCAACATTGGGCAAGCTGTATCAAAGCCACCTTTACACAGACACACCTCCTAGCCTGTCTAGACAGTAGTAAAAAAAAAAAAAAGCAATGCCAAAGGTCGAACCAGGGATACTGTGCACCATAGTCAATGTACTGAACCACTAAGCCATGACAGCTGTACTGAGAAATACAGTATTAGCATATATATAGGAATGAATGAAAATAGAACCATGACAAAGCAGGTTTGCTTTAAGCTGATAAATATCCAAAATGGCCAATCAGAGATAAGTGCGGGAAAACCGGCATATATAAGCCCCATTGGCGGGAATACACACCATAACTGATTGTGGTACCCATTTGCAGTCAGGATGGCAGGTGCAGGAGAGGGAAATCGCTTTAGAGCACAAAGGTGGGGTGTTGAGGAGTCAAAATATATGGTTTGGCTCCTAGGCCATGATCATGAAGCACAACTCATGCAGGGCCAGTTTCAATGGGGTGCGTACAAGGCAGAGGCGTGGAACTGGTTGGCACATGATCTCGCCAGTGCCACAGGCATTCCAAGGACTGGTGAACAGGTCCGTCACCACCATGCAGACCTGAAGTGACGTACGGAGGACCAACTGAACCTTTGGATCCAGGAGGCCCGCCAAATGCCCAATGCCCCACTACTGAGTAAGTATCCATGTAATTATGTATGTAAGAAATGCTATCCTAGCCTATAGTATGGAGAGGTATGTCCCAATATTCCTTCATTTATATTACAGCTGCAGGTGTCCGTTCCACGAATTGGCGAGCCTATGCTGATAGGCTGCTGAGGTTGCGCCACCAGGCAGGTTAGTAATTATTTAGCTAGTATTGTTATAGAATATAAGTAAGACAGATTGTAAAAGAGTTCATTGTTGTAACCCAGTAATAAAGGTGAAATAAGCATAGAATAAAGATTCTGCTAGTATTGTAAGATTAGATAAGTGATGCAGCCTGGAAAAGAGTGTATTGCAATCCAGTAATAAAGATTAAACAAGTCTTAAATAGAGTTTCCACCTGTATTATAATATCAGATAACTGCTTCAGCCTGAAAATGAGTGGTAATCAATCAACAAAGGGTAGACAAGTGTCGAATACATCCTTGTAAAGTCTGCCATATGAAATAAGTGAGTCAGCTGGAAAGGATTGTTGTAACCCAATAATAAATGTTAATAAAGCCTAGAATTAAGTACCATTCTGAAATGTAAATATAAAATAAGTGAGAGAGTGTGAGAAAGACAGTTTAAAGCTACCGAGAAAACTGTAATAAGTCTGGAATAAAGGTATACTGCAGTCACTACATAATATTATGTTGCTGTACCCTTTCATTATGGAGATAGTATGGTTGTATGAAATGCTGAACATCCACAGTTGTCTAGACCCATATAAATCAAATGTAGGAGGATGCTGTACCTGAACACAGCCAGATATGAACATATATGAATAAAAATGGAATGTATATTAATGTAGTAGTAACATCCCCATCACCAACATTCCTAAGGTTACATACAGGAAACTGTACTAATACATGTCAGGGATATATATCTGCATCTAGTAGGAATGTACAGTATATGTCTAGGTATTGTAAGTTGTTAATGTAATATCTCTCCACCCTACCCTATTTTCACAAATTATGTCATTCCACACCAAACTGGGTATGTGTATTCACAATTAATTCCCATGGACATTTGTCCTGTTGGTTCATACATATCTACATGTACGTTGATGCATGTGCCCTGTTCATGTATCCAAACCTGATGACCTGTTGCCACCAATCAACCCTGCATGCTGTTGGAATGTGCATTGTTGTTCTAAATATGCATGTGTTATGCTTGCTGCTCAATGTTCGGAATTCATGGGTGTTTGGTTAATGAGAATACTGATGCATGCTGTTAAAACTAATTTTGAATGGTGTTGTTTGTTACTAACCCAAAATGCCATAAAATACTGCTAAACATAGGACAACAGAGAAGGCGGGTTCCAGCGGACCCACCTCTCCCACCTCAGCTGGCGTGTGCACCTGGCACCAGTGCCCAGGCCGGGACCTCCTCCTCTGGTGGCCCTGTGCCACCTTCAGGTGGAAGCACTGCAGGGGATGGGGCTCATTCCCCCTCTGCAAGTGTGGCCAGAGGGGAGCCCCCACTCACTCTCCATAGGGTCCGGTCTGTGGTGCATAGTGAGATCAGGTGTTTTGTGACTGATCCCCTATGCCAGCTCGAGGTGAGAGTGGCGCAACTCATGGGTGTGCCTTGCCATCCTATCCATCCCCCAGCACAGCCCCAGCCTGGGCTGTGAAGGCGCAGTGGTAACTGCCCATGGGTGGGGATCTCAGTTCCACTGTTGCCATCTGTGGGCTCATGGGCTCGCGATATCCAAACATCCATCCCCGTCAGTTGTGTTTACCCCCCACATGTGTCATACTCCGCCCCTGTATGCGTCTTGTTTATCTTGTCTGTTAACCTCCCCAACCTACTTCCCCAAATATATCTACTTCCTGTACCTCACATTCCACTCTCACCTGAAAAAAAAAATAAAAAAAGGGCACTCTGTTCCCACAAAAAAATTACGGGTTGCACCTGGCACCAGTGCCCAGGCCGGGACCTCCTCCTCTGGTGGCCCTGTGCCACCTTCAGGTGGAAGCACTGCAGGGGATGGGGCTCATTCCCCCTCTGCAAGTGTGGCCAGAGGGGAGCCCCCACTCACTCTCCATAAGGTCCGGTCTGTGGTGCATAGTGAGATCAGGTGTTTTGTGACTGATCCCCTATGCCAGCTCGAGGTGAGAGTGGCGCAACTCATGGGTGTGCCTTGCCATCCTATCCATCCCCCAGCACAGCCCCAGCCTGGGCTGTGAAGGCGCAGTGGTAACTGCCCATGGGTGGGGATCTCAGTTCCACTGTTGCCATCTGTGGGCTCATGGGCTCGCGATATCCAAACATCCAT
>NC_056739.1:696908906-697048906 GCF_019279795.1 Protopterus annectens
TCCCAGGTACACAGTGAGCCTTTTAATAACTGGTAGAGACACTTGGTTGGAAGAATAACTTATAATTGTGTGGGTTTGATTAAAAGAAAAACTAAACAATTGCCAGGATTTGCTATACTGGGAGCAGTTATGAGATAATAGGAAGCTGGCTGATTAGATGCAGGCTGGAAAACTCAAACAGGGAATTATTTGTCAGGCTGAATGAGGCCTTATGTAAACCCAAATGTATTGTTACAAAAAATGATGACTGGCACAATTTAACCTTGTTTTTGGAAAGTAGAGGAGAGGCATAATCTAAGGGAGGAATCCTAAGTAGCATACATAGAGGTTTGTTAGGAGGAAGGCTTAGGGAGACAGACAATATCAGTTTGTCTTGAAGAAAAGAACTAAAGGTTTCCATACCAGGAGAAATATAGCCTGATGGGTGCTCCAGTTACTTCCACAACTCTGCGTGTGCCCCACTATCTGAAATGATTTATGAAGCAGACTATCTAGCTGAGGATCATGATATGTTTTGGCAACATTGTTAAAAAATTTCAAGCAGTTTCAGAGATCCATCCACCTATCCATCCAGTATTCCTTTTTCCCATTTTACACATGGATGTCACTTCAGCAGTGGCAATAATCTAGATCCAATAGTCACATTGCCAGGTGGCTAGCCCTGCCACCGAGTTTCAGAGGTATCATTCTATATTACTAGGTACTACCAGTAAGATCCACATAATTATTTTGCTGTTGCTTTTTTGCCATTCAGTTTATGGCACGCTCGCATACACACACATACACACACGTCTACATCTATCCATGGGTGTATGTGTGTGTGTGTGTGTGTGTGTGTGTGTGTGTGTGTGTGTGTGTGTGTGTGTGCGTGTGTGTGCGTGTGTGTGTGTGTGTGTGTGTGTGTGTGTCTGTGTGTGTGTGTGTGTGTGTGTGTGTGTGTGTGTGTGTGTGTGTGTGTGTGTGTATATCTATATATATATATATATATATATATATATATATATATAAATATATGTGTGTGTGTGTGTGTATAGATATAAAATGACATTTTTGCAGCCTGACAAACTTGGTATAGATCTGAGTCATATCAAAGTATGTTCATGTGTAATGTGAGCTAAAACTGCAGCTTATATAATATGATCTATATCTATAAAGTTGACCATCCAGGTGTTTAGTTCTCAAAATGTTACAAGTATAGCTTGAAATAATGAAGAGATGTTGATAGCTGTATGTAGGGACACATTTGGACAAAAATAGCCACCAGAAAATTACCCACTGCAACATTTGTAAAATATTAATTTTAAAATAAAAGTGTAAACTATAAGCAATATATATAAAAGCTATCAAAAACATAAATATATAATACTGTTGACACTTCAGTCCTAAAAGAATGTATGTTTTTAAGGTAATATTTTATTCTTTTAAATGCTGAAGCTAAAAATATATATTATTTTGTTTTTTTTCATTAATTTTCAAGATGCAGCTGTTCCATGGCTTTTGAAGATAGGAACACAATCTAACCAACTATCAGATAATTATTTCACTATCTTTTGTTGAAATATTCATGACAGTATAATCAAAATATTTTGAAGATGTATGCATTTATATCTTTGACAGAAAATTAGCTAAATTAATAGTCTGTGGAAATTCACCATGAAAATATTCATTAGTAGAGGTTTAAGTGAAAGACATAATACAGATTTTTTTTTTTGTATTTTGCATGACGTTTTGGCATACTGGAATTGCTTTACTAAATAAGGAACTTGGTCTGTCATTTCTTCGTTCTGTGGTTTTTGGTCTACAATTGCATATAGTATAAATACGTTAACATTACTAAACCTCTGTAGATCAGGCACAGATGGAAGGAAGCAACATGAAAAGGTTTATCCTCACCATCCCCTGCCTGCTTTGCACTTCCCAGCTGCTGTATGTCTGCGGATGGATATCGAAAGACTGTAGAGCATATAATTCTGCTTCCAGCGTAACTGTGGATCAGCTATCAGGAGGTTTCTCAAGAAATTTCACTGAAGTAATTTGTGAAAATGCAGACACTTATCAACATGAACTAAGAGAAATTGCTACTATTTTAGATGGCCTGAGAGCTAAAGTAAAGGTTGTTAGACCAAAAGCCTTTTCTCAATTTTATAACCTAAAACTGTTGGAGCTCGATATAGCTAAAGGAGCTGTCATTTACTCTTGGGCATTTTATGGACTGCAGAACATGGAAAAACTTCTGTTATGGTTTGAAAACTTAGATGAATTATTTATTGAGGAAAATGCATTTGAAGGGCTTGATAACCTAAACGAATTATACATTGAGGGTATTACTAACCAAAGTAAAGGCATGTTTGTGAACACTTGCATAAAGAGTAAGTGTGAAACCATTTGTAGTATGTGGAAATTACCAAGGGATGGCATTTTTATTGGGGAATTTAAGCAGCTGGACAGTATTAGAAGGAATTGCACAGTTGCTCAAGTCAGGACAATAAAGTCCCCACTTGGAGGTAATCAGCTGTATGTAAGGGATCTCATATTATCATGGAATTTCTTACCCAGCATTGACATCACATATTTATACAACTCCACACATCTTCACTTGCTTTCTGTTGATCTGTCACTTTTCAGATTAAGTGAATTGCTGGAGTCTGATATAAAAACAATTGACAGTTTTAACGTGCGTGGAGGACCACAGCATTATGGCATCATAAAAATTGTTTGTCAGGTTGTTAGCAATTTTAGTGTCAAGCATCTGACTGTAGATTTCACAAAGATATACAGTTTTTCAAATGAAATGTTTGAAAATTGTGGACAGCTGGAAAGTTTGGATGTTAGTCGTAATGCAGTCAACAAGACTGAGTTGGGATTTCTGTATACAATGAGAAAGCTGAAACGACTGCTTATGGTACAAAACTGTTTAAAAATTATTAATATCTGTCCTGTAGACAAAACATTTATTGCTCAAATAACTTACTTGGACCTTTCGCACAATTATATAAAGGGACTTAAATCAGGGCAGTTGTCCTGTATGATTTATTTGCATTACCTTAGTCTGGCAGACAACAATCTACAAGCCATAGCAAAATTAGCTTTCCATGGACTAGAACAACTGATTGAACTGAATCTGGCAAGCAACAGAATTCAAATAATCAGTGAAAGCTGCTTTGAGCATTTAAATGCTTTATCTTCTCTCAGTCTACACAACAATAATATCAAAGCGATAAGTGCTGGGGCCTTGAAAGATTTACCTTTGCAGGACCTTTTTCTTGGTGCTCTAGAAAATGAATTCTCCCTCAGCCTTTCAGACTTTCCTCCTGGGATCAGCACTTTTTCAATACAGGGGAAGGATTTTGCAGATATTGTGGTGAAGAATGTTACTCACATGACTTCCTTAAAGACTTTATATCTTTATGGAAGTGGCTCTAATTTTTGGTTTGAAGACTGCAAGAGTGCACCAGTGACCACCCTGAAAGAGCTCCATGCTAAGAGAGCAACTCCCATCTGCCCTGGAAAGCGATTAACATCATTTGTCAGTCTTGAACAACTTTATTTTCAGAGTCATTATCATTTTACCTATGAATTGCATACTGCTAACCTACACAAACTGAAAGTGCTGTATTTAGAGGATATATTTACAATGATAGGTAAGTCTCCTAAACAGTCTGAATTTCTTTTCAGGAATCTAACACAATTGACATGTTTAATACTGATAAATTCTGGTATATCTTATTTTACGTCTTCAATGTTTTGTGACCTGGTATCCCTTGAACTACTGACAATTCGTCGTCAGAATATTTTTATTCTAGCTTATGAGTTGTTTCAAAATTCCATCAATTTAAACTACATTTTTCTGCATGATGCTGATTTGGAATGCGACTGCAAGAATGTGTGGATAATATCATGGGCTGCTACAAGTAAGAAAATGTTGCTAAACTTTGCTAATATAAAATGCTTACGATTATATGAACAAAGTTCCTTTGTTAAGTTTCTGGAAGATACATGTGAATATCCTGCTGAATTTATGTTTTTTATAACTACAGCTGGATTTCTGTTACTGTTTTTGTTGATTACCCTTGTATACAAAGAGGCTGGGTGGTATTTGGTTTATTTAACTTATGTCATCAGAGCTCACTTGGCAAAAATATCAGGTGAAAGGTCATACAAAATGCGCTACATGTATGATGTTTTTGTTTCCTACAGCAGTAAAGACGAATGTTGGGTTACCAGTGAGCTCCTTCCAAATCTGGAGCAAAAGGAGCCATCTTTCCTCAAAGTGTGCCTCCATGGTAGGGACTTTGAGGTGGGGAAGGACATTATAGATAATATTGTGGACAGTATATACAGTAGCAGGAAAACAATCTGTGTGATCACCCGTCATTATCTACGGAGCGAATGGTGCTCTCTGGAAATGCGAATGGCCACTTATAGACTGTTGGCAGAAAGCCAAGACAGTCTCATTCTGGTGTTTTTGGAGAGAATATTCCCTCATGAAATTTCAGCCTATCACAGGCTATCAAAGGTGATCAAGAAGAAGACCCACATTGACTGGCCAGACAGGGAGAATGAAAAACAACTATTCTGGGAAAGGCTGAAGAGGACCATTCTGAACACAAAAGATGACAATCAGGAAATTCATATTTAATATAGTTGAAAAATCTGTAACATGCTTATCTCTAAGTGATTGTCTGCTTGCTTGTTTTGTTTGTTACTTCTTTATAAATATTGTACTTCTAGAATGTTACTTGTCTATTTCTGGGGCAGTACCTATTTTTTTCACCAGGGTAATAGGGAGTTTAATATTTTTACCAATAGCTGGTATTCTGCTCCAATCCACTTAAATAACTGTGCTGTGCTTTCTACTGTCATAGTTGGAGTATGGCTAGTAAAACGAAACAACCAGGAGGTCCAAGCACACCGGGAGTGAACACAAGAGTCTCAGCTACAACTGCTTACCCCCATGCACTAAGCATAAAGGAAGAAGAACGATGGAAAAACAATCAAGACTGCTTATTGAAGAACCACAGATGACCCAGGTTTCGTTCAGTAACGAACTTCATCAGATAACAAACCTACAACATCTCGATCTTTAAATACCATACACCCTCCCACTAATTACATCAATTAACCCAAATAGCTCATAAAAAAATGTGTTTAACATTTAAAAACCCAGTATACATTTATACATGCAAACTAAATAACATGTTACAAAATACTATAAAAACAATCCTGCGCCTTATGTATATAATCGATACAAGTATAATATATCCTAAACTGTACAGATGAACCCAAAATAATATTCACATCCAACTTATCCTAACCATATAAAAATAAAATTAATAAATATGTATATATAATCCTATATGTGTATGTTAAATAAATACTCAACAATGCATACATATACATAAAGTATACTTGCGAGATTCCAAAATGAGTATTCAAACCATCATGCAAGTATAAAAAAAAATATATATATATATATATGAATAAAGTTGATAAATAGATTAGTATAGGGCTCTAAGACATAAATAACTAAATACTGAATGTAATGTATGTCTTTACATATTTATATATATTAAAAATGTGTATAAAGATCTATATAAAAATAATGTATATATAAACATGAATAATGTATATACAATAACCCATTGTATCATCTTTGTGCAATGTGTACTAAGTCGACTATTACTTCCAGATGTAAACTGTGTGTGCTATAAATTCACCATGTTCACCCTATTTACGTCCCTTTCACCATAATACTTTTCAATAGGGGCTTGATAGTACAACATTCGTTAAGCCCTGGGATATTACATGCATCTAACATCAACTGCCATTTTAATTCACATATGTCCAAATCTAAAGGAATAACCCTGCCTTGTGCGTCAAAAATAACCTTCTGTATAATACAGAACTTAAAATTATGTCCGGCATTTCCCATTATATGCCTTGCAAGTGCATTAGTTGTCTTGCAATTTCTAATGTCAGATAAATGCTCCCTTACTCTTTCTCTGAAATGTCGGGAAGTCTTACCTACATAAAATGATTCACAATCCTGGCACAAAGCAAGGTATACCACATTGGTTGATTGGCAATTGAAATGTCCCTTTAAGTGAATATTATAACTATTGACAACTATACTTTCACCAGTGCAATAAATGTGTGAACATATAGCACATCGTCCACACTTAAAATTTCCTATCTGTCTACATGTTGTTAAATTATTGGAACCATCACATCTCTCAAAATTATTTTTAAATGATGCATCCTTCTTATAAACAAATTTTACATCACCCTTAAACAAGTGTCCCACTTTCTTATCCTTACTAATAATATCCCAGTTCCTCATAATGATATCCTTAATAATCTGAAAGCTATCATTATAAACTGATATAAATAAAGGAATATCACCCATTTTATCTTCTTCACACTTAAATTTAGTCTTAGACAAATCAAGACCTGTTGATGTCAATATAGCCTGATAAAATCCTACTCTTCTCTTGTAGGACACCTCCTTAAATATTTTATCGCATAATTGTTCAGGATACCCTCTACTCTGAAACATATTGGACATAATCTTTAGTTCTTCCACAAAGTCATCGTTATTGCTAACCATTCTGGCAGCCCTGACCATTTGCCCTTTCACAATAGCTTTTTTCTGATGGCCAGGGTGCCAGCTGGTGTAGTGCAAATAAGCGTTAGAAAAAGTTGATTTCCTATGAATATTAGATGTTATTTTACCACACTCCTTGTCATAAGTTAATTTCACATCCAAATATGTTATTTCTTTCTCACTAATTTCATGGGTGAACTTCAAAAACCTTACCGTATTATTAATGTACCCTATAAATGATTCCAACAAATCCTTTCTCTCATCCCATACAATAAATATGTCGTCAAGATATCTTGTATATAGTTTTATATGTTGAAAATATTCACTTTTAAATATGTAATTGACCTCCCAGTACGTCATAATCAAGTTAGCATAAATGGGGGCACAAGATGCCCCCATTGCCACTCCATTGATCTGCTGATAATAATTACCTTCATAATATATATAATTATTCCTTAATACTATATCCATCAGGTTTACCATCATGTTAATCTGATCTTGATCAAATAGCCTGGTTTCATATAATTGCTCCTCCAGCCAAATAAGGCCTATATCCTGTGGAATTGTAGTAAACAAGTTACATACATCAACTGTAATGAATGAGTCACCCTCTTTCATTTTTAACTCCTTAATTTTTGTCAAAAAGTCCCACGAGTCTTTGCTTATGTAAGGAAATTTGGTCAAACATTTTTTGAGGTGGTGATCTAAAAACTGGCTAACAAAACAAGTCTTATTTCTCTTGCCGTCGACTATAGGTCGAAATTGTAAATTGTCTAAACCTTTATGAATTTTGGGAATACCAAATATCCCACTAATTACTGGATATTCATTATTCATATAATTGTATTCCTCTTCTGTTATCTCCCCTTTCTGTAGCATATTTTTAATGGTATAATCTATGTTGGATAATATCATGGGCTGCTACAAGTAAGAAAATGTTGCTAAACTTTGCTAATATAAAATGCTTACGATTATATGAACAAAGTTCCTTTGTTAAGTTTCTGGAAGATACATGTGAATATCCTGCTGAATTTATGTTTTTTATAACTACAGCTGGATTTCTGTTACTGTTTTTGTTGATTACCCTTGTATACAAAGAGGCTGGGTGGTATTTGGTTTATTTAACTTATGTCATCAGAGCTCACTTGGCAAAAATATCAGGTGAAAGGTCATACAAAATGCGCTACATGTATGATGTTTTTGTTTCCTACAGCAGTAAAGACGAATGTTGGGTTACCAGTGAGCTCCTTCCAAATCTGGAGCAAAAGGAGCCATCTTTCCTCAAAGTGTGCCTCCATGGCAGGGACTTTGAGGTGGGGAAGGACATTATAGATAATATTGTGGACAGTATATACAGTAGCAGGAAAACAATCTGTGTGATCACCCGTCATTATCTACGGAGCGAATGGTGCTCTCTGGAAATGCGAATGGCCACTTATAGACTGTTGGCAGAAAGCCAAGACAGTCTCATTCTGGTGTTTTTGGAGAGAATATTCCCTCATGAAATTTCAGCCTATCACAGGCTATCAAAGGTGATCAAGAAGAAGACCCACATTGACTGGCCAGACAGGGAGAATGAAAAACAACTATTCTGGGAAAGGCTGAAGAGGACCATTCTGAACACAAAAGATGACAATCAGGAAATTCATATTTAATATAGTTGAAAAATCTGTAACATGCTTATCTCTAAGTGATTGTCTGCTTGCTTGTTTTGTTTGTTACTTCTTTATAAATATTGTACTTCTAGAATGTTACTTGTCTATTTCTGGGGCAGTACCTATTTTTTTCACCAGGGTAATAGGGAGTTTAATATTTTTACCAATAGCTGGTATTCTGCTCCAATCCACTTAAATAACTGTGCTGTGCTTTCTACTGTCATAGTTGGAGTATGGCTTCTGAGAAGACCTCAGAGTTTTTGTCTAGTTAAGTATCTTGCTAAAATGTATAACGTATGCAGATAAAGAATGACAGAATGAAATCTGAATGTACAAGCTGAAGTTTATTAAAAACTGATAGCCATGAGTATAGTCAGACATTCACCATGTAAGCCACAGTCAGGTGTACAAATGCATTTTAGGGAGGTAAGATTTTACTTAACATAAATAGACCAAATGTTCCATTTTCAAATGCATAAATGAAAACACAGCACATGTAAACCAGCAAAAAGGATAAGTATGTTGAGAGTCTGAAAATGTAATCAAATTGCTATCCATCCAATTAAAGACTTATAAAGTAATACTATTATATGTACAGTATCTTTAATTCTAAGTAATAATGACATTATATGTACAGAATTTTTAATTTTGTATTTAAGACATGTATAGTAGAAAAAATACAGCTACATTTGGGGAGAGTGATGCAGCAGAAAAGGAGTATTGTCTTAATTAAAAGTGTGGGTCTAGTCCCCCTGTTCATAGACTTTATAGTGAGGCAGTCTATCAGTGTTATACTGACTCTTAATTACCCAAATAATGTTGCTTTAAAGGTATGAAGAAAATAAATTAACAGACAACATGTCCATTGCTGGGGGTTAAAGGTCTTCCCTCAAGAAAAATACATACATGGCATGTCTTCCTTGATACTTTTCAAAATCAACATTACTTTATGGGAATTTGATTCTCTTAAACAAGATTCAGTGCTCTTTGTTTTGGGAGAAGTCCCTACATCTCTTAGTCTTAAACCACAGTGATTCTGGCAGAAAACTTTCTTCAATTATCTGCACTATTGAGTGAAGCTGATGAACTACTATGTTAGGATGTCATCTATAGGTATGTGGCCCCATGCTGTCCATAAATATCAAGACATATCGGGAGCTTGTCATGAATGTATGCCATGCCATTTATAAGAGAGTCATTCTTAGCTGTAGTAGAACTTGACACTTATTATCAGCATCCTGCATTTTTTTATCTTCTAGTTTGTGACAAAATCACTTGAGAAATGATTACCCACATAAAGACCAAATACAACTACTTGTAACTACCTCCAAGTGAGTGCAGTAAGTATATACTCATTAGGTGACGAGCCCATCTTATTTAAATAGTGGGAGCACGAGCACAGTAATATACTAGAAATAGCATTATCATTCTTTCTAACACAAGTATTCATTCTTTACAAAATGGATAAACTACTGCTATTAACATTGTAAGAAGTTTCACTGTCACCATTAGTCTTGTTTTCAACTGTGATTAGATATCCAGTCTCATAATAAACCTGTCTGATGCATGTGACATAAAAACCTTGTTTATAGCTCTCATGGGCACCCACAGGATTGTTTGCAGAGGGGTGCAAACCCAGATGCCAGAGCTCCAGGGTATACTTGATTACATGTGGATAACTAAGAACTCATGCTGTATTCCACACTGTAGTACAGAAACTGATGGTGCCTCTGGATTTATAGTGTTATGAAATAAGACCTGAACAGAACTTTAATATTTAACTCATTCATGTAAAAATTATAAAGTTTCTGGTAACTGTAATTTTTAAAAACAAAAACTGAACATGCTATATTGTTGTAAGTTTAGGCCTAGGACTCCTATGGAAAATATCTTTTTCTGCACATACAGTTTGTGGGGTCTCTGCTCCACAAACACAGCAGCAACATCACCTTTCTTAGCACATAGTTAATTTAGTAAAGCTGCAATCCAAGCCTTGATGTCCACTCCAGGCATTAGAGCCAGATGAAGGTCAAATGCTGCCCTAGGCAGAATAATAGATAGGAGCCCCCCAGAGTAGCTCCTCCTACAGTAACCCCCTCCCTTCCCCAGCCATTCCAGTGTTCCATTACTTGGCTGTTTCTTCCCAGTTACCATAAACACTGTTCAAACATGTCAATGTACATACTGCTTTCTTATTTACTTCAATAATGCTTACAGATATTGAAATAAAATAGCACAAACACTGATAGCCATTTGCTAAACAAACAATACTGTCTCATAATGAAAATAGACTTAGCATGATCAGTAAACTTCTCTGCCTTTGAAACGCACACCCATTGAAATGGCATTAAAACTCACATTCAAAGAAAATGCATCTGGCCAGTGGAGGATTAAGTTTACCTTTGGGATGTTTTCAAACCATAGGCTCTTTGCACACATTGTTAGGGCTATGCATACAAGTATGTGTTCTTTGATTCACCTTCCTGATTATATTAAATTATATTCCTTGTATAATACAGCGCCACTTGTTAGAATGTGTTTTAAATTTGTTGTTTTGAACATTCTTTCAATAAGCAATGAAACAAAATGTATGAACCAATAATGATAAAACTGCCCATTTCAGAAAATGTCAATGATAAAAGGCCACTCAGGCATATGTCGTTACAATCCACCAATATCAGCCAATAAGGACAATCTCTGCAGAAGTAAAAGTCATCTGAATAATTCCACAATAAATAGAACTGTAACTAATGAAGAGGTTCTACTGGCAAACAACTTAACATTTCAGTGTTTCATCTACAAATTCAGTGTATGCTGCCTTTGAAGAATTAAATTGTTGATGTTGCATTCAAAAAATCGGTAAGCTGGTAATATTGCAATAGGGAATGACTGACAAACCAATAAGTTCATAGTTAATAGGCATCTCATACAAAGGAGGGCACACTCAGGAGGGCAGAACCCCTATTCCCCCCTTAAAATGCACCAAATAATCAGCAATCAAAAGTGCACTGCAATACCAGCACTCCATCTGCGTGGTGTGGGAGTAGAATCCAAAGCTTTCTGCACCAAAGGCAATTATGCTACTAACACTGCTTTCAAATTCTACAGCACAAGCAGTGATCACTATTTGCTAAACAAAACAGTTAGCTGCACATTGAAAACAGACTTAGTATGAGCAGCAGGAAACTTCTCTTCCCTTGAAACTCACAATTCCATGAAAATGCACTGAAACACATAATCCCTTAAAAATTCACTGAAACTCATAATTCTCCAAAAAATGTACTGAAACTCATAATTCTCCAAAAAATTTACTGAAACTCAAACTCACAATTCCATCAGCAGTCTGGTTGTTGATGTAGAGGATTCAGGTTCTTGATTCTACCGAAGCTCACAGTTCCTTCAACAGTCTGGTAGTTAGAGTACAGGATTTGGGCTTTTGTCTCCACTGAAGCTCACAATTCCTTCTGCAGTCTGGTAGTTGGTGTAGAGGACGCAGGCTCTTGTCTCCTGTAGCCAAGTTTCAGGGTCAAGCATGATCAAGTTAATTGACTAGCCTGCCTTCTGCCCAACTACAGCATTACATACCATACATCCATACCTCTCAACCTCTTAGTATAAGATATCTGGACAAAGCCTAAAATAACAGGGGGAGACAAAGGCCCAAAAATAGGGACAGATGTTAACTATTGTTCTTACAGACTTACAAAGTCACTAGAATAACAGGATTTGTGTTAGCATGCATTTTCTGGAGGATCTGAAATCTGAATCTCATATATATGTCATTATTTAATTACTTCAATCCTCCGTGAATCGCGAGAAAACCACATATTTTATGTGGAATAGGCCAAAAATATGAGGCAAAAATTTGGACTGTTGAGTGTATACATACCTCTCAACCTCTTAGTGCAAGAAATCTGGACAAAGCCTAAAATAATGGGGATATGATGGTCCAAACATAGGGATAGATTTTAAATATTGCTTATTTTAACTTATTTGCTACAATAACAATATTTGTGTTAGCATGCATTTTCTGAATGATATGAAGTCAAACATATATATATGTCATTATTTAGTGACTTCAATCCTCTGTGAATTGCTAAAAAAGCACAAATTTTATGATAAACAGATCAAATCTATGAGGCTATATCTGGACAGTTGAGAGGTATTTTAAAAACATACACACCCACACACAGACCTACCTTCTCTCACACATCACAGCGACACATGTGCGCACACACACACACACACACACACACACACACACACACACACACACACACACACACACACACACACACACACACACACACACACACACACACACACACACACACACACACACACACACACACTATCTTACATACAAGTAGAACAGCTAGTTTAAATTACACACACACACACACACACACACACACACACACACACACACACACACACACACACACACACACAAATACAGAAACAAAACAGCTAGTTTAAATTACATTTATACTGTAGAAGACATCCTATACTTATTTACCACTAATATTAATCAAGACATTATTGTATTAAGAGATGCAAGTATTCAAACACACAATAGAACATTATTAAGACAAATAATCAGACAAATCTATACTGTCCAAATATTAAGCTATAAGGACTTACACAATTTCTAATATTCCCAACTAGGACTGACAAACAGCAAGCAAGGAAAGCCTACTCGGATGTATATTTTCCTCAAACACACATACTCATCAGAATTTCAGGCTTTATGCCCGACCCTGTTAGCGACCACCATTATATTTAAACTAGTTTTAATTTTAACAAGTCTTCTTAGTACATTGAGTATAACTGATTAGAAATCTTTAAAAGTCAGCAAGGACTTATTTAACTCATTTTTTAAAAAGTAAATATGGGACCATTAAGCTGTCTTCCACTGAACGAGGCCCTTACAACTCATTTTAAATATGCTGAACAAGTTATCTACATGATGCCACAAAAGAGAACAATGTATTACAGCACCATGATTGACCCATAATACAAAAAATACATTGTGCATCTCAAATATAAAGCCCAGAAGTATTGGCTTTCACTCCAAACTCCTCATTTCTTGCAATATTAAAACAAACGTTATAACCTAACTTAAATTTTGGTGAAAAAGAACAATGTTATACCCATTTGCAGAGTAATGATCAACATAATCCAAAATATTTGTGGAGGTCTAATAATTCTCTCCAAAAATTCAGAATGAAACCTATCCTAATCTTCTAGCATATGTGACAAATTTCCGAATAGCCTATACTCCAAACCCCCATTTTAGAACCGCTGCCATCTCTGCAGCAAAACAAGATTCCACTAATCGTATACCAAGCGATTCATTGTATCCAGTTTCCTTTGAGTGGCATTGCACCAACAAACCATATTAAAATGTGCCATAGAAACTGCAAAAAAAAAATAGTACCCACTGCCTTAGATCCTGACATGGTTCTCAGTTCTTCTAGCTATCATTAGAAATGCTTATTTGATTATTTGCCTTAACAAATGATTGATGAAGGAGGCACATGTTCCACAACTATGGAAGCAATCATACATCTCTCATCTCTCATAGCTAGAAACATTCTACTTTAAGGCCAGTCACCATATTTCCCTTTGCCAAAATACTAGAAAGATGTATTAATAAGCAACTGTCACAACATCTGAAAAATAAATAAATACAAATTTACTACCCCCTTCACAACACTGCTTCAGAACAGATCATAGTATGGAATTGCTCTGCTATCCTTCCTTGAAGCAGTCAGAGAGAAAAGAGATCAAGGCAGACTAATAATATCCCTTTCCCTTAACCTCTCTAACACTTTATTCAGTATCTTACCCTCTTCTGCTAACCTATTTATCTTAAGTAAAGACAAACCATTCCTACCTTCTGTGATTTTCAAGTTAATTTAAATAAATGTAGCAGAGTGTCAAATAGCTGAATTCTCACTTCTCTTTCTTAATAGCATATAATGTAGTAGTTTCTCAATGATCTATATTAGGTTTTTCCTTTTCAATATTTTCATCAGAAACATGCATATATCTATCTATTCTTCTACAGTCAACTAATAAATAAATTACTTATCAGCTCTGCAAATTCCTTCCAATTACTCTAAGCTTGTAGCCAAAGAAACTTTACTTTATATCCAATCCAAGCTATTAAATGCAAAATAATAATAATAATAATAATAATAACAATAATAATAATAATAATAATAACAATAATAATAATAATAATAATAATAATAATAATAATAATAATAATAATAATAATAATAACAATAATATCCCACTCCCTCACTCACATCACAAGACATCCCTAATACTTACATTTCTCAATAACATCATCAATGGTCCTGCTGGCCTCACTAAATAACTAGGACTTAACACAGATCGACATCTTAGATTTGTTCAGTATGTCAACTATACCATCACTAAAACTAACCCAACTTGACCATTTTACAAGGCCAAACTTAACCTTATAAAATGTGCTGTTGTTACCACAAGATGCACATTACTTTTGTCTACTGTTGTATACACCTCTGCTGTTCTGATCAAAATACAGGCTACTCCGTTTACTACAGCAGAGCTATAATCTGGATGGATCCTGCATTCACTCCCATGCTCACAGCACATCAGGCAACAAGTGCCCTTCAGCACTCATTATTTCCATAGCAGGTATGGATTCTATGGGGTCAGGTTGCTAACCTGATGCCCAACCCTCCTCAGAGGGTGCACCACACTACACACTCCCAGGCACACACTCACACCTACGGCCAATTTAGTGTGTCCAGTCCAGCTACTGCATGTCTTTGGAATGTGGGAGGAAACCAGAGCACCAGGAGGAAACAAATACAAATGCAGAGAGGACATGCAGACTCCAAACAGAAGGCACCCCAGCAGAGAATAGAACCAGAGAACCTCTTGCTATGAGGCGACAGCGCTAACCACTACAACACTGCACCATCCAGAGCTATAATCTAACCAGCCATAATTCCCTTTTTCCCATTTTTCACATTTTCAGAGTGTCATATCACCAGTAAGAATCATCTAAAGCCAATGTTCACACCACTGAGTGGGTAGACATGTTCTTCCATAACACATACAGGCATGTGTACTCACGGTTCCCTATTAGAATCCTGAAACACTATAAGCCTGAAAGTCAAAATCCTGAAAACTAATGACTGAAAATGCAAAATCTCGAAAATGCAAAATCCTGAAAGTCAAAATCCTGAAAACACAAATAATGCTAATATGTCACTATAAAGACACTAATATCTACCAACTGACCCTGACCCTAACCCTAACCCTAACCCTAAGGTCCGTCACTATCGCACACTCACCTGACCCGCGCCCTAACCCTAACTCACTTAAACCGCCCCTAACCCCAATATTTGTCACTACTGCATACATGCCTAACCTGCGCCCTAACCCTAACTCACTTATACCGCCCCAAACCCTAACATGAAACCAACCGCACACTTACCTGGACCCAACGCATGACCTAACACCACAGGGCTAACAATAGCAAAGCCACAATGACGTCAGTATGTCCATTTTGTGTTTTCAGGATTTTGACTTTCAGGATTTTGCATTTTCGAGATTTTGCATTTTCAGTCATTAGTTTTCAGGATTTTGACTTTCAGGCTTATAGTGTTTCAGGATTCTAATAGGGAGCCGTACTCACACATATGACCAATTTAGAGTGTAGAATCCCCTTACTGCATGTCTTCAAAATGTGGGATGAAACAGGAGCACCCAAAGACAACCTATGTGATGCAGGGAGGACATGAAGACTCCACAAAGAAGGCACCCCAGCTAAGAATCAATCTGGAGAACCTCTTTCTGTAAGGTGTACCCATTGCACCATTATACTGTCCAAACAGAAATTTGATGTTAACCTTCAAAGTAGAAGTAGCCATTGCATTGCCCTAAATAAACTTGATTGGATTGAATTACCTTATCTACTGTCCCTATCAAAGTTTAAAATAATGCACCTTTATTTACATAGGCTTCAACAGTCTCCTATCTATTGTGACTTGTTTCAAGTTTAGACTCTCCACTTGAAATCTCACATCTCACTATCAAAATGTATTAGTTACTTTAAAATTAAACAAACACCATGAAGACTCATTATACTCAATCTGTGTTGCAAGGAATGGAACTTGCTCCCCTCAGAAATTTGACTGAAACTTAATTTTAAACAATTTCAGAGTCTACTCAAAGAGTAAATAAACTCAAAATAGATTTCCCCTTGTACCTTTCCTCAGTGAAAATTCCAACTGCACTCTCATACACTTTTACAAGTAAAAAAACTAAAAACTTTCTGTTCTTGTGGAAGATTTCTTATATTGTCACTATCTTCCTATAAACTCTCTTGCTTTACATTTTTCTCTCTTCTTCTGTCTGACTCCAGTCTTCTCTGTCGTAACTTTTTCTTGTCATTTCATTTTATTCAGTTTTCCTCTTATTACCATGCCAAGTAATTTTCTGTCCACGTATTTTATATCTATGAATTTCAATGCCTTCTGTTTTATCTCTGACCCTTTTCTTTCACAACCCTCAGGTCTCTTTTCTATCCTTTTTTTATTAAATCATGCCAATGATTATTAAAAAATATATCACCATTACCTCTGTTTCTTTATTTCCTTACTGTACACTATGCAAAATGCTGTACATATTCTAAATAATTTGTAAAAACCGTATTGTCAGCTGCTGAACCTGTTTTTGTAAATTTAATGTACTTATTTTCATCCTTTCTCACTTTTTTGTTGTAGCTGTCTTGGTACTTGGAGATTTTTTCCCCAGGGGCCTCTGCAGAAAATGGACTCTTACCCCTGACAGACCATACTGGTTTACAAATGCAAATAAATAAATACAATTAAGTTGTTAATTAGTTACTCTTTAAAGCCTGACCCCTTTTTCATTATCTTTTACCCACATTTCATGCAGCTCACCAAGCTCCGAACATCTTTGACATTATACTTCAGGTGAGTATCATATGCATCTATTATATCTTGCAAAGACACGTATAATAAATGGGAATTCATTTCATAAATGTTTATTGCATCACACAGAAACACATATAGTAAATCTTAAACAAAAGATATTGCATCAATTCCATCAGCAATCATTAAAATAGAATATAAAATTGACATGCAGACATTTTATCCCTACTAAGATAGCAACAGAAGACTACATACAGATAGAAACATAGTCAACTTTTTCCTATGCAACTGAATACTTGCAGTTTAATTATCATTACAAATGAAACTCTCAGGGCTGGATTCACAAAGGCTTGTATGGAGTCTAAGACTAGAGTAAGACTCCATGCAGCCAACATGTCTGCCAAGCGATCCAGGAACAGCCGGCAGGGGCATGCAAGAGAGCTCCTAAAAGACTCTTACATGGACAGGGTTAGGTTATGCAAATTACCTCATTTGCTGCTGAAAGCTATGCAAATTAGGTAAATTTGCAGTCCAAGAAACATTAACCTGTCCGAGTAAGAGTAGTGTTATCTGCAGAAATGTACTCAGTTGTCAACTGAGTACCATTCTGCAAATAGCAAAACAGAGCCGTGACAGCTCCAAATAAAGGACGCATCCAATTGAGGAAGCATGCCAATGGCCAAATATATGGCCATTGGCATTTTTTTCCCATTGCAAAATAAAAAAAAAATGTCTCTTTTTACCACGATCTCTGATATTTAAGCATAGCGCAGCGCCGCGCAAATGTGCTGCGCTCTAAAAACCAGAAAAAACAAAAAATAAAAGGCACAAATAAGGAATTTATTCAAAATATTAATCTGCCATGCAAGTGAATGGCAGGCTGAAGACAACATGGCTACAGAGTAGAGGTTGCTAAGGGGGGAAGCTCAGTCTGAGAGATGTAACTAAGCATTAGTAGGCAATCCTATGCAAATGAGGATAAGGACAGTGAATCCCAATATTTCCTGCTATGTGAACCATGTCGCTAGAGTGTAAGAGTAGGAAAAGGGGAGTAACAGAATAGGAGATGGGTGACATCATGAGGAGGTATGTATGAAAAAGACTGTAAGCTTATTGGAGCAGAGTGGCATGTAGTTGCTGTGAGTTACTCAGGGCTAAAAGAGGTGTGTCTACATTTGTCTAAACTGAAATCAAGAAACTGAAGGTGTATGCCGTGGCTATCACTAAAGTTTCTTGCAATGCTGCTTACACTGTGTGTGTGCGTGCGTGTAAACCCGTCTAAGCCTGTGTGCGCATGTGTGGGCCTGTGTAAGCCTATGTAAGGCCGTCTAAGCTAGTATACATGAATGTGCACCCGCCTAAGCCCGTGTAAGCCTGTGTAAGCCTGTGTGCGCACGTGTGAGCGTGTTTGCCTGGCACTTCCCCCTGTGGAAACAGAAATGGGAAAAGGAAGGAAAGGAAGTAGTAGGAAGTTAACCAAGGAGAACTAGTAGAGCTGCCAGGTGAAATCAATAAGAATCAGCCAATTACACAGGCAGTACACTAGCCCAGCTCAGCACCTAAAACTCTGCAAACAACATTCCCCCCCTGTCTTTCTCAGAAACACTGCAACACTGCAGTCAACAAAGAGAAGTGACAACTTAAAAAGCTTAAACTGAGACATAAAAATGTTAGGGACTGCCATTGCTGTTATAAGGTAACATGTGCAAGATGCTGAGGGTGGTGCCATTGTGAATGCTGCTGAGCAACCCACAGTGAGGAAATGGAGAAGAGTGTACAGACCCAGGGTAACCTACCAGGGGCTACATGAGCTGGAGATAATGGAGTGCTATAGAGTGGACAGAGACCTCCTGCATCAAATTGTTGAGCTTTGCAGGCCATGCCTCACACAGAGAACCAACAGAGGGGAACCCATCCCAGTGGAAACCAAGGTATGTGTTGGCCTAAGAATACTAGCAACAGGTACCTTCCATAGACCAACTGGTGATATGATGGGGATTTCACAGGCATCAGCATCAAGGGTACTGCACCAGTTCCTGAATGCCATGTCAACACATGTCAGTGATCATGTATATTTCCCCAATTCCCGTGAGGTATTGGCCAGCAATATGCATCTCTTCCAGCAAATAGCGGAATACCCTGACATAGTGGGTGAAATGGACTGCACGCACATACACATCAAAGCACCAGCTGGTGAGTGGGGTAGGGCCTACATCAACTGCAAGAGCTTCCACTCCATCAACTGCCAGGTTGTGTGTGATGCCCAGGGCATAATACTGAATGTGTGTGCTGGCTGCCCTGGAAGCTACCACGATTCCCATATCTGGCATCTGTCACAGCTGTACCAGACATTTACAAATGGGGACATCCCTGACGGTCACCTAGTGGGGGATGCTGGATACGCACTGGAGCAGTGGCTGATAACACCCATCAGTCAGAGACTACCACAACACACTTGCGAGGAATATGACTAGGCACGTTCATCAACTAGAAAGAACAATGAAAAACCTTAACAAGAGGATTACTGGCCTCAAATAGTTACCCCATGCAACAAGAATGAATGTAACCCAAGCTGTACTCAGTTGCATATTGTCTATGCAGGAGATCTCTACCCAACAGACAGGTCCATGTCATGGTTACACTCAGATCTGTTCTGAGTTACAGCTCAATGGCACTAAATGTACAGAGCCAACTGATATTGGCAACATCCTGGCAGATAGGATCGGTGTTAACTTTACCCCACTCTCACCCATGAAAGAGCACATGTCTATAATGAAAGACTGCAAAGTTGCTGTCATCATGGCTGCACAGGTAAAAAACACTCTCCGAAGCCAGTATCACAGCAGCCATGGGACTAAATAACTTCCCAGGCTGTGTAGTAACTACTTCCCTGAAGTAAATATTAACATGGAAGTTCTGTGACTACTGACGTTTCCAGAGGACTGCAAACTAGGAGCCATCATTGCAAATACTTTTGATGTGGACATCCTACAAAAGGGCCTCACTGAGACAGATGGCTGTTGTACAAGCCTTGGGCTGTAGCTCAATGCCAAAAGGTGCATTATCATCACTTTTGTTAAAATCTCTGTAGCCAAGAACTACAACATAGGTGATAGTATACCGCACACTTTAGGTGTGACAATAGACCCTGGGTCATGGGTGGACAGTGGATACAACTGTGATAAGCACATTCCCACAGTAGTCAGGAAACCCTCTTATGTGGAACATCTCATCACAAAATGTGTCTCATGCAGAATAAAAGAGGACATTGTTCCCCTCTACTCACCACTCACTAGAACTATAAAAGAGTACAACACCACTGTTGCTATGTACCTCACAAGACAACTACAACAACTGGAAAGCCAGCAGCAATACCTCACAAAGAGCATTATTGGCCTGAAATACATGCCATACACAGACCATTCCAAAATGTTCCATCCGTACTCCCTTGCATATCACCTACTCAGAGGTGTTCACTGCGTAACATCCAAAGCTATGTCAGACATGCAGCTGTTGGATATGATCCACGTAAAACACTCACAATCACCCTGACCTTTGGACCCAATACCATGAGTGAAATACAAAAGGAAGTGGTGTAGCCATTTACCTTATGGATATCCACACCTCCAGGTTACTGCCACAGCATGAGGCTGGAGACCATGCAAGTGCAACTAACATTGGACAAAGCTGCCCATCAGATTGTCGCCTGCTACAGATCATGTACCTTGTCTCAGGAACCTCACTCAGTATTCTGGAGAACAATGGCAAATATAAAGGTCCTATCAAACACTATTATATGAGGAGATTACAACTACCCAAACAATGAGTGGGTGAATTACTCGTATACAACGTCCTTTGCCCAATGTGTCCTAGAGTTAAGAAACTCTAACACCCTGAAACAGCTGGTCAGCATGCCCACTAGAGGTGACAACATACTGCACATGATCATCACCAACATGGGGCACCAGTGTTCCACAACAGAAATAAACCCTTTGCTGGTAATATCAGATCATTAAGTAATCACACTGGACATCCACATCCCGCCCCCACACCCAGTCAATGAAACCACTGTGAAGACATTTTCAAAAGCAAACTGCACAATTCCCAACACCAAAGTGGAAAGTTCCAAAGCCCTCTTGCTATAGGATAATGGTATACAATCTGCCGAATCATTTACAAGTGCATCTTATGAGAATCAACAGGGATACATGGATCGAGACATCACAAATAAAACCAAGATGCACTCCTCCAAAAATAAGAAAACAATATGGTGGTCGTTGCCCATAAATAAGCTAGACAACAGAAGGAGGAAACTAACACCTGATAGAGCCAACTTCACTAAAGGAAAGGCATCACTGATCATTATTAGGATGAAACAATGATCGCTCATAAAATAATCCAAACACAGTTTCTAAAGACAAACTGCCAAGGAATGTAAGAATAACAACTGCAAAGCCTTCTGTAGCTATATCAGACATCCAAATATGCTATCAGCTACTGAAAAAGGTAATGACATACAACAAACCAACTTTCATTGCCCATACCCAGGGGGACAAGTGCAGTGTAAACTCCCCCCCATCACCCCCAAAAGGGCCTGTGTCTATCACAGAAGGATGCAGAGACACAGATGTCTCAGACATGCAGGTAAAGACAGCCCTCACCAAAGCTAAGAACATAGCATCAATGTGACTGTAAGTTGTCCCAGGCTGCGTCTTACACTAGGCCCACAAAGAACTACACCCTCACCTACATTCACTGTCCAGACTCAAGCGTATCACAGGCTATGTACCCAGAGAATGGCATACACTAACAGTCATCCAGCTCCACAAAGGGTGTGCCAAAACAGAACCTGGAAACCATTGCCCAACATGTGTACTCAGCCTGGTCTACAGAGCTATTGAGCAAATCATCATGGAACCCATACACTGAGGCATTTGAGATCTCCAGACACTGGACTCTACACAACTTCACCTTGTTAAAGGCATAGCCTGGCTCCCAAACCCAGTTGACTTATTTAAAACAGTTACCATGAACATAGATGGAGGTGAAAGTAGTCCACACAGCCCACCTGGACCTCACTAAGGGCTTACCACACCATTCCCCACTCCATCATCATGGACAAGTGCGCCAGCTTGAACATGAACAGCTATGTTACAGGATGGGTGGCCAAGTGACTCACAGATCAAACACACATGTTCATAGTTGCGGGTGCCATGTCCAACTCTAAGCCAGTCACAAATGGCATCACACAGGTCTTGGTCCTGGGACCCCACCTGTTCATTTGATACTGCTCAGAGGTACAGGCAAGCATGGCAGGTGTAAGGCTGAACAGATTTGCAGATGACTGGAAACTGTGGTCCATAATTGACTGTACAGCTGACACAGACATCCTCCAGAAGTGTCTTACAGAGACAGATACTTGGTGTCAAAACAATGCTCTCAAGCTGAATGGCAAAGAATGCATAGTCATCCCGTTTGGGTAATACAAATTGCACACAAATTACCACATAGGTGGTAATCCAGCATGTACAGAGAAAGTAATTATGGCCCTAGGGACACAGGTAGGTAGTAAACTCACCTTTGATGATCACATGGCCAAAGTGTTTAGACATTCGTTCAATGTAGGCCATCTAATGTCACCTAATGTAACACACTTCGTATAGTCTGATGATGTCACCATCCTATAAATATACCTGTGGAAAGAAAGCTCCCAGTAATATGTATAGTGTGTTGTGTTAATGCATACTTCTCTAGTATCGTGAGGTAGGGGTTTGAATCTTGCACTCGGCAGCTGTGTGTGTTCCCTTTGGGAAGGAATGACCTTTTAGGAGAGTAATGAAACACCTCAAAAGTGGTAATGTGACCTTTGTCAAGTCTGATGATGTCACCATCCTACAAATATACCTGTTGAAAAGAGTACTCCCAGTAATCTGTGTAGCGTGTCATGATAATATGTACTTTTCTAATATTATGAAATAGTTAGGTAGGAGTTTGAATCCTGCACCGAGCAACTGTGTTTGTGTTCCCCTTAGGAAAGAGCAACCTTTTAGGAGAGTAGTGAAACACCTCAAAAGTGGTAATGTAACCTTTGTCAAGTCTGATGATGTCACCATCCTACAAATATACCTGTGGAAAATAATACTCCCAGTAATCTGTATAGCGCGTCGTGTTAATGCGTACTTCTCTAGTATTATGAAGTAGTTAGGTAGGGGTTTGAATTCTGCACCGCTTAAGTGTGTGTTCCACTTGGGAAAAAACAGCCTTTTAGGAGAGTATTGAAACACCTCAAAAGTGGTAATCTAACCTTTGTCAAGTCTGATGATGTCACCATCCTACAAATATACCTGTGGAAATAATGACTGACAGTAATGTGCATAGCGCGTCATGTTAATGTGTACTCCTCTAGTATCATGAAGTAGTTATGTAGGGTTTTGAATCCTGCACTTGGTTAGTGTGTGTGCTGTATGTGTGTGACACTGTTGGTAAATGTGTTGTGGCTTTTGCTTTTACCACTGTATAACATATCAGTATGCATTGCACATGTGAGCTAGCTGTGTGTCAAATACATATATGTACATGTTACCTCAATGATTGCATGTATGGGAACCCTGCTTTCTCCAAGAACACAGCTGTCATCCTTGCCAGACTGTGCTGCTGCTTCCCAGACATTAGGTCACATCTGTATGCTTGTGACAAGGCCAGCCACTGCAGTGATCTCTGGCCTAGGTCATCTGTGTCACACAAAGTCATTACGATTCCTATTGGAATGTGTGAGTGAGGGTCTATGGCCGAGGTATATGTAGGACCTGTTCAAACGCAGCAAAGTCTGTCCATGATGACTATTCATAGGTGTAGAACAAACTGTGGCTATGCATACAGACCCCTTATTGCTTATGTGATCCACCAAGGAATTCCAAAATTCCTTTGGAAATGTGATTAACAAAGGAGAGATGACATAACACTTGGTTGCATGTACACATCGGTACCTGTTCATCATGCTGGTGGCTACTACCTATATGATACTGTGGGGATAATATGTTCCTTAAAGATGGATGACTATGCTTAGTTTGGCTTAAAGCTTTACAGGCATGGGATTGACAACAGGCATCTGTCTGTATGATACCCTTGTGGACTATATGTGTGCCATCTGGAGAATGCATTATAGGCCACAGTATGCATTACCAGACGTGGACAGACATATTCCTACTGTGATTGCTTATACCTAAGAGTGCTATATGGCAAAAAGGAGTGGTCTCAGTAATGGGTGCAGGTGAATAGCAGTGGTTACTGGCATTGTATAGTACCTGAAGGATCCAAATGTTGCTGTGTGTCCTACATCTGTGTGTTGGTTGTCAAAACATCATCTAATGATTGGTTATGGTCAGGCTGTTGAAGTGATGTATACCACCAGAATGCAAAACAATGACAGATAGTAAAAGTATCACCCACAGCACAGTGTCAAACCATGTCATACACACATGTGTAGTCAGGTTCCGGAATGTGTGTAGTACAATGCATACTGGCCACCAATAGAAACTATGGAGTGTTACTGTGAAATACAGAGCATGTCACCCTGGCCATATGTCTAATTTGCACGTACATGCAGACAGTGCATCTCCACCATGTTCACAACTGTACACCTGCAAATCTGTGCTACACACATCCCACACATACTGTCCACTCTCTAACACATGCTGCCAATACTGCACACATCAGCCAAATGGCACGTGGCCAGACAATACACAATTGGAATCAACACTAGTGTAAACAACACTACAATGACAATCATAGCTTTAATGCATCATGCCTGCTCAGCTACACCTTCAAGCATATCATTACACTCTACAGCTGACAACATGCTAACATTGCTATACTGCTATATAGCCACCCTGTGCATCAGCACCATGGTAGCCTGTTCCTGCATCAATGTTACAGATGACAGGAGGCAGCACAGGTTTCATCATATGCACAGGGTGTGTTGTTGGTTTGCCAGAGGCCTACAGTGAGCCATCCAATTGACATGTGTGTGTGTGTGGGGGGGGGGCAAGAATACTGGAATGGGCCAATATTGTTGTAATGTGTGTGGGTATGTGTTAGCCCTAGGTGTCTGGAGTATGTGTGTCTGTTTGCATGCACACAGTTCCACCATGTGGCTGCCATATACGGGTATTTGTGGGACAGCCACAGACTGTACCTGCAAGGCTTTACAGATCACTGTCTCTGGCCACGGATATGGTACCT
The DNA here is from genome assembly GCF_019279795.1 of Protopterus annectens. NCBI lineage: Eukaryota > Metazoa > Chordata > Ceratodontiformes > Protopteridae > Protopterus > Protopterus annectens. Next base: position 696,934,367 of record NC_056739.1, read on the forward strand.
GTGCCTGGCAGGGGTGCTACTGACCCTATCAGGTACTAAGCCAGACTGGGTACTATCCCTAGAGGTGGATGGATGTACACTGGACACAGGTCCCTGCTGGGACTGTCCAGAGCCATGTGCACATGGTCTTCTAGGACATTCTATGGACACCCCACCCCCAACATTGCTGGGGCTGGTACTGGCACTACTGGATCAGCTGTGGCTTGAGGGACATATGCGGCGATTGCCAGCTGCTGTTGTTGCTGGCATACATTCAAGTCAACGTCTCAACCATCCCGCACTGTTCTGACACATGGACAAGACATTGCGGAGGATATCTAATGTCTCTCCCCAATGTCTATCAGTGACCTTGGTGTAATGTCAGATGGCACCTGCTAGGTCATGGATACTGTCAATGACAGTGGTGTTATGGGCACTCTGTTCCCTTAGTCCCTGTCTGGTGTACCGTTCCATACATGCCTGTGCCTCCATGACAGCCTGGAACATGCTTGATGTTGTCAGACCTGTGGCACATCTGCCAGTGGCATGATGAGCAGCAGTGCTCCTATGAGAACCCCTGGACATCTGACTATGTGGTACCCTTCCAGACATCTGGGTATGGCTGCTGTGTTGGGATGCGTGTGCCATGGATACCACACTGTCCTGGCCAATGCCAACAGTATGCTGTCCCTCAGCTATGGGCATTGGTGATGGATGTATTGGCAATATGACTATATGCATGGATGGGGTGGACAGCTGTGTACTGTCGATTGGTGGCCCAACGACAGACCCTGGCAAACACTGTGCCTCAACACACCTATCTTCATTATCACTATATGGCTCGGTGACATCAGTTTCCCTGCTGCAGTCAACCAACCCTAACACAGCACCTGTGGGAGGGAGACAGGAAACACACTTTACGACCTGTACATGATGTCGGCACACATGCACACATGCACACAAATACACTCCTCACTACAGCAGATACCCACACACACCACCAGCAATCCAAACCATACTTAATAGTGGTTGAAGGTGGGTTACAGTATCACAAGGCAAACAGTCATATCACACATGTCAGCATGCAGAAAATGTGTTGCTCAAGACCATGCAGTGTAAGTATCAACAGCCAGAGTTAATGACAGTATACATGGCTTTGATGCATGCGTGTTGTTGTTCAGTGATTGGCCTCACCCTGGAACACAATGTGTACATGGACACAACATTGCTGTGCAAGTATTTAAAGGTCTGCAATGTCCTGTGCACCATCACTCACAGGTATACATACCATGGCTGGATGTACATCTGTGTGTCACATAGATATCCATTTCTGATTACAGTGTCTGTGTCTGTAGCAGATAATTGTGGACACAGGTTTAGCACATGCATGCTATGTATACACACAGGATGAGTGGTGCATGTATAAGTGATGAAATACCATTGCTCAACATGGCCATTGTACAGTGGGTATGGTGAGTGTAGCACATATTGTGGACATGCCAGTGCCAATCTTGACATGGCATGCTACAACATGACTGCAGCATTAAACATCACACATACCCAATGTGTGTTATGTGACCTATACACTCAATAGCATTACAAGACATATATGTGTCACTTTGTACAAATGGTGATTGCTATGCATATTGTGTATAGGTGCATATGTTTCACACACAACATTGAGGGACATAGCAATGACTACTATATGTAGTACTGTGGTCACTGTAACTGGATGGGGTGTAGTACCATGAGCCATCATCATCATGCATCATGTGGTTACTCAAGGCTACTAATGTGCACCAGACTGCCACCTAGCATGCTGTACCTGAACTGCAGTACTGTGGCTACAGTCACAATTACACTGCCACTTGTTACATGGGTTTGTAAGGTGCCCAATAGGGAGCATTGAGTAACATGAATGTGTTATGTGTTGAAGAGTGTTGCACAGCCCAATGATAGACCTCTACCCCTCAGGTATATTATGTGTGCTGTGTGGATGACATGTGGGATACTGAAGTGTGACTTTACAGCGGGTGTCTGGATACGCTATGTGTAGCATGTTAAGGTGTACTGCGTATGACAAAGTTGTGTATGTTGTGAAAATGTGTATCAACTATGCCTATCCAATGTCCAGTACAGTGTTGCCACAATTGTGTGTGATGCTCTGTGTATTGCATGTGACTGAGGCTGCTACTGTCATTACTGAGATGTGCATAGTCTCACAGCAAACATGCACAGCATGCATTATGCGTAGGTGTGTTACATGTACATGGCCTACACCTCATCTATGACATGCACATTTCATTAGCAATATTAAAATTATAACACACTCACCAGCATCGACCGGCTGCCTTGCTGTCACACCAAAGGGACCTACAAGAATATGAGACAGTTTGTCAGTGGCCACAACTGTGCCATTGCTACTGTGAGTTTGCTAAACTACAGTAGTACAACAGTCGACAGTCACAGGCATACAGATTATATTCAAAATATCAGTATTGCACAACACTATGCAGCACAACTGCTAAACACACAGTACATATGTCACATATGCATAATCTACCAATACAGGTAACAGTAGTCTACAGATAGGTCATGTTACCTGCATGCTCCATGTCAACATGCTGGGTGGCTCCGGCCTCCATGATGACACATGTAAGTTGCTGTTCCTGTGGTTGGCCAGGAGCCACCATGCTTAGGAGCAGCTCCTCCACTCTGGTGAGGGGGGGATGAATGGCAACCCCACCACCTGTGGCAAGCTGTTGTCAACGGATATCAGACGCATGCCGCTGGACATATCTAATTAAATCACTGCAGTGATGGCGTACCTGCTCATATCTCCGGTTATGCATGCCTATGTCATTTACCCAATGAACGAGATCTTGCCACAGTGCAGTCCGCTCATGCTGGTCCTGGCTGGTCCTAGAGAACAGCAGGTTGTAGTGCTGCACCAGGCTGTTGTGTATTTCGGCTTCCTCTGCAGCTGTATAACACGGATTTCTTTGGTGGGACATGCCCCTGGAAGACAATTAAACAAGATGCGTGAGCAAGTCATGTGGCACACTTATTCTAAAGTACAGATATTAATTACCTGCCATATTTCACATCCAATTGGTTGTCAGAGGATACACATGTTCAATACCACATATTAGTGCTCAGGCCACAACTGGCTGACAGTGCCTGCCATTCTCTATATATCAAACCATGTTCTGCACAGCAGCAAAGAGAAGCCAGTATGTAAGACTATACAACAGTACATGGCACACTGCATGTGACACAATGCAGCACCTAGCCACAGGAGGTATATATCAAGCTAATGCATAAAGAAAGATGTCACCCATTGAAATTAATGTAAAGTACAGTTACAGTATTACCAGTATACCACAGTAGTCGTTGATGCCAAACCCTGCCTAACATATGTGCACAGTTGTTAATATAGGTGGCATACTGCTGTACTAGACTATACATGTTGCTAGATACACACGTATACCCTGTAACACAGATATGATTGAGGGCATGGCACAGGCATAATTACACACACATCAGACATACATACAACACACAAATGTATGCCAACCCAGATGAACTTTACCTGTGTACCATACAGTACTGTGTGTCACTACTTGCAAAACCTTATACCTGAGGTATGTTATCTGTGAGGACTACAGGGAACACACAAAACAGTGTTTCCAAGCAATGTGAACATACACCATACTGCACTGTTTAGGCTTACAGCTTCATGTAGTACTACAGTTCATATGGGAGTTGGATTCACCAGCAGTACCACTCACTAAGCATACATGTATTGCTTTAGCCTACAATGGGACACCACAGTCGACAACAAGGGACTACGTCACACTGTATGCCATACTACTTTTTCTCCCTAGCAATAGCATACACATCTTTTGCTGGCATCACAGCTAGGACACAAACTACCATGACAGAAACAATTTCACACTAAGCTATCACACCTTTACAGACCTTGCACACATTCACCAACACATTCACCATCACACTCAGTCAACCTCACATAGCAATTATTGCACTGAGTACATGTGTGTGTGCGTTGTGTCATAGGTAGGTAATATGCTATTGGCCCTAGGGCCTACAGCAGCCTAGCCATACGCTACCCTGGCCTTTGACACACATGTGATTTAATTTCACTTGCCCCTGTCAACCAGAGCCACAGAGGTGTTTCCCGGGGTGTATTTCCTATCTCCCAAACAATCATCATGAGTATTTATGACAACTGCTAATGAGGAGTTTTGTTTGCTATTGATAGGTGATTTGTTCCAGAGTATGGCATGTCTCTGAGATAGGACTCTATCCCTCCAGCATGTGGTGTTTAGTGAGCTGACAAGGTTTAGGGCCCTAGAGCGTGTATCTGGGAGGGATTGTAATATGTTTATGTGGAGGATGTCCAACAGCTATGGGTGTGACATAGCTCTGTATGTTAGGCAGAGGTCACTTCTGGGTAGGCAGTATGCAACACAGTGTAGCTGTGGTTTTGTGAGTCGGTCTGCATAGGGCATCTGTTTGAGGCTGGTATTATTCTTTGTGAGGTATGTCTGTGGCCTTTCCAGTTGCTGTAGTTGTCATGTGAGGTACATACCACATGTGGCACTGTACTCTATAATGGGTTTTAAGTGTGATGAGTAGAGGGGAACACTGACCTATATTTCCCTAGATGACACATCTTTTGTGATGACATGTACCACATGCACAGAGTACATGACTAGTGTGGCACTGTGATTATCAAAGGGGAGGCTACTGTCCACCTGTGTCCCATGTTCCCTTATCACACCTTCTGTGTTAGGTAGACTACCACCTATGTGGTAGTTAATGGGTACAGTGTGTTGGCAAGAAGGGATAGCACTGCAGTGTCAACACTGAGCTTCAGTCCATACCTTGGTCACCAGGCATCTGTCGAAATAAGTACACCCCATGTCTCTCTCTCTCTCTATATATATCTATATCTATATCTATATATATCTATCTATATATATATATATATATATATATATATATATACATCTATATATATATATATATATATATATATATATATATATATATATATATATATATATATATATATATATATATATATATATATATATATATATATATATATATATATATATATATATATATATATATATATATATATATATATATATATACATCTATCTATCTATATATATATATATATATATATATATATATATATATATATATATATATACATACACACATACATATAAACATCCATTGCTGTACATATAGATGTACATATAGGCACATATACAGTCCACTTTTCATGGTGGGAATATCAATTATGCGACAGTTGCGAGATATACAGTTATGTAATAATATTGCACAGTGTTGTGCAGACAGCATTGAAGGTGTCCTCAGCCCATATAGCTTTAGCAGGCCTCACTGGCTGCAACACTGCAAAACTGAAAGAGCATACCCACAGTGTTTAACCACCACATGTCATATACCAGCACTGCATGCTGTTTTCCTTGCCACACACCTTCACAAACAGTTGCAGTATGTCCCTTGCCCTATGCACATGTACAGGTATGTATAGATATGTACTGCTGCCACATATGAATGATTCACAGTATGTAGAGTACTCTTCAAAAACATCTACTACATGCCAGCAAATACATATGTGTTACATACCTTTCCTTTGTATTTCTCTGTTCCATCTGTTTTTAAAGGAAATATTTTTTTTTTTTTGGTTTGGGTTTCCTCTGTCTGTTGCTGTTGCTCTTTCTTTTTCTGTGTCTCTCTGTTTCTGTCTCTTTGTCTGTGTCTGTGTCTCTGTCTCTCTCTTGCTCTTGCTCTTGCTCTCGCTCTCTCTCTCTCTCTCTCTCTCTCTGTTGCTGCAATGAGATTATTGTATATGTGGACAGCAAGTACAGCCTGTTTTTTATAGGTATCTGCATATGTGCATGTGATGGCCTCTGCACCAATTGGTGCCCACCATTTAATAAATGCATGCAGCCTGCTGTGTGGTAATTGCAGTACTCACTGTCATAGCAGCCCACTGCTATAAAATGCTAAGTTAGATAGGCGTAGCCCTTTCAGCTTTCCAAAGTGGGGCCCATGCTTGTTTGCTGTGGACACCGTCAGTCAGAAGGTTGGTATACTTCTTATATCTGAAGGTAGGGTTGTAGCCAGTGATATGCATGTTGTACTCAAACCTGAATGTTGCTGCTTCTAGTACACACTTGTCAGTGTAGAATTTTACTCACCCCTCCAAATGCTTACACAAGATACATGGGAGTATGTAGTTTCTTTTCTAATTAGACAATTAACTTCCATACAAAAGTAGTTATTGCAATGTATTCTTCTTTCACATGAACTGTTTGTGAACTACTATACTGTAAATATTAATTAACTCACTTATGAACAGTTTGTTGTTTATTTGTGTTGACATTAGCAGAGGCTGCTCAAGACAACTGGACAAATGTCATTACTGAGTATGCCTACCTACATCCTTGGTAGAGCCTGAATACACAGGTATATTGTTCTTTTGGGTAGGGGTGCAGAAGTGCAGAGAGCATTATATATTATTGTGTGATGTTTATCATGCTGAACATACAGGGTTGCTGTGTACCTGTTAGTCTATCAAGGCAAGTAGTCTGTCTGCGTAGCTCCCACCTGTGGACATATCCAGATGGTAGCCAGAGGTTAGCCTAATATTTTTGTCTGTGCACCACACCGGTCTTTTCTGCACTGGAACAATGGCATTGTCACAGTTGGTTGCTACCAGTACATGGCTACATCCTTTGATATTTCTGTGTTGTACTCCTACATAAGGGGATGCTTGTGGGACTCATTCCAAAGCTATTTGTAGAGTGTGTAACAGCAGAAAAGCTGAAATGCCTGTGTGTTTCTGCCTCTGCCAGGCCTCTGATACACTCAGGTATATATATGAACAGCCTCAGGGAAAGGTACATATAAGTGAGGTACACCTATAATATATTACAGACATTAATTTGAGACTGTGAGAGTATCAGAGCATATGTATTAATATACCTTTTCTGACGTGCAAGCAGTGTGTACTCTTACTTATTGACATTATTCATTAAGTGTAATTCCCCACTTTTCGGCCTAACGTCAGTACTTTTCAGAGGGATTCTGAGGGACAAAGCTAACATTTGTTTACAAATCAGGGACATCCCTGAAAAGCAGTCACAGTTGGGAAGTATGGCCTCTGCCCTATTCAAATATTCCAGTGTTTATCCTGCTCTCATACTGTGTAGGGTTTGTAAAGTGCTACTGTAACATTATTTCCTGCTAGAATGGCTGGTTCTCTTTTCACAGTCATGTCATGCAATTCCACAACAACTGCTGGTAAAGTTCCACAGAACAAGATATGTGTTATGGCATTCCTATTTTTCCCTTTACATTCACTCATTGTAATGCAAGATATATTTATTACATCACCAATTTGTTGTAAGTCTACGGTGGCTTAGTGATACTGCATGCAGTGTAGTGTGTCCAAGGTCTGGGGTTTGAGACTGACAGAAGTGTTTTATTTTGCTGCTCAGCAAAACAAGGGCCCTGACATGCAGAGTGACTAAGGCACTTTTAAGCAGTTGTAAGCGGGTTTGCGTGATGCATAGCAATGCTTAGCTAAAGGCACACATGCGCACACTTGCTCAAACCCACTGACTGCTGCTTAAAAGTGCTTACTCCCGCTAACCCCCGCGCTAATTTCTTTGAAAGAAAAGAAAATGGGGAGATAGGAAAGTGGTGGAAAAGAGGGCACAAAGAGGAAAAGACAGTAGGGAAACCAGCTCGGGATGTGCAGGACGGGTGTAGGAAAGGTCCACAGCTTCCCATTTCTTTACCAGTAACAGCGGTGCATATGTTAGACATTTGGAGTGAAATTTGAAACCTTCCACCCCTGAGAGAGGGGTGAGAACAACAAAGTATGTTGTACTGCAATTATAATTATCAGTTTACATGTCCAGCAGACATGTGTGCGAAATGGGCAGCTATCTATGGGGCGTAATTTTTTTGTGGGAACAGATTCCTCCTGTTTTTTCAGGTGAGAGTGGAATGTGAGGTAGAGGAAGTAGGTATATTTGAGGAGGAAGGTTGGGGAGGTAAACAGACAAGACAAACAAGATGCATACAGGGGCGGAATATGACACATGGGGTGGGTGAACACTATTGATGGGGAAGGATGTTTGGAAATCGCAAGCCCATGAGCCTACAGATGGTAACAGTGGAACTGAGATCCCCACCCATGGGCAGTCACCACTGCACCTTCACAGCCCAGAGTGTGGCTGTGCTGGGGGCTGCATAGGAGGGGCAGGCTCACCCGTGAGTCGCGCCACTCTTGCCTCGAGCTGGTGTAGGGGATCAGCGACTGAACACTGGATCTCCCTACGCACCACAACCCAGACCCTTTGGAGGGTGACAGGTGGCCCTTCTCTGCCCACGCTTGCATGGGGGGGATGAGCCCCATCCCCTGCAGTGCTTCCACCCAAAGGTGGCACAGGGCCAATGGAGGAGGGGAGCTCGGGCTGGGCACCGGACCTGCTGGTGCCAGGTGCAATCGCCAGCTGAGGAGGGACAGGTGGGTCCGCTGGGACCGGCCTTCCCATACGTTCTGTGTTTAGGTGTGTTTAATTACAACATAGACAACAGCATTCCAAATTAGTTGTTACAGCATGCAGTAATATTCCCATTAACCCAACACACCAGGGTTCCAACAGTTGAACAGCAAGCATAACACATGCATATATTGAATGACAGTGGACATTCCAACAGCATGCAGGGATGACTGGTGGCAAGAGGCCACCAAGATTGTGGTGTTTGAACAGGGCACATGCATCAAAGTAAATGCAGATATTTATAGAACAATAGGACATATGTCCCAACAAATGTTTTGAGATTAGACATACCCATTGAGTGTGGAATTGCATTGTTTTTGCACATACAGTAGGGTGTAAAAAGATACCTCCATTAACATCTTATAAGTACTTATAGTTTACACTACATTCCTATTGACTGCAGGTGTATATCCCCTACATGTATTATTACACTAGGCAACGTGCATTGGGTTGTGTAATAGGTTTGGCTAGTTCATTATATAACTGACCTATATCTGACATACTAACTGTCCAAGATGCAGATGTTACTGCTACATAGTTATATATTTTATTTATATTTATAACTCTACATATCTGGATGTGTTCACGTAACATTTTCAGTTATATTTCTACAGAACCCTACATTTCATGTAGCACACTCACATTTTTGGGGAACACATTAACAAGCTACTCATGTGCCAGATTTACCTATGCATGCCAGCCATTAACCAACTGTTGAGGACTGTATATATGCTTCACAGCTACTGGCACTTCCTTCATCCACTTTATATGGGACTGCCCAGCTGTGGGTTGACAGCGGTTAATACAACAGTACTTTTTATATAATACAAGGGTACAACAACATTTCAAAGTAAGTGACACGGACACACTCCAAGTATTATACCTTTATTAATTACATTACACACTTTTCTAGAGGCTCTCTCATTTATTTGATATTACAGTGCATGCAGAAGACTTATTCAAGACGTATTATATCTTTATTAATAGATTACAACACTCTTTTACCTTTATTAATGGGTTACAACACTATTTTTCTGGCTCTCTGACTTATTTTATATAACAGTACATGCAGAGAAATTATTCAGGGCTTTTTATGCCTTTATTATTGGGTTACAACAATTTTTTTCAGGCTCTGTCACTTATTTTATATAACAGTACATGCAGAGAAATTATTCAGGGCTTTTTATGCCTTTATTATTGGGTTACAACACTCTTTTTCAGGCTCTCTCACTTATTTTATATAACAATACATGCAGAATAATTACTAACCTGCCTGGTGGTGCAGCCTTAGCAGCCTATCTGCATATGCTTGCTGATTTACAGCACGGACACCTGCAGCTGTGAAGTAAATTAGAGGATATTGAGACATACCGATCCATTATATAGACTACAATAGCATGTCTTATGTACTTCATTCCATGGCTACCTACTCAGTAGTGGGGCATCTTGCATGTCACAGGCCTCCTGTATCCATCGGTTCAGTAGGTCCTGCTTCCATCTCTTTAGGTCTGCTTGGTGGTGAAGGACCTGCTCACCAGTCCGAGGGACGCCTGTAGCACTGGTGAGATCATGAGCTAACCGGTTCCAAGCCTCTGCTTTGTACTCCGTCCCTTGAAACTGGCCCTGCAAGAGTCTTGACTCATGATGGTGGACAAGGAGCCAAACCATGTATTTTGACTCCACGATGCCCCAGCATTGCGCTCGAAAGTGAGTATTCTCTCCAGTACCAGCCATTCTGACTGCAGATGGGAGCTACAATCAGTTATGGCGAGTATTCCCACCTATGGAGCTTAAATATTCTGCATTTCCCGCACTTATTTGTGATTGGCCATTTTTGAAAATTCTCGGCTAACAGCAAACCTGCTTAGCAATGGCTAATCTTCCATTTATAAGTATATGTATGTTAACAGTGCATGCTTATGCTAAGCTGTCATGGCTTAGTGTTTCAGTACTTTGATTATGGTGCACAGTGCCCTGGGTTTGAAACTTGTCATTGCTTTTTATTTTACTACTGTCCAGACAGTCTAGGGGGTGTGGCTGTGTTTAGGCAACTTTGCTCTACATTGCTCCATGTTGCCCGATGGTGCGCTGGTTAGCTCAGTGTGCAGCTCCGCTCAAACTTATTGCACTAGGTAAAGCGCTGCTTAGCTATGGGAAATTATACTGCACTAGGTAAAATGCTGCTTAGCTATGGGCAATAATATTGCGCTAGGTAAAGTGCTGCTTAGCTATGGGCAATAATATTGCGCTAGGTAAAACACTGCTTAGATATGGGCAGTTATATTGCGCTAGGTAAAACGCTGCTTAGCTATGGACAATTATATGTCAATATCCTTAATGCTGCTCACCTTCTTATATTTATATATATATATATATATATATATATATATATATATATATATATACATTTTGTTCACTAATACATAGGCCATTTCAATGCTTTTTACTAAAATTTCATTCATATATGTCAGGAATTATTTTATATACTAATTTAAAGCATAACATAGACAGGGGAGTGGTGGGACTAGAACCAGGAATGCCTCCTCTTTGTGCGAATGCTCTAGCACTACACTATTGCTGTTTGGCTTGATTTACATAAACATTTCTTATTATGCTCTTCGATGTCGAAATTGCTAACTGCAGCTAAGCAATGGGCACACCCACACAAACACGCGCAAATACTGGCAGCTATATCGGGAATTATTAAAAAAAAAATTAGTTTACATTTTACATTTACAAAGGGGTTTAGTATGTGGGGATGTGTACTGTTTGCTATGTGTACATTTCAGCGGACTCGCTCATTGCATTTGTCATTTTCACTTTATATGGTTGCAGGGACGTGGATATTTGGACTGCTCGGCAGTCCGACACGCACCCTGCAGTCTTACATGCTCTGTGTAAGCCTTCCAGTTGAGTCAGTGCCCTCATGCATATGCATGACGAGCTGACATCATAGTCTTAAACAGCAGTCTCCGAGTAAGACTTGGTTATTCTTACTCGGATGATTACTGAATCCCGGCCTCAGTGTGCCTAAGTTAAATGATTTTCTGTCTTTATGACTTAACATTCCTGACTACTTTATATATTGTTAGAGGATAAATTCAAAAATAATGGCAAAAGCTCCAACCACACCCTCATATCCATTTTTTCTGACGAAACACTAAGACTTTGTCAAGTGACAAAGAAATACTTTTTTTCAGTGTGATTCAACTTTCTCTCATTTTTTTTTAATGGTAGCTAATAATATAGATGAATCAACTCCTGCCCAGGTAAAATTTAACTCATTTAATTAGACCATGAGGCGACAATGGCAGTAACCAAAAATGAACATCTTTATCATGTGGCAAAGATATTTATGTCATCAATTTAATCTTGTCCATCTTCCATCCCCACATCAGTCTTACCTTACTACATTTCCATACCATATGAATATGGTTAGCATACTTAATATCATACACAGACCCACAGTTTTGTTGTTTTCACATTTCTAAATATGGCATAATGGAATAATGTCAGGTGTGGACAGGTTACATATAAGTACACTGTGTAAGATAGGGTACATTGATATTGATAAATAAAAAATTCTTAATGGACTGGAAGTACTTACAGAACTTTATCTAAGCAGTACTGTTCAGACTTTCTACTGATTAAGGAAAACAAGAGTTAAATAATTGTTAGCAATCTTCTCCAGCAACATGCCAAGAAGTAGCCCACTGTATCTTTTTCAGATTATACAGGTAATCTACTTTGTGGAATCCATCAGATTTTACTGATCCAATTTTTTCAGCCAGATTCCCTTCTTGTTCCACAAAATTTCAAGTAGAGAGAACATATGTTTTCCACTGGGAGTTATATTTTTGGGTTTCCAAATGCAATTCAAATATGCAAACATACTTTTTCTGTTTTGACATACATGTCTCCAGTTCTGACACCATGGCATTACAGGAGGGTCAACAAACAATACAAAGAGAGTACGTCATTTAAATTCCATGAGATCTATGCTGCAAATGGAATTCTCCGGAATGTTAGTTTACATGACATGCTATGCATTATACTAACTCACTAACTTATTAACTTTTAAAGGTAAGCAACCCATGTCTAACAGCCTTAGAAACAAGTCATTTCATGAATATAAACAAACAGTCTTAAACCTATGAATAACTCTATTTCATCATTTGATTTTAGAGATTGAAAGAACCATGAAATATAACAGATAATTTTATAGCTGTGTATCTGGTTATGTTTAACCTGCTGTTTAATGGAGCAAGGATTTTTAATTATTATTCCCATATCTTTGAAGACAGTGATTTTACATGAGATTCAACGAGCTGCTATTCAAATGGCATTTGGTATTCATTGTGCAAGAATAGCATTCAGAAATTATGCAAGTCTGGTACTTCCTTGTGTCAGCAATTACACTGATATAATGCTTATATACCAAATTGATTCTAAAGCAAGAGGATAGTCTGTGTATAAATACGTATATTTGGTTCATTCCTGATACATAACAGAAAAGCAGGGACAAAGTCCTCATACTGCTTGGGCAAGTGTGTTACACCTGTATAATGCTGATCCATAGATGAGATTTAGAAAGGCATTCTGAGCAGAGGTACTTCAATGTAAGTGTTTTGCATTATAGGCATGAACAGCTTACAGTCAAGTTTTAAACTGCATCTGAGAGCAGCATGTTATAGACCATACCCCCACACACCCACACACACACACCCACACCCACCCACCCACACACATCCACACACACACCCCTCCACACGCACACAACACACACACACTTTCTCATAAAGAAACAAAACAGCTAGTTTAAATTGCATACACTCACATACACATAAATATGTACATACACACTTTATCATTCAGAAACAAATGGAACCGCTAGTTTAAATTACACACGCACACACACACACACACACACACACACACACACACACACACACACACACACACACACACACACACACATACACACCTTACCTTCTGTCTCACCAGAATGGCTATTTTAAATTCCACATGCAAACTTTACATCCATGGTGGTGTGGGTGAGTTGTATATGCTACATCACCAGAGTATCATTTGCTAATTAAATGGCAGATTTATTTTCAAAATGGTGAGCTCATAGTTCTCTAGTTTTAATAATGTAAGCACTGAATAACAATGTTGCAAAACTTTTTGAAATCAGAAATCAAGGGAGTGCAAGCGCACCTCTTGCATCTGCCTACAGGTTCTCTTAACAGTACTTCAATTTTGCTATTCAAAGGTAATATTCAAAAATGTTAGACATAGTGTACTGTTAGGTGACAGCAAGCCCTTGAAGCAGTGTTAATCAAGACGTGTAGAGTTTTTAAAGGAAGCTTATGCCATTTGTTTAGATGTCCATTGTGAAGAAACTGAAAACACTGATATCTGTTTTAGCATGTCTGGCAGGAGATTTGTGCATATTCTTAGATTAACTTGTATTGTATGCTGGTATGCCTATTTGTGAAAATGTAAATAAATTTAAAATGCTGAGTCTTTCTCTGTTTAAACAGAATGCTTAAAGAATCTGTCACTGCTTTGCTACACTTCTGACTTTGCATGTTTGAGAGGGGCATTTTAACTCATTCACTCCAGAGCAGCTCAGGAAGAGCTGCCTGCTGAATTCCACCATAGGAACAACAGAGCAGCCTGAGCTCATTTTCAGAAAATCCATTTGTAATACTATACAGAAAACAAATGCTCATAACTCTTTAACTATAAGAGTTACACTAAAAATGTAAACGCGAAAGTTGTTCAGCAGACACTGACCTTTCCAACAGTGTAAATGTTGATAGTGCATATCAAAGTCATAATGAAATATTTGGCAAGGAATGCTGATATTGTGCAATTTTTTTAATTTTTTGGAAAAGCAAAGCACAATATCTTGGTCTATGTACCATGCAGACCCATACAATTTGAATTTAATTTGTTAGTATGAATGTCAGCTTTAAAATGATACTTTAACCATAACTGTGTGACACTCCTTTCATGAGATATTCACAGAAATATGATTAGTATATTATTTCTCATAATTGATAAATAAACGAAGCATAATATCTCATCGCCTGTAACAGACGGAGCCTACATATCAGTGTAGAAGTTGTGCATCTGAATGTCAGCTTCAAAATGATGCATCATTTGTGTGATTACCAAGCTCCCTCGCAAAGATATGGGCATAATAATGAGAAGTATTGTAAATGTATAATTTTCATAATCGTACAAGACTAAACAAACTGTGATATCTGTACGTGTGTACAGTGCCTAGACACAGTTCTTTTACCATGATGTAAGGAGTAACATTGTCTTCAAAATGAGGTATTACTTCACACAATGAGATGCTCCCTTGCAAAGTTATTTACCAAAATATGAAAAAAATCATAATTTCCATAACCTAAGTCGGAAACAAACTTTGATATCTGCCTATGAGTACAACATACAGGTACCATTCTTTTACCATGTTAGAACTATAAATAATCTTTTCAAAATGAGGTATTACTTAGCACATTCAGATGCTCCCTTGCCAAGTTATTTACCAAAATATGAAAAAAAATCATAATTTTCATAACCTAAGTCCAAAACAAACTTTGATATCTGCAAATGTGTCAAACATACAGTCACAGTTATTTTACCAAGTTAGAACCAGCAATACTGTCTTCAAAATGAGATATTACTTGGCACATTCAGATGCTCCCTTGCAAAGTTATTTACCAAAATATGAAAAAAATCATAATTTCCATAACCATAAGTCTCAGTCAAACTTTGATATCTGCACATGTGTCAAACATACTAGCACAATTCTTTTACCATATTAGAACCAGGAATACTGTCTTCAAAATGAGATATTACTTGGCACATTCAGATGCTCCCTTGCAAAGTTATTTACCAAAATATGAAAAAAATCATAATTTCCATAACCTAAGTCAGAAACAAACTTTGATATCTGCCTATGAGTACAACATACAGGTACCATTCTTTTACCATGTTAGAACTATAAATAATCTTTTCAAAATGAGGTATTACTTAGCACATTCAGATGCTCCCTTGCCAAGTTATTTACCAAAATATGAAAAAAAAATCATAATTTTCATAACCTAAGTCCAAAACAAACTTTGATATCTGCACATGTGTCAAACATGCAGGCACAATTATTTTACCATGTTAGAACCAGCAATACTGTCTTCAAAATGAGATATTACTTGGCACATTCAGATGCTCCCTTGCAAAGTTATTTACCAAAAAATGAAAAAAAAAATCACATTTTCCATAACAGTTATTTGCCAAGCTCAGAGAAATTAATTTTACACAACACATTTCATAATAGTGTTTTACTTACTATACTGGTCTGACTTGGTCATGGGTGTTTTCCATTCTTCTCACAATCATGCATGGCTCTCCTCACGCCATTGTGGAGGTTGGTCAAGAAGAACGCAATGCCCTCCTCAGTTAGGTGAATGCCATCCCTTCTGAACCAGTGAACATCTTATCTTCCAGTGACTCTCAGAACAGCAGAAGACAGTCCTATCTTATCTGAAATAAAGCATGGGTGGACACTGACAAGGGTGCACAGCCAGGTCACATGTAAAGAGAAAAAGCAGGGTAAGGACTGCCGCTCCACTAATATGCCAAGGACAGGCATGGGGCTCCAGATGTTGGTTATCTGTAGTGTCCCATAGCTGTGCCGGCTGCCCACTCAGACTGCTGATACCACTATGGTCTCATGACCTCCTTCAGTGTCAGCAGTCTGCCTTACCTCTCCCTTTTCTCTTTACATGTGCCCATTCAGCAGTGGACCTAAGGGATGAGGGACTGAAGTAACTCACTAATTGCTGTCCTGACCTTCATACATTTACTACTCTCATCTACATACGCTGACTACACCTGAAGGGAGGAGGCTGAGTGGAGAGCTACATCATGGCAACATGTCAAAAGACCAAGACTGACCCAGGCTGTATCTTTTTGCATGTTTTTGCATTACATCACAGTGGCACACCCAAGCCCATGCTTACCGAGGACAGCAGCACTACGGGACTGTGCTGTAGAGTCTCCAGGTTCCCAACTGCGATCCCGGTGGATCACAAGATCCATGCTGGCTGGGTATGCCCCTGTGATGCACCCAGCAACACAATATTCGGCGATGGGACAGCGTAAGGTTTTTGGCTGCTCCCTTTCCAGTGACTCCCAGAACAGCAGAAGACAGTCTTACCTTATCTGAAATAAAGCATGGGTGGACACTGACAAGG
Source organism: Protopterus annectens (assembly GCF_019279795.1). Taxonomy (NCBI): domain Eukaryota; kingdom Metazoa; phylum Chordata; order Ceratodontiformes; family Protopteridae; genus Protopterus; species Protopterus annectens. Next base: position 696,951,255 of record NC_056739.1, read on the forward strand.
GTGCACAGCCAGGGCACATGTAAAGAGAAAAAGCAGGGTAAGGACCGCCGCTCCACTAATATGCCAAGGACAGGCATGGGGCTCCAGATGTTGGTTATCTGTAGTGCCCCATAGCTGTGCCGGCTGCCCACTCAGACTGCTGATACCACTATGGTCTCATGACCTCCTTCAGTGTCAGCAGTCTGCCTTACCTCTGCCTTTTCTCTTTACATGTGCCCATTCAGCAGTGGACCTAATGGATGAGGGACTGAAGTAACTCACTAATTGCTGTCCTGACCTTCATACATTTACTACTCTCACCTACATACACTGACTACACCTGAAGGGAGGGAGGCTGAGTGGAGAGCTACATCAAGGCAACATATCAAAAGACCAAGACTGACCCAGGCTGTATCTTTTTGCATGTTTTTGCATTACATCACAGTGGCACACGCAAGCCCATGCTTACCGAGGACAGCAGCACTACGGGACTGTGCTGTAGAGTCTCCAGGTTCCCAACTGCGATACCGGTGGATCACAAGATCCATGCTGGCTGGGTATGCCCCTTGTGATGCACCCAGCAACACAATATTCGGCGATGGGACAGCGTAAGGTTTTTGGCTGCTCCCTTTCCAGTGACTCCCAGAACAGCAGAAGACAGTCTTACCTTATCTGAAATAAAGCATGGGTGGACACTGACAAGGGTGCACAGCCAGGGCACATGTAAAGAGAAAAAGCAGGGTAAGGACCGTCGCTCCACTAATATGCCAAGGACAGGCATGGGGCTCCAGATGTTGGTTATCTGTAGTGTCCCATAGCTGTGCCGGCTGCCCACTCAGACTGCTGATACCACTATGGTCTCATGACCTCCTTCAGTGTCAGCAGTCTGCCTTACCTCTGCCTTTTCTCTTTACATGTGCCCATTCAGCAATGGACCCAACAGCCTGGTCACAACTTTGTTGTATAGTGTGCTCTGCACATCTTACTGCTGTCAGCAGTCTGCTAGACTCTTATGGCCATGGTACTCACCAAAGCATTCCATGCATAGGTTAATCTTGCAGGTCGGGCATCCCCATGATGGTTCAGCACATTTACCCTTGATGGCACAGTTTTTGCATCGTGCCTTCCGCCATTTCACTGGAAAGTGTGAGCCTTGTTCAAATCATGTCATGGGCTCTGGGATGGTAATCTCTATGCATCTTTTCCTTTTCTTGTAGGTGGTCAGGAGGTGCATGCCTAGGTTTCTTCTAAACTGTAACTGGCTTGCCGCAATAAAACGGCCAGAACGTGAAAGCTGCCGGTGGCTAGCACTCTCATGGAATAAAATGTAAGCATTCACTATGGCCACATCCCATAGGAACCAGAACAAGTACAGCCACCATTTCCTTGCCTTTCAAGCAGTTGGATACTGCGTCCTGAGCTGATCTGCTAGGTCCACCCCATTCATGTATGTGTTGTACATGTTTACAACTGGTGGACATGGCACTGCAGCTTTTGTTCCATCGTGCTGTCTCCTGCGTATGCTGGAGACTGCCAAGGTTGGGTTACTATTAGTTGACAGCAGAAATACTGGGTTGCTATCCTTCCATTCAGTTGCAAGCAATGGTCCACTCTGCAGCTGCTTGTAGAACCCTCGAGGTGCTTTACCAATGGCTTGTCAGTTGAATGTTACAGGCCATCCAGACCTATTGGTGTGCATGGTTCCACAGCAGTACAGACTGTCCTGCAGCAGTTGCTGTGCCAGAGGGACAGATGAGAAGAAGTTGTCAAAGTAAATGTGATGCTTCTTTCCAATCAGCCCCCGTGTTAGGTCGACCACAACTCTGTGTGCCAGTCCAACCTCTGTGGTCTGCTCTGCCTTTCCAGTGTATACCTGGAATTCATGCACATAACCATTATGTGAGTCAGCTAGCACCCATACCTTAATGCCATACCTCTCCGGCTTGCCAGGCATAAACTGTCTAAATGTCAGACGTCCACGGAAGCCGACCATGGCTTCATCTACTGCCACCTCACGATGCACATTATACTGTGTCCTACATGCATGAAGTACGGCATCCAGTATTGGCCGTACATGATGGAGCTTGTCATGACCCACACAGCCCTGTGGTTGTCTGAGGTTTTTGTCATTGCAGTGAAAATACTGCTGAATTTTTTCAAACCTCTCCCGGGTCATGTACTCGGCTATTGGGAAATGACCATACAGATGGTGCATTTCCCAGTACTGCCTGTATTTTGGAACATGTACAATAGACATGTATATTCTGACACCTAGAAATGTGCGTATGTATCCAGGACAAACTGGACTCCACCGCTTATCAACCTTGCCTGCTGCAGCCTGCCTCTGTGCAGCATAGCGGTTAGTTTCATCAGCAATAAGAGAGTACAGTTCCTCTGGGAACATCAAATTGAGGAAGTCCACCTCTGTGCTGTCTGAGTCCAGGTTGGTGACTGGGCCGACTGGACACACAAAATCATCGATGTGAACTCGTGTTAGGCGTTTTTCCCATGATAAGTTTTGTGGTGGGCATGATCGCCGTGCCTTTTTCATTAGCCTCCCAGAGTTTTGAATGGAAACTACTGGGTGGTTAAGAGATGGTACCCTGTGATCAGTTACATTACCCACTGGTTTGTACTGACTTCTGAGTGGAGTACTCGCACAAATTCCATATTGCGGCACACTCAGATCCTTGCTTGACAAGGAGCTACTTCGGCTCAGATCCAGTGGACTTTCTCCATCTGAATAAACCTGCTGTAGACTACGCCTGAACTCGTGTATAGTAGGAAGCATATCCACTTCCTCTTCAGCACTAGGCCTGGCTTGGGCAATGGAGGACTGCAAAGGTCTGTCACTCGGGCCACGTCCTTGCCGTAACTCAGATAGAGGCAATTCATCCTCTGTGTCAAAATCTGATTCAAGTTGGTGACCACTATTGTGTGTGCCATCATACCTTAGCTGGGCTAGTGGCATGTCATCCTCACTGTCGTGGTCATTTACATCAAGGGTAGTGAGCTCGGGGGTAGAGGGTAGGGGTCTGTCAGGAATCACTGGGACAGGGGCATCTGTATCAGCAGTAATAGCCTTCTCACGCAGACGTGCCAGTGGAATATGATCATCGGCATCATAATCATCATCCTCACTCTGGTTTGGCTTACGCTGTGCATCAAGATCCAATTCCATTTCAGACCCACTGGTATTACTGTCAGAATCAGTATCCTCGCCCACGTAAACGTCGGTTAACTTCTTAGCAGATGGCATCTTCACTGAGGGGTGTGATGTCGGGTGAATGCAAAGCTGAAAAACACAATTGTATAGAATATAATGTTACTCACCTGCACACACACATTATATAAATATATATATATATATATATATATATATATATATATATATATACATACAGATATAAAATAAGGGGTTTCAGAGGCTAGGTAGTTGAAGAATGGAGGGGGTGGCTTGCAATGACTAGAAGCAGAGAATAAAAACACAATCTGGCTTGTGCATTCATCAATGTGATAACGAGTTGCACTTACATAAATAACAGTGACAGCTCCTGATAGTTTTACCTGAAAAGTGATAATGACTCTGTGCTATATTGTAACTGACTTATTGCTAAGGTGATAATGACCTGCCTTTCATTACTGGAAAGGTATGCATGCTCTGACACAGGTGATAATTGCTGCACATCATCTGTTGAGTAGGTAATCATTATCTCCTTGTGCAGCTGTTATGTAATACAGTAATTCAGTAAAATAGTATAACACTTAGCCCTTCCTCCCACACAAGTTGCACACATTACTGACAAAGGCCAGAAAAATTCCCAAAATATAACATAGCTCCATGCAGGTAGTAGTCAGCAAGTAATAACATGGGCAACTTCTAGGCAAAACTAAATCATTCAGAATATTTGGAGCAATTGTTTATTTTTTGTGATGGTAGGAGTGGGCAGTCTGTTTCAAAGTGTCCAAGACTATTACCTTTTGTTATAATCACAAAAAATCTATTCAAGTCAGGGTGAAGGCCCTCTCTCCAAAATGCATAGAGGAAATCTAAGTTCTGTTACAGGGTTGGATTCTAGAAAGACAACTTGTTTTTCTCTATACACTTCTATGCTGTTTGATAGATAAAGCTTATGAGAAATGCTAATGAAATAAGATAAATGCATGTTGTCTTGAGTACTACCTAAGACTGCATCACCAATGTACATTTATCTGCCTTCCGCTTACTCTCTCCCTCTCAGATTACTTCTTTCTCCAAGAACAAACAAAAGGGGAGAAATACAGTCAATACTGGCCTGATAAAATTACAGTAACCTGCAAAAGAACAAACCCACTATCTGCCCATCTTCATCCATGCAGTCAAGACTAGGCTTTGTTGCAAAATGAAATCCTTCCTGCCCTCCTCTAAAACAATCAAACAAAACCATGCTATAATGCTATCAGAAATATTTTTTCTGCACTTCTTACTAGCATAGCTAAATACTCTTTTAACAGACATTAAATTAAGACAAAACAGATCAATATAGCCTTTAGTAATTTAATTTAATTGAATCTTAAATTTTTTTACACTACATGCATCTAAGCTTTACTTCTGATCTTCGTATCTAAACAAATGATAAATGTATTATAACTGCACCAGAAGTTTAAGTTCTGCTCACTCAGATCAGCAACACTAGAAGTCACAATAGAAGTCACAATTCTTTTAGGTGAGCTGGCTTTCTCTAAATTCAGGTAAAAAAATCTATTAAAAAAAGATTAAAAAAGATGCCCTGGTAAGATACTAACCAGCAACCAGGATGCTCTGACTTTATTCACATTTCAGGGAGTCTACAAATGAGTGTGTTTCTCTTGCAGCACAGAGTAGACTCATGTCCAGTATAAATGCATAATTGTTTTCAATCATGACATGAAGCAATACGTCTAAGAAGTACAGTTAATCACGAACATACTAACACCCTAGCCCAAAGGTTCCTGGAATTCATAAATTCAAATGCAATGGAACAGCTAGTCACCTCTCCAAAAAAGGGGAGATATGATAGTAGACCTGATCATCACAAACATGGGGACAAAGTGCTCCACACCAGAAGTATACCCCTCACTAGTGAGATCTGACCACAAACTAATCACCCTGGATATACACATCCCACCTCCACCCCCAACACAAAAGACTACAGTGAAAAACTTCTCAAAAGCCGACTTTACACTTCTTATAACTGAGATGTTATCCTTTAATCCCACTGGGCCAGTGGAAACCACATCCCACAATGCAGAATCCTTCACAAATGCTTTCTCGACATCTCCAAGAATGCATGGATAATGCAATCCCAAATAAAACCAAGACCCTCTCCACCAAGGGAAGGCGTCCTGTCTGGTGGACCCCAGCCATAAACAAATTGTACAACAAAAGGAAACTACTGCACGACAGAGCAAAATCCCATAAAGAGAAGGCATCTCTGATCAGCACTAGTAGAAAGCTACGTTCTCTCATAAAAAACATTCAAGGCCAACTTTGAGAGAAAATCGCTATGGACACTAAAGATAACCACAAGGCCTTCTTCAGCTACGTTAGAAACCTGGGCGGAAACCCTCAGATATGCTCAGAGTTAGTTCACAATGACAAAAAATACACTGAACCCACAGATATTGCCAACATTCTGGCAGACAGGTTCAGTGCAAATTTCTCCCCTTCCTCACCCCCAAAAGAAGAAATACTTATCCCAGCTGAATGTAACCTCCCTGTCATCTCAGATGTCCAGGTGAGAACCGCCCTCAGTAAAGCTAAAAAGACAGCATCAATGGGACCTGACAGTATCCCAGGTTGCATGCTACGTGAACTCCAAGAGGAGCTAAACCTGCACATAAAAATGCTATTTAACCTTAGCCTTACTACAGGATATGTACCTGAGCACTGGCGTACAGCAACAGTAGTCCCACTCCACAAAGGAGGCACCTCTACAGACCCTGGTAACTACCGCCCCATAAGCTTAACCAGCCTGGTCTGCAAAGCTATGGAAAGAATCATTATGGAACTCAAACAGAGACATTGGGGACTTAGACACTTGATCCCACCCAGTCCAGCTTTGTAAAAGGCAGATCCTGCCTTTTGAACCTGGTTGACTTTTTAGAAACAGTCACTAGAGCCATTGAAGAGGGCAAAGCAGTCCATACAGCCTACCTGGACTTGGCTAAAGCTTTCGTCACAATACCCCACTCTGGCATCATAGACAAGCTCAACAGCTGGGCACTTCTGTGTGCACACAACAGCTATACAGTTACTATAACATGATTACTCAAGCAGTAGTAGCATGGCACAAAGCAGTAACAATTACAGTTAAAATAACCAGTATTTTTTTTGTTCCAAAACTTCTTTGGGGCACGTACCAATCCAGTCAGTCAGCCTAGATGACAACATACATTCCAAATGACCAAACAGTTGGTAATGGAGACCTAAACTTTGCTGTTGGCATTTAATGCATTAATCTGGTTGTGGAAGAAAATGGTAACTGCTGGGTCACCCATCCACCCAGTGAATAAAGAAAAATAGCATGCATTTACTTATTTTACTTCAGCAACAAACTATACATACATTTCAGGGAAGACCCTAACTAGCCATACAAAGCACTGCAACTACAAGTAAACCACCAACAAGTTATTACAGAACAAGCACAACAGATCACAGCAAGTTTGAAAACACTCCTATTCTACAAGATTCCCAAGAAGTCTATTATGGGCATAATAATGAAAAGAAACACTAATAATGTCCTGGTTAATTATACTGCATGCTCCCAACTGCCTCACTTATCACTTATTATAAAACAGTTTTAAAGATTCGATGAAAGTGATAGCATTAAAGATTCATAATACAAAACCAATGATACTAATGCATACATCTCACTTTCTTAGTGTGATTAATCTGGACACATTCTGCTCTTATCAACTTACAAATTTGATAAGACTAACAGGTTTTACATTAGCATACATTTTATGAAGGGCCTGAAGTCTTGCCTGAAGCAAAAAAATTAAGAAGATTTTTACCACTCACCAATCAGTAGTATCCACGTCCCTTGCACACAATACACCTCAATATATGGCACTTTATTTTCTTCAAGATGATAACCACAGAAGATGGAAATTCAGCTACATAGGAAAATAAAAGAAGAAAACAATAGGTTCTTTGTTGGCCCTCCACAAATTATTACCATAAGCACAACAAGAAAATCCTGGTACTCACTATTAACACCAACGCTCCTACTACCCACCAGGCCAAAAAAAAAAAAAAACACGCCAATAATTGAAGAACACCTCAATGTCTAACAGCCTTGAAAAAATAACAGTGAACAGGTGGCAAAATGACTCGGTCTTGAAACCTTAACAGTCGCTATCCACCAACAATGCAGCCTCACACACAAACTACTTAGCTATAAAAAGATTTCTATCCCAACTGCCTGAATGTGTCCAAAAGCACACGTGACTAACATTAGCATGATATGGACTACAAACTACCTGCTTGGAGAAGTTCAGCACAGTAAGTGGCTATATAGCAGCCCTGACAATTGGAGCAGTATTTGAAGTTGGTGAGACTTGTTGGCGGCATGGTCAAAGTGACATCCTGACACAATGTGGAAATCGAATATCGAAAAATAAATCCAATACTATACGGTGTCCAAAGAAATGCAGCCACACAACAGCAATAATATGACCTGCGTTTAATATTAAAAACTCAAACAGTGGACAGTAAACTACATTATACAGTGCCACCTGGGCATAATAATGAAAAGTATTTTAATGTATAATTTTCATAATCGTACAAGATTTGTGTGATCACCATGCTCCCTTGCAAAGATATGGGCATAATAATGAAAAGTATTGTAAATGTATAATTTTCATAATCGTACAAGACTAAACAAACTGTGATATCTCTACATGTGTAGAGTGCACAGACACAGTTCTTTTACCATGTTGTAAGGAGTAACACTGTCTTCAAAATGAGGTATTACTTGGCACACTGACATGATCCCTTGCAAAGTTATTTACCAAAATATGAAAAAAAAATCATAATTTCAATATCCTACTTCCAAACAAACTTTGATTTCTGCATATGTGTCAAACATACAGGCACAATTCTTTTACCATGTCGGAACCAGCAATACTGTCTTTAAATGATGTATTACTTGGAACATTCATAGGCTCCCTTGCAAAGTTATTTACCAAAATATGAAAAAAAATCATAATTTCCATAACCTAAGTCCGAAACAAATGTTGATATCTGCACATGTGTCAAACATACAGGCACAATTCTTTTACCATGATAGCACCAGCAATACTGTCTTCAAAATGAGATATTACTTGGCACATTCAGATGCTCCCTTGCAAACTTATTTACCAAAATATGAAAAAAAATCATAATTTCCATAACCTAAGTCCGAAACAAACTTTGATATCTGCACATGTGTCAAACATGCAGGCATAATTCTTTTATCATGTTAGAACCAGCAATACAGTCTTCAAAATGAGGTGTTACTTGGCACATTCAGATGCTCCTTTGCAAAAGATATTCGCCAAAATATAAAAAAATCATAATTTCCATAACCTAAGTCCGAAACAAACTTTGATATCTGCACATGTGTCAAACATACAGGCATAATTCTTTTACCATGTTAGAACCAGCAATACAGTCTTCAAAATGAGGCGTTACTTGGCACATTCAGATGCTCCTTTGCAAAAGATATTCACCAAAATATAAAAAAATCATAATTTCCATAACCTAAGTCCGAAACAAACTTTGATATCTGCACATGTGAGGAGGGACATTTGAAATGTTTGTGCTGCATACTGTCATTGTTTTCAGCTCAGTATTATGGTGGGTTTGTCCAGCTGCTGTGTAACACAGAGTCATTATCATCAGTAGGACAAGACAAGTCCAAACACCTGCAGCAATTGGAGAGACCACAAAATGTTCCTTACAGATAAAATTCAGGGTCTTCAAGATCTGTCTTATGCAGACAGGCTGAAGTAATTGTCACTTTACTCTTTATCATACCGACTGCTCAGAGCAACAAGAACACCTGATATATATTCCAGGAATTGCATAGAATTTATATTTTTAGTTTGCTGATAGCTCCCCCATCCCCATGCTGTGTTATACCACCCATTCTCTCCTTTCCTCCTTATCTCTGCCACTACTGTATGGAGACTATGTCAGACTTGGTAAAATGTATTTTCAATGTGTTGGGCCAGATCTAACATCTGCTGACTACAGATGTAATGCAAACCAGGGCTAGTAATGTCCTACTATAACAGAGTATGGCCTTCCAATCATTTCTTTGCTGTCATCACATAACTCAATGCCAAAAAAAGGAGAGCATAAATCTAATCCCCCCCACACCAAGCCATTCCATAGTCTGATTACTTGGCTAGTTCTCCATTTCTCCCCACTGCCATAAATAAAAACTCTCAGTGTGCATACTTTCTGCTTTACCTCTACAGTGATTACAGACAAACAAACTGAGTTTCTGGTGGTAGTGATGACTGGGAATGGAAAAACAATGGGATACTTCCAGGAATTCAGCTAAGGGATTACAATGGGGAGGGGTATGACAAAATCTTATACGGAATCAGGGTCAGGGTCACAGAGGGGAAGAGGAAAGTCCAAGTCAAGTCAGACACATACATCAATGATGCTGAAGTACTGACAACACATTTAAAGAAATAAAGTGAAGCGCAGAATGTCCACATTTTCCACATATTTTTTTGTTTTTTCCTCATGAGATATGTGGTTTTCTGGCAAATCGCTGGGTGATCTGAAGATTGAAGTCACCAAATAATGACATCCATTTGAGTTTCAGACTTCATATCCTTCAGAAAAAATGCCCGCTAAGGTAGCTGCTATTATAAGGACAACATTTAAAATCTGTCCCCATTTTGGGACCTTTGCCCCCCATGAAGTCAGGCTTCATCCAGATTTCTTGCACTAAAAGGTTGAGAGGTATGGAAGCAGATGTGGGGCAGGAATAAAAAGACGCTTATCAGGCCAAGTCAAGTCAGCCACATATTTAATTGATGCTGCACTACTGGCGAGCGACACTGTTGCAGAAAAAAATGAGGAGATGCGGGACAGACGTAAAAAGACGCAGGCAAGTACAAAGGTCTTTGGATGTATAAGGACTACTTTATAAAGATATGACCAACGCGTTAAACAAGCTGAAATAGGAAGATAGACGCGGAAATAAAAAAAAGTTATACTCCGATAAGGGTGACATCCTCCTATCTGTTCCATTATGGGAAAGAGTTTACAACAAACTGTGGCTACCTGTAAATCAGCTAAGTCAGAAACGTGAAAACTGTGCACTCTCTCCTCATTTACCAAGTTCTAGTATCAAGTAGTTTACAATAAACAGCTCCATCCGTTGTCCGCTAAAGCCAGAGTCGTTCTTCTGGTATATCTACCGATATATTAACTTTCATTGCCAAAGTCTGATTCACGTGTTATGCAGAACCCAAAAGACAACATTCAGTCAAGGCGATTTTCTAAAAAGATTAATGCAGTATACAAAACACATTACCTGTTTGCAGCAGCATTTCGAAAGAACCACACAGACTTAGGCGTCACCCCGTTAGTTTGGGAAAACTTTAGGTAATGCAGCCAGTGATCCCGTTACTAACCAATATATAGTCCAAATATTTTTTTAGAATGCCCCTACAACTGATTTAGCAATGCAAAATACTACATTGCTTATTGATAACTGCTATTGATCCAGTACAGGAGGCCGCAATTGTAGTCTTTAGGGCAGCGGTGGTGAAATAAAAAAAAAAAGGAAGAAAAGTTGTTGTCGGTTCGGCTTGCAGGTTAAGGGTCCTCACAACAGAACTCCGCTCTGTAATTTGCGCCCTTCTGATGCTGGGGAGGGCGCAATTGTAGTCTTTAGGACAGCGGCGGTGAGAAATAAAAAAAAAAAAGAAACGTTGTTGTCTGTTGGCTTTTCCAGGTAGGGGTTCCACGTCACAACACAGAACTCCAATGATCTGTATGAATTGCGCCCTTTTGAGGCCGGCCTGCACGGCACCCTAGGCGGTCGCCTAGTTCGCCTATGCCTAAGGCCGGCCGTGCCGTTCACATAAAAAAATCAGTCCTCATAAAGCAAGAAAACCATGTAAGCTATAGCAGGGCAATATGTTACCTTATCTTACCTTACGGATCAGAGATTAAATGGTCTGTAGAAGAGACTTGCAGTTTGTTTTGAAAATGTACTTAGATCTACGGTGCAGGTCTTTCTTCCTGTAACTGCAGCAAAACTCCCCTGGTTCGTTCAGTTATCAGCAGGATAACTAGAGGGATCCAGCAGTAATTTTTACCATAGCAAGATAAAGAAAGGGAACTTTTACTGCTGGAACCCTTATTTATTGGGACAGAACAAAGGGTTTTAGGTCAAGGGGTGGGAGGAGTTAAGTGTACTGTGATTGGACATAACGGCTTGCATAGAAAATCAGCTTGCTATGAGAAGAAAGTACAGAGTGACTTGCAAGCCGATTTTCTCCGAGAACTCAAATATAACCACCATGTAATTGTATACTGAAAATTAAGCTGACAAGGTAACTGACAGAGTTCAGTTACTTTTTCATCTTAATTTTCAACAGTGGAGTTACTATCTGACTACAAAATTAAATGCGCTGGGAGAAGGCACTCGGGGTTAACAGAATGGAATTCCTATCTTCTCATGGCGCACTCGGTGCTAAGCACAGAGGCGCCATGAGAAGGTACTCGGTGTTAATGAGTTAAAGTACAAACTATGGAGAATCAGGTGAGCAGTGAGTGATGTCACTGGAATCTTCCTTGTTGCTAGTAGATGATTTAAATAGCTGATTGACAGAAAAATAATCTTTTATACAGCTGACTGTTATATTTTGAAATTAGGCAGTTGAGACTACTAAAGACAGTTGAGACTGTGAAGCTGTGGAGTTTGTCAAGTACTGAGCTGTCATTGAACACCAAGGAAAGAGAACTCAACAAAAAAGCTGTAAGCTTGCCTTGGCCTTGTCATCATATCTTAGATTAGATCTGGGAGAGTATTTCTTTAGTTAAATCAGGAAAGTTTAGTTAATTAAGATAGAGTTTTCTTGAATAACGGATTCCTATCCTGCAGTTTGATTTATATTTTAAGTGATTGAATTCTAATGTTTATTGAGATTTATTGATTTTCAATTTTGTAATCATTTTACTCAGTATTAAATGTTTTTCTTTAAAAATTAGAAAGTGTTTCTACCTGTTTGATACTCTCCAGGTCACCTAGAGGCCTGGCTGTTCTGGTCATAGCTATAATTTATTCTGATAATTAATTTTCATAATTGGACACCCCTTTTGAAGGGCATGAAAGCCATCTGATTGGTGGCAGTGTTTCTGTATTAATTTTGGGAAAGAGACACAGCTGGAAATCTGTGTCAGGCTTTCTCAGAAATGTTTGGATGTGTGAGATTTTGAGTGTGAGTCTATCAGAGGTCTTAAACTGGAACACTTTGCTCTGAAGTGTGCAATAAGAAAATACATTTGGCTGAACAGAGGTATATAGCACAGTCCCAGAAAAAATAGAAAGTGTTCCTTTTGTGCTCTTAGGAGAAAATTGTGAAATATTGCTTCTGTTTAAGTGACAGTCTCATATTGGAGTCAGTAGTGAGGATTGAAGCTCCTTAGTTACTGACCCAGAATAGTAAGGGATGTCATTTAATTGGTGGCAGTCCGGTGGGATATAGCGGATGTCACACCCATCACTGATTTTACACCTTTTTTAAAGAACAAACTTCATGCAGAACTATGAAATCAGTGAATTGCTTTCATGTTATGGAATGACTGTGGAGGTCATGACCTTCCCTGTGGATATGATTAGTTATTGTACAAGTTCTAACAGAATTTATAAAAATGCTGCAGCAATAACAATGTCCTTTCTTAGTATCTACATAAAGACACTCCTTTGATTTGAATGTCTGAAATGCCATTAAAATTCAGAATAAATTTATTCTTGTTTGTACAATAAATTATAAAAATAAGACCTATATTCTAATATGTCAGTCTACAATTGTGTTTACATTGCTGCTTACGTTTGCATCATTGTATTTTAGCACTAAATGCACCTAAAGAAAAAAAAAAAAAATATATATATATATATATATATATATATATATATATATATATATATATATATATAGAATAAAACCAGGCAACAAGTTGCTTGCAGTAAAAGGTAAACGCTCCTAAATCCGACGACAGAGTATAATAAATAAATTAACCACAAAAAGGAGCGAAATGGCTTTGCAGTAAAAAATCCAGTTCCCAATGTAAAATAACAAAAACAGCAAACCTCTGTTTCCAATGTAAAACAGCTTTTTCAGCTCATAAAAGTAGTATGCTGCAAAGTAAAGCAAGTGTAGCTGGTTCTTCAACCCAAAAAGAATCGCACAAAAGTATAGTCCAAACGAGAACTTTAATAGCTAGCTAGAGTTAAGCGCTTTCACCAAAAGGCTTTTTCAAAACTTCAACAACTGCCATTAAAGACAAAGCATTTAAATATACAATGGAAGAAGTTCATTGGTGCACATGACATAGTTAATTGACTTAAACTCTAGTTCATTTACATATATACAGAAATCCTTCTGATATACTTCTAAAATACATTTAAAAAAGCTAAGATAGTTTATTCATCATAATACAGAAGGACATAGTATAAATACACATCTATGACCTAAATCAAATGTAAAATAAGGTAGTGAAATGTTGTAAAACATCCATAGTGTAGCATGAAGAGAAAAAAAAAAAGTTAAAATATGAATGATTCAAGTGTAACTATATAAAAATGCTCTATAAAAGTCTATATGTGCAACAGGGTTCAGATATATGATAATACATAAATTAAAATAGTGGTGCAGGTTGGTGTGTGTATAAAAAAGGGGGGGAGGCAACTAAGTGTGTAATCTAAAAACCCTTTTACTTACACAGTAAATGGTATAACCTGAACTCCATCAATAACACCAGGGAAAATGTCTGCTCAAAGAGGGGACAATCCACCTCAGTTCACAATGGTGATGCAGGTAGGTGTGTGTATGAAAAGGGGAGGAAGAAATAACTAAGTAGGGGGTCTAAAAACCCTTTTCTTATGCAGTAATGGTTTAACCTGGACTCTATCATTGACACCAGGGAATTTGTCCGCTCTAAGGCGGACAATCCATCTCAGTTCACATTCCAATAAATGTGAATCAACATCTCCACCTCTGAGATTAGGTTCAACTTGTTGTAGTACACTAAAGTTAAAGTAATGGTCAGGTCCTGTATTTCTAACATGTCTGGCAAGTGCATTATGATCAGATGCTATCCTAATATTGTAAACATGTTCTCTTATACGTTCTCTAAGTTGTCTGCAAGTCTTGCCTACATAAAATACCGGACAAGAAACACACTTAGCAATATATACTACATTATTGCTGGTGCAATTGGTGCCAGTATTAAAGTAAAAAATTTTTTGTGTTGTCGGATGTTTAAAAGTGTCACTGTTGTCTATATATTGACATTGATTACAATTTTGACAGGATATTGTATTATGGTCAGATCTTGGTTTCTGGTAACCATGTTCTACTAAAGGGCGATGGCATAAGGTCCTTTTTAGATTGGGTTTATTCTTATAAACAAACCTTGGATTATCACCTACTACTTCCAAGATTTGGTCATCCAATCCAAGGATTCCCCAATGTCTATGTACTATCTCCTTGATCTTGTCAACATCTCTAGAGTAAAATAAGGACAACTTAACATTATCACCCTTACTGATAGCTGGTACTGCTTCAGATGCTTCTTTCCTTGAAAAATAAGGTTTAGCCACTGTATCTCTCAACTTGTCAACCTGATTCCTATTCCTATCTATGTCTCTCATCACATATTTTCGTTCCAAAAATCTATTTGTAAGTGATTCAATCTCTTTGGAATGTCCTGAGGGGCATGGGTTCAACCTTGATGCTCGCATAAACTGCCCTTTCATAATGTTCTCAAAAACATATCTGGGGTGCATACTATGTCGATGCAACAGTGTATTCCTAAAACAGGGTTTCCTATACACTGATGTATTTAATAAACCACTAGGTAATCTATTTATGCGGACATCTAGAAATGATATTTCAATACTGGAATAATTAATAGTAAATTTCAAGAAATCCGTTAGTCCATTAATTGAATCAAAGAATTCCAGAAGGGATGCTTCATCTCCTTTCCAGATAAAAAAGAGGTCATCTATGAACCGTCTGTAGTAACCCACATATTTCTGGAATAAAGTTAACGGAAAAAAGAAATTCTCCTCCCAGTCTGCCATCACAATGTTGGCGTAGCTATTGGCACATGAAGTGCCCATAGCTACGCCATCTTTCTGTATATAGATCTCCTTTCCAAAATAAACATATTGTTCTCAAGAACAATCTCTAAAAATAAAGAAAGTAGGTCCACTGTCCCTTCTTCAAAATTAGATTTACTACGAATATATCTTTGAAACATTAACATACCTTCTTGGTTAGGAATCATAGTGAAGAGACTAGTAACATCAAGTGTAACCAGTAAAAATGGTTCCCTATCTTTCAGTGTAACAGTAAACTCATACAAGTCAAGCAAAAATTGTTTGCTATCTTTAAGGATAAATTTATTACTATCCACTAAAGGTCTAAGAAAATATTCTAGTAGAATAGAAAAAGGCTCAGTTAGCCATCCTTGCCCTGCTACAATAGGTCTCAAAGGAGGGGAAGTCAATGACTTGTGAATCTTCGGTAAGCCTTGTATTACTGGTATCAAGGGATTCCTAACTCTAAGATATTCAAATAGGGTATCTGAAATAATATGACTACGATGGAGGTCATCTAGAGTGTCATAGACTTGGAAGACTTTCGTACCAACCTCTAAAAGGCTTATATTACCATAGAATGTTCCATCACTTAACATAGAATCCATCATACTGATGTATCTAGTGGAGTCTAAAATCACTATGGGGCCTCCCTTATCAGCTGGTCTTATAACTATTGAGAGGTCATTTCTGAGATTGTCTAAGGCTTGTTTTTGTAAATAAGTAAGATTGTAATTACGTTTTTTAGTAGTATTTTTACTTCTGTTATCATAGTACTTATATATATCATTCTCTACCATTCTGGAGAACGTCTCTATAACTGGATGTATATTTGGAATATATAAACTATTAGGTCTAAACCTCTCCAAATCTCTTTTCTCCTCTACTTGGTCCTGATCTCTAAAATTCAATTTCAGTTGGATATTCCTAATAAACATCTTTACATCTAAAATAGAGTCTGTTAATTCACTATCTCGTGTAGGGATAAAACTTAGGCCCTTATTTAAAACTTCCTCTTCAAAGGTACTTAAAGGCCTGTTAGACAAGTTGACCACTAGGGTCCCCCTGTTTTTTCCCACATTTTCTTCAAACTTGGTCCTGGATGTTCCCCTCCTGACCCTTTCCGTTTGTTCCTCCCTCTGCTTTGGGATCTCTGTCTCCCTGGGAAGGATTTGTTGGCTATGGGGAAAGGG
Source organism: Protopterus annectens (assembly GCF_019279795.1). NCBI lineage: Eukaryota > Metazoa > Chordata > Ceratodontiformes > Protopteridae > Protopterus > Protopterus annectens. The sequence continues at coordinate 696,967,789 of NC_056739.1, forward strand.
GTACATATGGGAGATCTACTATTACCAGTTCTTGGGAAAATATCATTCAGTTCCTTCATATTCTTCTTCCTAACTACTGGTTCATTACTTTTATCTGAGAGTATGTTAGCCACTTTCCCTTTATCTGTAATGGGACTTGCAGCATCCTCTGAGTATACAATATGTACCACATCTGATGTATTTTCATTCGTTATAGCATTGGTAGTAACATCGACATGGTTAACCATTGTTACTTCATTAAGTAATGGTGGGATAACATCCTTAGTAATACATGTATTATTTACTTCAGAACAAATGCGTACAGCTTTTGTTACATTAACATTATTGTCATTACTTGTTTCAGTTACATTTCTAAATACATGTCCATTACCCTGTTCTTTGCTGTAACGTGGCCAAGTAAAGACATTCCCATTTTGGAAATCCTGTATGTCCCTCAAAAGTTTATTCTTTTTTATTTCAAGAGTTCTCTTCTCAAATAATTGAACATTGTCTAGTAGTTTCTCCATACCATATTGTGCCTGAGGACTCTGAAATTTATTAACAAAACACTCATATTGTTCATTTACACTTTTCCTTAAAAGTTCCTCTTCATGAAAATGAAACTCATTGAGGAGTCTCATATAATTAAAACTGAGTTCTAAATTGAGCTGTTGCCATTTTAGCAACAGCTCAGGAAAATTGTTACCTGAGGTTGGCATCTTGAGAACGCGTAGACCTCAAGGTATCACGCGTCTCTCAAGACATGCCTCAAAATGTTGCCGTTGCAACTGGAGCCTCTTTAATTTAATAAAGTCAAATTCCATCTTATCAAGTTCCCTTCCTATCTCTGCGATGTCAGAGATATTACCAGCTCCAATTTCTGGTTCAACAAGTAATAAAATGTTCTCTGTAGCTGTTAAACAACTCCTGAAACGTGTTAACTTCCGATTAGCGCGATCCAGTTCCTCTGGTCTATAGGGTAGTTCCACATTCACCTCCGATGGACTGCTAGCCATTCCTTACTGCAGGCGTTAAATAGAAATAGAATAAAACCAGGCAACAAGTTGCTTGCAGTAAAAGGTAAACGCTCCTAAATCCGACGACAGAGTATAATAAATAAATTAACCACAAAAAGGAGCGAAATGGCTTTGCAGTAAAAAATCCAGTTCCCAATGTAAAATAACAAAAACAGCAAACCTCTGTTTCCAATGTAAAACAGCTTTTTCAGCTCATAAAAGTAGTATGCTGCAAAGTAAAGCAAGTGTAGCTGGTTCTTCAACCCAAAAAGAATCGCACAAAAGTATAGTCCAAACGAGAACTTTAATAGCTAGCTAGAGTTAAGCGCTTTCACCAAAAGGCTTTTTCAAAACTTCAACAACTGCCATTAAAGACAAAGCATTTAAATATACAATGGAAGAAGTTCATTGGTGCACATGACATAGTTAATTGACTTAAACTCTAGTTCATTTACATATATACAGAAATCCTTCTGATATACTTCTAAAATACATTTAAAAAAGCTAAGATAGTTTATTCATCATAATACAGAAGGACATAGTATAAATACACATCTATGACCTAAATCAAATGTAAAATAAGGTAGTGAAATGTTGTAAAACATCCATAGTGTAGCATGAAGAGAAAAAAAAGTTAAAATACGAATGATTCAAGTGTAACTATATAAAAATGCTCTATAAAAGTCTATATGTGCAACAGGGTTCAGATATATGATAATACATAAATTAAAATAGTGGTGCAGGTTGGTGTGTGTATAAAAAAGGGGGGGGAGGGCAACTAAGTGTGTAATCTAAAAACCCTTTTACTTACACAGTAAATGGTATAACCTGAACTCCATCAATAACACCAGGGAAAATGTCTGCTCAAAGAGGGGACAATCCACCTCAGTTCACAATGGTGATGCAGGTAGGTGTGTGTATGAAAAGGGGAGGAAGAAATAACTAAGTAGGGGGTCTAAAAACCCTTTTCTTACGCAGTAATGGTTTAACCTGGACTCTATCATTGACACCAGGGAATTTGTCCGCTCTAAGGCGGACAATCCATCTCAGTTCACATTCCAATAAATGTGAATCAACATCTCCACCTCTGAGATTAGGTTCAACTTGTTGTAGTACACTAAAGTTAAAGTAATGGTCAGTAATGGTCAGTAATGAAAATTTGATTGTTAAAGGGTCGTGTCCCCAAACCCGTAACACTTGCTTTACTTTGCAGCATACTACTTTTATGAGCTGAAAAAGCTGTTTTACATTGGAAACAGAGGTTTGCTGTTTTTGTTATTTTACATTGGGAACTGGATTTTTTACTGCAAAGCCATTTCGCTCCCTTTTTGTGGTTAATTTATATATATATATATATATATATATATATATATATATATATATATATCTGAAATGTCACGATTGATGCACAAAATATTCAAAAAAATATGTCAACTATTCATTATATTGAAAACAATAAACACTGACTCTCAAAACATCAGGAAAAAAGGAATCAAATTTCCTTTTCTGATGTCATACTCATAACCTAACCACATTCACCAGAATTTGTCTGAACAGTGCTAGTGTTATGGGAAGATCTTTTTAAAGTTAAGGTGGACATTAGGGGCAAGGACAGGGTTAGAGTCGGTACCCATTACTAAGGCTCCACCTTATTATTATGTGTTAACTTTAATCCTGACCCTGACCATAAAGTACATCTTAATTTAAAAAAGCCCTTCATGTAATTGCTCCGGTGGTGTGGATGGACAAAGCTCTGACCGTAGCCCAGTCGACCTGGGTTCAATTAGTAGCTCAGGTGATTATTGGACCAGCAAGGAGGGATGGGTGTGCCCATCTAGGATAGGATAGAGTTCATCAATGATGCTCCCTTAGGGGTGCATGGTTAGAAGAGGGATATTGCTCTCAAATGTAATCAATGAGTGAGAGTGCCAGGAAAAGGAGTGGGTATTGCATGTAAAGAACACTCTGCAGAATGGATGGATGGATGCAAAGAGAGCCATGCCCCCAGGATACTGTTAGGATTCACGATTCATGACTGGTCTCAGCAATACTGGAATAAATATGTAGGGTAGGAGATAAGCTGGTAGACCCAGAGTGGACATGGGGCACTGAGGAGCCAGGCAGATGAAATGATGTCCCAAGGGGGACCTGAAAAAAAATTCAAAAAAGCCCTTCCTATAGCACTACCACTACACTAGATAGCTCAGACACTCAACATATGCACTCACATACTGACTCTCTCACACACATACACACACACACACACACACACACACACACACACACACACACACACACACACGCAACTAAATCTATGCCTTAACCTAACCCTAAACAAGCACAACTGCACACACACAAAACTTATCTCCTTACCCTAACCCTAAAAGACACATACACACAAACTCACAGTCCCAGAACGTACTTCTGTAGACCATTCAGAAGTCACACAAGCAAGCATTTGAGCAGATGGCCTGTCGCTTATTCCATACTGCATTTCAACTGTGTAGTACAAATGGGTGTTGACCAACTGCAGTGCACTAATATTTATATATATGTGCACACAGACATACACACACACACACACACACACACACACATATATATATATATATATATATATATATATGTATATGTATATATATATATATATATATATATATATATATATATATATATATATATATATATATATATATATATATATATATATATATATATATATATATATATATATATATATATATATATATATATATATATATATATATATATATATGGATTCACTTCAGAAGATTGAATCTCTGAAAACTGGAAATGCATATGGTCGAGACCATATGATCGAGTTTTCAGAAACTCAAACTTCTGAACTGAATTTAAAAAAAAAGAAAAAAGTCAAAGACATTGGGCTGGATTCACGAAGGCTTGCACAGATTCTAAGAGTAGAGTAAGACTCCATGCAGCCAACATATCCGCTGAGCGATCCAGGAAGAGCCGGTAGGGGCATGTAACAGAGCTCCTTAAACTAGTCCTACATGGACAGGGCTTGGATATGCAAATTACCTCAATTGCAGGCGGAAGCTATGCAAATGAGATAAATTTGTGATTCAGGAAACCCGAACCTGTCCGAGTAGGAGTAGTGTTATTTGCAGAAATGTACTCAGTTGATAACTGAGTACGGTTCTGCAAACAGCAAAACGGAGCCGTGACAGCTGCAAAAAGCATACATTTACAGCAGGAAGCATGCCAATGGCCAAAAATACGGCCATTGGCAATGGGAAGTGATGCAAAATAGAAATAAAATAACTTTTTTTTTTTCATCCCGATCACTGGGATTTAACCGTAGCGCAGTGCTGCACAAATGCGCTGCGCCCTAAAAAACAGAAAATTAATAATTAAGATCCACAAATGTGGATTTTATAGCTAAAATGAATTTACAATGCAAGTGAATGGCAGGTTGAAGACAACATGGCCACCAAGTAGAGGTTGCTAAGGGGGGAAGCTCAGTCTAAGAGATGTAACCAAATATTAGTAGCAATCCTATGCAAATGAGAGTTAGGATAGTGAATCGCAAGTTTACATAGGAAATGAACACAGTCAGTGGAGTGTAGGAGTAAGATAAGGGGAGTAACAGAGAAGAAGATAGGTGACATCATGAGGGGGGTATGTATGAAAGGAGTGAAGCTCATTGGAGCAAAGTGTCATGTGTCAGCCGACAATTACATATTATTGAAAGAGGTGTGTCAACAGGTAGGCCAGGTAAAGTCAAGAAGTGGAAGGTGTATGCCATGGATGACACCAAAGTTTCTTGCTGAGCATGCATGCGCGTGTGTGCGCGCCAGTAAACCCGAGTAAGACAGTGTGCGCACGTGTAAGCATGTGTGCGCGCGTGTAAGCTTGAGTAAGCATACGTAAGGCTGTGTAAACAGTTGTAAGCGTGTTTGCACCGGTGTGCGCTCGTTTTAACAAGAATAAGCAGGTTTTAGTCTGCTTGTGTGCACAGCACTCCCCCCTCAGGAAACAGAAAGGAAAAAGGAAGCACACCAAATAGTAGGGAAGTTACCAGGGAGTACTAGCAGAGCTAGCAGGTGAAAACAATCAGAATCAGGAAATTACCCAGGCAGAACGCTAGCCCAGCTCAGTACTTAAAACATTGCAAACAACAGTCCATTATGTTTCTCTCAAGAGACACTGCAACACTGCAGTAAGCTAATAGCAGTGAAAACTGAAAAAGCTGTACTGAGGCAAAAAATGTTAGGGGCTGCCATTGCTGTTATAAGGCTACATATGCAACATGCTGAGGGTGGTGATGATGCAAATGCTGCTGGACAACCCACAGTGAGGAGACGGAGAAGAGTGTAAAGGCCCAGGGTAACCTACCAGGGGCGACATGAGCTGGAGATAGTGGAGTGCTATAGAGTGGACAGAGACCTCTTGCGCCTCACACACAGAACCAACAGAGGGGAACCCATCCCAGTGGAAACTAAGGTATGTGTTGGCCTAAGAATATTAGCAACAGGTACCTTTCAGAGACCAACTGGTGCTATGATGGGAATATCACAGGCATCAGCATCCAGGGTACTGCACCAGTTCCTGGATGCCATGTCAACACATGTCGGTGATTATGTATACCTTCCCGATTCCCGTGAGGTATTGGCCAGCAATATGCATCTCTTCCAGCAAATAGCAGAATACCCTGAGGTAGTGGGTGCAATAGACTGCACGCACATATGCATCAAAGCACCAGCCAGTGAGCGGGGTAGGGTCTACTTCAACTGCAAGGGCTTCCCCTCCATCAACTGCCAGGTTGTGTGTAATGCCGAGGGCATAATACTGAATGTGTGTGCTGGTTGCCCTGGAAGCTACCATGATTCCCATATCTGGCATCTGACGCAGCTGTACCAGACATTTGCCAATGGGGACATCCCACATGGACACCTAGTGGGGGATTCTGGCTATGCACTGGAGTTGTGGCTGATGACACCCATTAGAAATGCACACGCACCTGAACAGGAATGCCATAATGAGGCACATGCACAAACATGAAATGTAATCGAGCGTGGTTTTGGGCTGCTCAAGTCACGGTTCCGGTGCCTGGACACATCTGGTGGAGCCTTGCAGTACTCACCAACTACATGTACCCAAATTGTCATGGTATGTGTTATGCTACATAATATGATCCTGCAAAAATAGCTGCAGCAGGACCAGCATAGGCCTGGGCCAAACAGCCCCCCACCATTGCCAGGGCCATCACAGGCAGAGCGTGACTTGGAGGAGGAACAACCTGAGCCTGCCCCAGTAGGCAGAAGGAGGCATGCCCAGTATGCTTTCACCTTGGCAAAGAGGCAATGCATAGCATATACACTGGCTCAATAGGAACTCTGGAAATGATACCACTCTCTGACCCGCACATAGAGTAAAAGGGATGCCTACATTGACACTACATGCAGTCAAACATGTATAGGGAGTGTAGTATGTGCATCCGACATAGGCAGCCCTGTATCAACACCTGAGGCATGATTGCTATGTGTGAAGCAATATAAAGCAGTGCTAAACAGCATTTACCACCATGTAGTATATGTAAACCAAATTGCACACACCAACTAGTACAAATGTGGTCAATGTTGAGTAATATTGGCCAACGTCCAGCAATGATGGTTAATATTGAGCAATGTTGGACAAGCTGGGTCTAAGTAGGGCATAGCTGAACAAAAGCCAACATTCTCATAGTTACTCTACTGGCCCTTAAGCAGTCTGGTCTGCTCAGTATGAAAATTTAAGCGGTGATGGTCCTCGAACCGAGGATACTGTGCACTATAGTCATAGTACTTAACTACTAAACCATGACAGCATTGCAGTGGTTAACTTGTATGACAAAATGTTGATATGTCTATGCAAAGTATTCCATGGAAACCCTGCAGGCACAGCATAATCCCTGTTGAGTTATGACACAAAGGTGAGTCTTGCAGTAAGAAATGAACCTGACTTTCAACACACACAGTAGAAATGTTAATATTGGACATGTACACATACATCAACAAATGTAGTGGACCTCAGACAGCAACATACTGAAAGGTCACACTGGGCATGCTTACACACTTGAATACATGAGACAAATGTCAGGCAACAGAACACTGACAGTCTGAACTGGGCATGCTCGCACACTTAGGCCATGTTGGAGTACAGCAGTGGGCCACACATATCAGGCAGTTGCATGTGTTAACCCAGGAACCTCTCACTATCCAGCAATCTGCCCTGTGCACACACTTATATGACAACAGACATGTATATAATATAGTGGAACCCTGTCAAAATCAAATATGTTCTGCAGAAACCTAAGCAGTTCATAGAAAGTGGGAAAGCAAAGATGATAAAAACCTGCAAACAGTATCAGCAATAACATTGTGCATCATGAACATTTTCATAGGTTCAGAGGTAGATACTAGGCTGTCTGCCCTAGGGCATGTTCAAGCATAGCCAGAGTGTGTTTGGCTGCTGCAACCCAGTCAAATCAGAACACTGTGCCCGTGAATAGTAGGTTACACAAGATAGCCCATTTACATTTAGTGTATTGTGTCTCTGTCTAGCAGGGACCCAGAATATATCCCATGTGTACACATACGATCACCCATCCACTTGTCAAGGTGTCACCTGTAGGTGGTCAGTGGGTGACTCTGCTTATGCATAACTGAGACTACACTCTGCAGTGAGTGGAGCCTTACGGATAATAATCTGTTCCCCCAGCATATCCTATCAACATCTGCACTGAGGTATATGTCCCTGGAGTGTGTAGCTCCAAGGGAGTTGGATATCCTGAGGTGGAGCATGTCCATTAATTCTGGGTCAGATATTGCCTTAAACTACAGGCACACAACACATCCATGTAGGTGGTGAGTGACTGAGTAGAGCTGGAGTTACTGTATCTGAACTGTGCAGTGCATCCGTGTGAGTCCCTACATCTGCTTGATGAGTAACATTTGTGGCCATTACAGTTGATGCAGGTATCGGGTAAGGTACAACCCAAATGGGGCATAGTAACCAAGCATGGTTGTGATGAGTACAGGGGCACAATGACCACACGTGATCAACATGTGAAACCATGTGGGATATGGTGGGCTATGTAGAAGTACTGTCTAACCACTTTGAAAATTTGATTGTTAAAGGGTCGTGTCCCCAAACCCGTAACAACTACTACCGTATGTAATGGATTACTACCTATGTGGTAATGTGTGGGCATGTTGTCATTCTCAAAGGGGATGACTATGCAACTAATGGCATGTAGCCATAGGCCATGGCTCAGGCACCAGTCATCCTATCTCTGTGAGACCCTGTATGAGTATGCATGTGCCAGCTGGAGAGTTGATTATGGCACCCAGTTTGCAGTCATCTGCGAACATGGGCAGCCATATCCCTCCTGTGATAGCCTGTACATCACACAAATATATACTGAACAAGAGGGGTCCCAGGACTGAGCCTTGTGGGATGCCATGCGTAACTGGTGTATAGTCAGACATGGCGCCTGCAACACTGAGCATGTGGGTGCTATCCCTGATCCAGGTAGCAATCCATCGTGTGAGATATATGTCGATATTGATGAGGGTGACCCTATGCATAATGGCCATGTGGGGTATTGTGTCGAAGGGTTGTGCAAGGTCCAGGCAGGCTGTGTGGACAACCGTCCCAACACTGATGGATCTGGTAACTGTTTAAAGAATACAAACAGGTCCAACAGGCAAGATCTGCCCACAACAATGCTGTAATGTGTAGGACCCAGTGTCTGTAGGTTTCCCATGTCTATGTGCATGAGTCCCATTACAATACACTCCATAGCTTTGCAGAACATGCTAGTTAGCCCTATAGGCCGATATTGTCTGTGGTCTGTTATGGCAGTATTCAGTGGAGCGGGACCACTATCGCTGTATGCCATTTCGTGGGTACAAATCCTGCAGTAACCCTGAGATCTAACAGTGACATAATGTGAGGGTTACGTCTGTCATGAAGGCCATGTACAACACAGGCTGGGACACTGTCTGGTCCCATTGATGCTGTGTTGTCCACTGTGGGGAGGGCAGCACTCATCTGTTTATTCGTGATGTCAGGGAGGTTACACTCTGTTGGGATGGACAGTACCTCCTTAGGGGGTATGGGGGGGAGACATCTGCATTGAACTTGTTTCCCAGGATGATGGCAATGTCTGTGGGTTCAGGGTATGTTCAGTCAGTATGCAGTAACACACAGCATATCAGTGAGTGTCCAGCCAGGTACCTGAATTAATTGAAGAAGGCCTTGTGAGTGTCCGATGTGTCTGGTGCAATTGTCCATTAGAAGCAGGCCTGACATAAATACATGAGTGATTGTAGCTGTCTGCTAGTACAGATCACAGATGCCTTCCCTGTCTGGGATTGTGCTCTATCATGTAGTAGCTTCCTTCTTTTGTTGTATAGCGTATTAATGGCTGGGGTCCACCAGACAGGTCCCCTGCCATTGAAGGAGTGAGTCCAGGTGTTATTTTGGATAGCATGATCCATGTAGTCCACTAGGTGTCCATAGACTGTGTATGTGAAGGATTCAGCAGTCTGAGCCATACTTACCGCTGACCCAGGGTCTCTGAAGGATACCACCGTGATATGGAGAAGTGTGACATTTGCTTTTGGGAAGTTCACCAAGATTACCCAGGATGGGTGTGGGGACAGGATATGGATGTCCAGTGAGATAAAGTATGTTCTGTCCTCACCAATGAGGGGTATATCGCAGGTGTGGAACATAGAGTCCCCATGTTGGTGATGATCATGTCCAATATGTTGTCCCCACTTGTGGGTGTGGTGACCAGTTGTGCCATAGCATATGAATTTTCAAATTGTAGCAACTGTTGGGCGAGGGTGTTGGGGCCTGAGTACTATCCCCAGTCAATGTGTGTGTATTTGATGTCACCCAATATAATGGTGTTTGGGGAGACTGTCATATTGTCCAGTGTTCCCCGGAAAGACGAGTGTGGTTGCTGAGTTTGTGAGCGTGGTCTGTAGCAGGCAACAAAACAAAAGGCAGATTTGCACAATGTTAGGTGCATATGTATGGTCTGTGATGCTTTGTGCAGTGCTACCAACCCGGAGGTATGTGTATCTGTGATGTGTATGGATACTCCCCCTATTTGTGTTGGCCATTCCGAGTTATGTGGTCAGAAAGCATGGTACGAAATATAACCTGGTAGTGCTGGTGTGCATGTGGGAGCCTGAACCATGTGTCTGTTAGTGCACAGATATTGCTATTCCCCATACTGAGGAGATTCCTGAGTGTGGTCAATGTGAGGGTAATACATCTGGTGTTGAGCAGCATTACCCTCAGTGTCATGTACTCTGTAATGTCTATGGAGGTGAGACTGTCTTTTGAGCCCTGCTTAAATAAGGCAGTATGGTGGCAGCAAGTGCCTTAGCCAGTATTCAAAAGTCCAAGGGTGACAGGTGCAAGCAGTCCATAGGGGAGCTATGTGGCATGTTGAGCATGTCACACAAGGCTAACAGACACTGTACCCCCTTTGAATAACACCAATATGTTAGCCAACTGTTAAACGTGATCAGTTTGTTGGTATATTAAGACATCATACTTGGTGAGTGTAAGATGCTATACAAGGTCAGGGTCATACTGGTCTTGGCTACATGATCAGAGAGTTCCTCTATGTATCATGTGATGTGGTCCAGGGAGGAATGTCTGAGGTTATACACACCAGCATGGACAATGATGGAGCCAGTCCTGGACTTGCTTCAGAGTGACCTGAGTGCATGTGTTATGTGGTGGATCCTGGCACCTGAGAGACAGCTCAAAGTGACTATTCCCTTGTTTGGCCTGGTGAGTGGGACGTCAGTGTGTCTGACATTAAGTGTCACCCATTACAAGTGTATCAGGTGTGTTGTGTAGGCCAAAGGGCAGTGACTGTGTGGCAAACTGACATTGTGAACTATGTGATATGTGGGTATTGTAGTGGGATAGCAGTTGTTTGTGTATCTGCTTTGGAGGTCTCTGCTGCTTAGGCAGAGTGTATGTAGAGCCTCAGAGTATGTGTATGTGTGATAATGTGGTTTGATTGCTGTCACTATCGGTGTATGTGAGATGGATATGTTGTGTGTGTGTGGTCACCTTCACCACCTGATAGACCATGCCAGTCATGGGTCGAGAGAGCTCAGCCTCCTGTATGTCAATATTGTTGCATCTCTCACATATATCTGAGTGTGTTGGGAGGAGGAGAGGGTTGTCTGTGTACATGAGGCAGATGTGACATTGTGTCATAACCACAATGTTCACTAGCTGGACTGGAGAGTACACACGAAACCGACCGCTGGACATGCCAGTATATTATGATGACATACTCTGTAGCCTGATCACAAAGGATCAGTAGGGTGTTAAGTGTGTAAAGGTGTATAACCGGGATTAGTGCTGAGGTTTGTTGGTGTTTTGTAAAGAGTAGCTGAGAAGGAGTCCAGGCTAAGAATCAAGACATGTCCTTCAGCTATGTCATAAATAGTAATATACACTCATATATGTCTTGAGTCAGGGCCAACTGTACCTTACTGACAATGCCGACATCCAATCCTATACATAACCACCTCCCACTGATGATAGTCCCTGACATCATACCAGGTGATATCATGTGTAGAATGGCTAACCAGCTCCCCCCAAAGCCAAAAGCATGGCAGCAATTGGATTACAATATTTCCCAATATGTGTCATGCATGCACTACAGAACAAACAGACCCTGCGCCTGAACAGTCTGTTGAGCCTCACCCACTCCACAGAGTCTGGAACTATTGAATGTGTTACAGCAGCATATGGCACTCCCCACAAGTGTGGGTGCACAACACACCATGGGAAGTATAGTCCAGTAAGCCTATAAAGTCTGATCTGCAAGGCCATGGAGTGCATCATGGCTGAAGTCATAAACAGAGCTTTTGGAAGCTGACAAACACACAACCCTACCAACTGTGGTATGTTCATGAGCAGATAATGGTTTCCAAATATGCAACACCGTTTGCAAGGCAGCCACACAGGACATACTTCACTGAACAGAGCTACACATGTCCCACATAGACTTTGCATAGCTCTTCATCAACATCACAGACACATGTCGTATTCACAAAACCAACAATCTGTGCATAGATATGTGTTGACATATGAAGGAATGTCAATGTGTCCACAGATAGATCACACAAGGTGCAACTCACAGGATCCTGTTCAAGCTGTTAATACATGCTGACCCACATGGATCTTTCCTGGGATTGCATAAAAGAAAGTGCACACATATTCCCATGTTCAGTCTGATGATGTCAGCATCCTACAAATAAACCAGGAGAATGGAACTCACCCTGTAAAGCATATAGCGCGCCATGTTAATGTGTATCTCTCTAGTATCGTAACATTGGTAGGTAGGGGTTTGAATCCTGCAATTGCTGACAGTGTGTGTAGTGTGTGATTTCCTTTGAGAGGAGTATCCTTTTTGGAGACTGGGAAAACACATTAAAAGAGGCACATCCCTCTTTGGAATGTCTGATGATGTCAGCATCCTACAAATATATCAGGTGAACAAAAACCACCCAGTAAAGCATAAAGCACCCTGTGTTACTGCGCTTTTCTCTAATCTCATAATCTAGTTAGGTAGGGGTTTGAATCCCTCAAGCGCTGTTAGTGTGGGGGGTGTGCATTTATGTGTGTGATTTCCTTTGAGAGAAGTATCCTTTTTGGAGACTGGGAAAACACATTAAAAAAGGCACATCCCTCTTTGGAATGTCTGATGATGTCAGCATCCTACGAATATATCAGGGGAACAAAAACCACCCAGTAAAGCATATAGCATGCTGTGTTAATGCGTGTCTCTCAAGTATCATAACATAGTTAGATAAGGGTTTGATTCCTGCAAGCACTGATGGTGGGTGGTGTGTGTGTGATTTCCTTTGGGAGGAGTAGCCTTTTTGGAGACTGGAAAAACACATTAAAAGAGGCACATCCCTCTTTGGAATGTCTGATGATGTCAGCATCCTACAAATATAACAGGTGAACAAAAACCACCCTGTAAAGCATATAGCGTGCCGTGTCAATGCTTATCTCAAGTATCATAACATAGTTCGGTAGGGATTTGAATCCTGCCAATGCTGAGTTTGTGTGTGTGCCGCAGGTGGTCAAAACAGTATGGGTTTAGCTTTTACTATGGTATAACATATGATTAAAACAGTATGTGCATTGCACACATCGGGTATCTGCACGGCAAATGAGTATGTGTACATGTGACCTCAATCAGTACATAGGTATGAAGCCTGCATACTACATGAATACATTTGTTTCCTTCGACAGATTGTGCCGCTGCTTCTCAGATCATAGATCACATATGTATGTATGCTACAAGCCCGGCCACTGTAGTGATCCGTGGCCAAAGTCATCTGTGCCACACACATCCATGACACGTACTATAGAGTACTGTGAGTGAGGGTAATTGCCTGGGATTATATGTCACACATGTTCATACACAACAACGACTGGCAGTAATGGACAGTCATTATAGGTGTACAACAGCCCTGTGGACATGCATGCAGGCCCCTAATGTGTTATGTGAAACACCGATGAACTGCACAATACCTATGGATATGTGGATACCAATGGACAGATGACATAACACATGTCTGTCTGTACATATTGGTACCCAACATACATGTTGAGGGCTACCACCTACGTGGTACTGTCGGGATAGTATGTCTAGTAAATGTGGGTGACTATGCCATAGTCGGCTTATGACTATACAGCATGTATTGGTCAACAGGTATCTGTCTGTATGATACCCTTGTGTAAGATATGTGTCCCATCCAGGGAATGCAGTGTAGGCCAATGCATGCATTTCCAGATGTGGGTGGACATATCCGTAGTGTGTTTGCATGTACCTAAGAGGGCTATCTGCCACACAGATGTGGTCCCAGGAATGTGTGGCGGTCAATACCACTGGTTACTGTTATAGTATAGTACCAGAAGGATCCAACTGTTACTGAGTTCCCTACAACTGTGTGTCATTTGTCAGGACATCATCTAATGATTGGTTATAGTCTTGCTGTTGAGGTGGTGTATACTACCAGACTGCAGATCATTGACAGATATCAACAGTATCACCCACAGCATAGTGTCAACCCATGTCATACACACATGTGTACCCATGTTAGTATCTGTATCTGTATTAGAATGCATACTGGCCATCGAAAAATACCATGAAATGTTAACAATGTCTACAACAGGGTGTGTTGCACATCCCACATGTCCACTATGCACGTAAATGCAGACAGTGTGCACACACGATGTTCACAGATGTACACCTGCTAATTTGTAATGCATACATCACACACGTACTGTCCACTCACTAACACATGCTGGCAACACTGTACACTTCAGCCAAGTGGGACATGGGTGGACAATACATACTCAGACCTAACACAGGTGTAAACAATGCTACAATGACTATCAGAGCTGTGATGCATAATGCCTGCTCAGGTATACCTACAAGGATATCAGTACACTTTCTTGTTGGCAACTTGCTACTATTGCTACACTGCTATAATGTCACCCTGTGCATCAGAACCATGTTAGCCTATTCCTGCATCAGTGTGACAGATGACAGGAAGTGGCACAGGTGTCATATGCACAGGGTGTGTGGTTGGTTTGCCAGAGCCCAACATTGACCCATCCAATCGACATGTCTGTGTGTGTGTGTGTGTGTGTGTGTGTGTGTGTGTGTGTGTGTGTGTGTGTGTGTGGGACAACAGTACAGCATGGGCCAATGTTGATGTAATGTGTGTGAGTACGTGTGAGCCCTAGTTGTTTGGTTAATGTGTGTGTGTCTGCATGAACACAACTCCACCATGTGGCTGCCATATACAGGCGGTTGTGGGACAGCCACAGACTGTACCTGCTAGGCTGTATAGATCACTGTCTCTGGCCATGGACATGGTACCTGTGCCTGGCAGGGGTGCTACGGGCAGTATCGGGTACCACCCTGATTGGGTGCTATCATCAGAGGCAGAGGTATGATGACTGGACCCATGCCCCTGCTGGGACTGGCCAGTGCCATGTGCACATGGTCTAGTAGGACGGTCAATGGACAGGCCAGCCTCAGCATTGCTGGGGCTGGTACTGCCACTACGGGACCGGCTGTGATCCGTGGTCCATCCATGATGACTGCCAGTTGATGCTGTTGCTGGCATGTGTCTGTGTCAGCTTCCCATCCATCACGCATGGTCCTGGCTCATGGCTAACATATTGTGGAGGACATCTAATGTTTCCCTCCAATGGCTATCAATGACCTCGGTGTAATTCCGAATGGCACCGGTAACATCATGGATGCTGTCATTGATAGCAGTGTAATGGGCCCTCTGCGCCCTTAGTCCCTGTCGGGTGTACCATTCCATATGTGCCTGTGCCTGCATTACAGCCCAGAACATACTGGAGGTTGTAATACCTCTGGGGGCACGTCTGCCAGGGGCAATATGTCCAGTGGTGCTCCCCCGAGAACCCCTGGACATCTGCCTTTGTGGTACAGTTCCAGTAATCCGGCTATGGCTGCTGTGAGGGGATGCATGTGCCATGGGTACCACACTCTCCTGGTCAATGCTGACTGTATGCTGTCCCTCAGCTAAGGCCATTGGTGATGAGGGATGTATTGGCAGTATGAGTGTGCGCTTAGATGGGGTTGAACGCTGTGTACTGTCGATTGGTGGACCAACGACAGACCCTGACAGACCTTCCTGTACCACAATGCATGTTTCATCATCTCCACTATTAGTGGCAGTGACATCAGGTTCCCTGCTGCATTCAGACACCCCTAACTCAGCACCTGTGGAAAGAAGACAGGAAACACACTTCACAATCTGTAGATGATGTTAGCACACATGCGCACATGAACACATGCACACATGCACACATGAGCACATGCACAGATGCACACATGGGCACATGGGCACATGCATGCATGCACACATGCGCACATGCACACATGCACATATGAACTCAAATACACTGCTCACCACAGCACATACACACACACACACACACACACACACACACACACACACACACACACACACACACACACACACACACACCAGCAATCCAACACATACAAAATAGTGGGTGAAGGTGGGTATCACAGGACAAACAGTCACCTCACATGTGTCAGCATGCAGAATATGTGTTGCTCAAGACCATGCAGTGCAAGTGCTGATGGCCCTATTTAATGGCATTATACATGGCTGTGATGCATGTGTGTAGTTGATCGGTGATTGACTACACCCTGGAACACAATGTGTACATGGACACAGCATTGCTGTGCAAGTATTATCTGCTCTGCAATGTCCTGTGCACCATCACTCAATGGTATACATACCATGGCTGCATGTGTTATCTGTGTGACACATAGATTGCCATGTCTGCTTACAGTGTCTGTGTCCATAGCGAATAATAGTAGGCACAGGTGTAGCAAATGCATGCAATGTACAGACATGGGATGAGTGGTGCATGTAGATGTGAAGGAATTCCAAAGCTCGACATGGCCATTGTACAGTGGTTATGGTGAGTGTGGGACATATTGCAGATATGTCAGTGCCAGCCATGACATGGCATGCTACACGACTGCAACATTAAACACCACACATACCCAATGTGTGACATGTGACCTATACACCCAATAGCATTCCAGGACATATATGTGACTCTTTGTACAGATGGCGACAGCTGTGCATATTGTGTATACTGGCATATGTAAGCACACACACAACATGCTATGCATATTGTGTATAGGTGCATATGTTTGCACACACACAACAATGAGGTGCAAAGCAAAGACCGCTATGTGTAGTACTATGGTCACTGTAACTGGATGGGGTGTACTACCATGTGCCATCATCATCATCACCATCATGCATCTTGTGGTCACTCACGGCTACTACTGTGTGACAGACCACCACCTAGCATGCTGTACCTGAACTGCAGTGCCGTGGCTACATTCACTATTTCACAGCCACTTGTACATGGATGTATGAGGTTTCCAATGGGGAGCATTGCCTAACATGACTGTGTTATGTGTTGAAGAGGGTTGCACAGCCCCATGATAGGCCTCTACCCCTGAGGTCCATCATGTGTGTGTGGATGACATGTGGGATACTGAGGTGTGACCTTACATCAGGTGTGTGGTTACGCCATATGTAGCATGTCTTTGCATACTGCATATGATAAACTTGTTATGTTGTGTACAGGTGTTGCAACTATGCCTATCCAATGTGCAGTACGGGGTTGCCACAACTGTGTCTTATGCTCTGTGTATTGCATGTCAGTGAGGCAGCTACTGACATTACTGAGCTGTGCAACATCTTACAGCAAACATGCACGGCATGCATTATGCATAGGTGTGTTATGTGTACATGGCCTACACCTCACCTATGACATGCATATGTCATTACCAACATTGCAGTTATAACACACTCACCAGCATGGATCGGCTGCCCTGCTGTCACACCAGAGGGACCTACGAGAATATGAGAGAGTTAGTCAGCGGCCACAACTGTGGCATTGCTACAGTGGGTATGCTAAACTGCAGTACAACAACAGTCAACAGTCACAGGTGTAGAGATATTATTCGAAATATCAGTATTACACAACACTAGGCAGCAGAACTGCTAACCACACAGTACACATCTCACGTAGACATAATCTAACAATACAGTTAACTGCCGTCTACAAATAGGGCATGTTACCTGCTTACTCCGGGTGGACGTGCTGAGTGGCTCCGGCCTCCATGACAACACATGTCAGAGGTTGATGTTGCTGTTGTCCAGGAGCCACCATGCTTAAGAGCAGCTCTTCCACTCTGGTGAGGGGGGATGAATGGCCACCCCACCACCTGTGGCATGCTGTTGTCTTTGGATATCAGACGCACGCCGCCGGACATATCTAATTAAATCACTGCAGTGATGGCATACCTGCTCATATGTCTGGTTATGCATGCCTATGTCATTTACCCAACGAACAAGTTCCTGCCACAGTGCAGTCCACTCCTGCTGGTGCTGGCTGCTTCTGGAGAACAGCATCATGTACTGCTGCAATAGGCTTTGTAGTATCACCTCTTCCTCATCTGCTGTTTATGATGGATTGCGTTGGTGGACCATCTGGCTGAAAAAGATATGAGCAATATGTGTGAGCGAGTCCTGTGGCACACTGTACACCTTTAACCACAGATATTATTTTACTGACATATATACCATCCTATTGTCTGTCAGAGGTTACACACATTCAATACCACTGATTGGTTCTCAGGCCACAACTAACTAACAGTGCCTGGCACACTCTATATATCACACCACTATACAACAGTACCCAACACACTGTTTGTGACACATTGCACAACCTCAAGACAGGGGTGTATATCACGCCAATGCATGAACAGAGATGTCATCCATTGCAATGGATGTAAAGTACAGGTACAGTAGTACCAGTCAACCACCCTAGTCATTGATGCCATAGCCCTGCCTAACAGATGTGTACAGTTGTTACTATAGGTGGCATACTGCTGTAATAGAGTATATATGTTGCTGGATACACACGTATACCCTGTAACACACATATGATTGCAGACATTGTACAGCCATGATTACACACACATCAGATAAACATACAACACACCACTGTATGCCAACACAGATGAGCATTACCTGTGTACCATACAGTACTGTGTGCCACTACTTACACACCCTTATGCCTGAGTTTTGTCCTCTGTGCAGACTACAGGAAACACAGATGACAGTGTTTCCAAGCAATGTGGACACACACCATACTGTGCTGTTTAGGCCTACAGCTTCCGGTAGTACTACAGTTCATACGGGAGTTGGATTCAACAGCAGTACCACTCACTAAGAATACATGTCTTGCTTTAGCCTACAATGAGACACCACATTCATCAACAAGGAACTACGTCACATCATATACCGTACTACTATGTCTGCCTAACAGTACATTACACATCATTTGCTGTCCTCACAGCTAGGATAGACACTACCATGTCAGATACAACTTCACACTAAGCTATCACACCTTTACAGACCTTGCACACATTCAGCGTTACACTTATTCAACCTCACATAGCAGGTATTGCATTGAGTACATGTGTGAGTGCATAGTGTCATAGGTAGGTAATATGCTGTTGGCCCTAGGGCCTATGGCAGCCTAGCCATATGCTACCCTGGCCTTTGACACACATGTACTTTGATTTCACTTGCCCCTGCCAACCAGAACCACAGAGGTGTTTCCTGGAGTGTATTACCAATCTCCCACACAATCATCAGGGGTATTTATGACAACTTCTAATGAGGAGCCTTCTTTGCTATTGTAGGTGGTCTATTCTGGTGTATGGCATATTTCTGAGATAGGAGCCTATCCCTCCAGCATGTGCTGTTTAGTGAGCTGGCAAGGTTTAGGGCCCTAGAGCGTGTATCCCGGAGGGATTTTGATATGTTGCCATGGTGGTTGTCACCCAACTATGGGTGTGACACACCTCTGTATGTCCGGCAGTGGTCACCCCTGTGTGGCCAGTATGTAATACAGTGTAGATGTGGATTTGCCCTATATTTCTATAGATGACACATCTGTTGTCATGACACATAGCACACAGACTGATTACAGGTGTAGTGTGGCACTGTCTTCATCAAAGCGGAGGCTACTGTCCACCTGTGTCCCATGTTCCCTTATCACACCTTCACTGTTAGGTAGATCTCTACCTATGTGGTAGTTAATGGGCACAGTGTTTTGGAAAGGAGGAATGGCACTGCAGTATCAACACTTGTCTACAGTCTATGCCTTGGTCATCACACACCTGTTGCAGTACATATGACCCCGTGTCACTTTGTCTCTCCCTCTCTCTCTTTATGGCTATCTCTCTCTCTCTCTCTCTCTATATATATATATATATATATATATATATATATATATTGTATATATTATATATATGCACATCTATACACATACATGTACACATCCATTGCTGTACACATGAATGCACATATAGTCACATGTACAGTCCACCTTTCGTGGTGGGGATATCACTTATGCGACAGTTGAGGGATGTACAGTTATGTGATTATATTACACAGTGTTGTGCAGAATGCATGTGGGTGTCGTCAGAACATGTAACATTAGCAGGCCTCACTTGCTGTAACACAGCAGATCTGACAAATCAGTCCCACAGCATTTAACCACCACATGACATATATCAGCACTGCATGCTGTTTTCTAGACCACACACTATGACCTACATAGATATATGCACATATCAAACTTCAATGACATATATCTGTCCACCCTTCACTAACAGTTGCAGTATGTTCCTTGCCCTATGCACATGTGCGGATACAGATAGATGCATACTGCTGCCACACATGGATGATTTGCAGTGTGTAGAGTACTCTTCAGGAACATCTACTACATGCCAACACATACATGTGAGTTACATACCTTACCTTTGTATTTCCCTGCTCCGTGTGTTATGGTTTTGTAGGGTTTTTTTTGGTTGTTTGTTTTGGGTTTTCCCCCTCTATTTCGGTTTATGTCTCAGTTTCTCTCTCTGTTGCGTCTCTGTCTCTGTCTGTGTCTGTGTCCGTGTATCTCTCTCTCTATGTCTCTCTCTCTATCTCCCAGCACCTGCAATGATAGAATTGCATGTGTGGACTGCAGGTACAGCCTGCATTTCTAGGTATCTGCACTTGTGCATGTGACAGCCTCTGCACCAATTGCTGCCCACCATTCAGTAATTGCATGCAGCCTGCTGTGTGGTGATTGCATTACTCACTGTGATTGCAGCCCACTGCTATAAAATGCTAGGTTAGGTAGGCGTAGCCCTTTCAGCTGTCCAATGTGGGGCCCATGCTTGCTTGCTCTGGACACTGTTGTGTCAGTCAGAAGGTTGGTATATGTCTCTTATCTGAAGCTAGGGTTGTAGCCAGTTATATGCATGTTGTACTCAAACCTGAATGTTGCTGCTTCCAGTACACACTTCTCAGTGTAGACATGTACTCACCCCTCCAAATGCTAACACAGGATACATGGGAGTACGTACTTTATTTCTAACTTACACAATTAACTGCCATAGAAATGTGGTTATTGCACTGTATTCCTGTGGCCAGTATTTATCCTGGTCTGATACTGTGTGGTGTTTGTAAGGTGCTACTGTAACATTATTCCCTGCTAGGAAGGCTGGTTCTCCTTTCACAGTCATGTCATGCAATTCCACAACAACTGCTGGTAAAGACCCACAGAACAGGATTTGTGTTATACCATTCCTGATTTCCATTTAAACTCCCTCATTGTAATGCATGATATGTTTATTTCAGAACCAAGTTATTTGTATATGTGGTACGGCTTAGTGGTAATTCATGCAGTCTTTTGTGTCATTGGTCTGGGGTTCGAGACTAGTAGAGGTTTTTTCTTTTGCTGCTCAGCAGAACAAGGGCCCTGCCACAGAGTGATTAAGGCATTTTTAAGCAGTTGTAAGCAGGTTTGCATGATGCTTAGCTAAGCGCACACATGCGCACACTCGCTTACACCTGCTTACTACAGCTTAAAAGTGCTTACTCCCGCTAACCCCCGTGTTAATTTCTTTGAAAGAAAAGAAAATGGGGAGATAGGAAAGTGGTGAAAAAGGGGGCACAAAGAGGGACAGACAGTAGGTAAACAAGCTCGGGATGTGCAAGACGGGTGTAGGGAAGGTCCATAGCTGCCCATTTCTTTACCAGCAACAGCTGTTCATATGCAATAAATTTGGAGTGATATTTGAAACCTTCCACCCCTGGGAGAGGGGTGAGGACAACAAAGTATGTTGTACTGCCAGTTATAATTATCAGTTTACATGTCCAATGGACATGTGTGCAAAATGGGCAGCTATGTATGGGGCGTAATTTTTTTGTGGGTACAGATTGTCCATTTTTTTTTTTCAGGTGAGAGTGGGAAGTGAGGTAGAGGAAGTAGGTATGTCCGGGGAGGTAGATTGGAGAGGTAAACAGACAAGACAGACAAGACGCATACGGGGTGGTGTATGACACATGGGGTGGGTGAACACAATTGACGGAGTCAGATGTTTGGAAATCGCAAGCCCATGAGCCCACAGATAGTAACAGTGGAACTGAGATCCCCACCCATGGGCAGTCACCACTGCACCTTCACAGCCCCGAGGGTGGCTGTGCTGGTGGCTGTGTAGGATGGACAGGCTCACCCATGAGACACGCCACTCTCGCTTTGAGCTGGCGTAGGTGATCAGCGACTGAATGCTGGATCTCCCTACGCACCACAACCCAGACCCTTCGAAGGGTGACAGGTGGCCCTTCTCTGCCCATGCTTGCATGGGGGGGTGAGCCCCACCCCCTGCAGTGCTTCCATCTGAAGGTGGCGCAGGACCAATGGAGGAGGGGATCCCAGGCTGGGCACCGAACCTGCTGTTGCCAGGTGCACTCGCCAGCTGAGGAGGAACAGGTGGGTCCACTGGGACTGGCCTTCCCATACGTTCTGTGATTAGGTGTGTTTAATTACAACATAAACAACAGCATTCCAGATTAGTTGTAACAGCATGCAGTAATATTCCCATTAACCCAACACACCAAGGTTCCAACAGTTGAACAGCAAGCATAACACATGCATATATTGAACCACAGTGGATATTCCAGCAGCATGAAGGGATGTTTGGTAGCAACAGGCCACCATGATTGTGGTGTTTAAACAGGGCACATGCATCAACGTGAATGCAAATATTTATAGAACAATAGGACATATGTCCCAACAAAACCTGGTTAACATCTTATAATTACCTTTTAGTCTACACTACATTCCTAGGGACTGCAGGTGTATATCCCCACATGTATTATTACACTTGCCACCATACATTAGGTTGTGTAATGGGTTTGGCTAGTCCAATATATGCCTGACCTATATCTGACATACTAACTGTCCAGGATGCAGATGTTACTGCTCCATATTTCTTGATTGCATTTCTATTTCTTTATCTACATATCTGGGATGTTTTCACATGACATTTTCACTTCAATTTGTACAGAACCCTGCATTTCTTGACACACACTCACATTTCTGAGGATAAACTAACATGCTACATGTGTGCCAGATTTACTTATGCATGCCAGCCAGTAACTGACTGTTGTGGACTGTATATTTGCTTCACAGCTACTAGCACTTCCATCACCCATTGTATATGGGACTGCACAACTCTGGGTTGCCAGCACTTTTTCAACCAGTACTATTTATATAATGCAAGGGTACAACAATATTTCAAACTCTGTGACACAGACACACTCTGAGTTTTAGACCTTTATTAATGGCATTACACACTTTTCCACAAGCTCACTCCTTTATTTGTTTTAACGGTGCATATGGCAGACATGTTCAGGACATATTATACCTTCATTAATAGGTTAGAACACTCTTTTTTCAGGCTCACTCACTTATTTTATATGACAGTGCCTGCAGAGATAGTATTCCAGACATATGTTACCTTTCTTAATGGGTTACTACACTCTTTTTGTGCCTCTCTGAAGTTTCTATCTGACAGTACATGCAGAGGACTTATACAGGCAATTTTATGGCTGTATTATTGGACTACAACACTTTCTTTCATGCTCTCTCCCATATTTTATATAACAATACATGCAGAATGATCACTAACCTGCCTGGTGGCGCAGCCTTAGCAGCCTATCAGCATAGGCTTGCTGATTCGCAACACGGTCACCTGCAGCTGTAAAGTAAATGAAGGGATATTGAGACATACCTATCCGTTATACATACTTAGTTATCAATTTTTACATACTGCATTCCATTGCTACATACTCAGTTGTGGGGCATTCTGCATCCCACGGGCCTCCTGTATCCATTGGTTCAGGCAGTCCTGCTTCCGTCTCTTCAGGTCTGCATGGTGGTGACGGACCTGCTCACCAGTCCGAGAAATGCCTGTGGCACTGGTGAGGTCATGAACTAACCAGTTCCAAGCCTCTGCTTTCTACTCCGTCCCTTGGAACTGGCCCTGCAGGAGTCTTGACTCATGACAGTGGACAGGGAGCCAAACCATGTATTTCGACTCCTCAGTGCCCCAATGTTGCACTCAGAAGCATGTTCCCTCTCTGACACCAGCCATTCTAACTGCAGATGTTAGCTACAATCAGTTATGGCATGTATTCCCGCCTATGGGGTTTAAATATGCCGCATTTCCCGCACTTTTTTGTGACTGGCCGTTTTTTTAAATTCTCGGCTGACTGGAGACCTGCTTAGTAATGGTTAAACTACCATTAGTAAGTATATGTCTATTAACAGTGTCCGTTTCCCATAACTTATCATGGCTTAGTGGTTCTGTACTTTGCTTGTGATGCACAGAGTCCTGGGTTTGAACCTTTTCATTCATTTTATTTTCATACTGTTCAGACAGGCTAGGGGGTGTGGCTGCATTTAAGCAACTTTGCTCTACGTTGCTCCTCGGTGCCCTACGGTGCCCTGGTTGGTGCGGTGCGCACGTCCACGCAAACAGATTGCGCTGGTTAAAGAGCTATTTCGCTATGGGCACCTCTATTGCGCTGGGTTAACTGTAATTAAACTATGGGCAACTCTATTGTGCTCGGTGAAGTGCTGCTTAGCTGCAGGCAATTATATATTAGGATCATTTAAAATATTTATTTTGTTCACTGTTACATTGGCCATTTCACTGTGTTTTACTACTATTTACACATATTTTTGTCTGGTATTATTTCATATACTGATTTAAAAATAAATACCAAGGGGAGTGGTGGGACTCAAACCGTGAATGCCTCTTCTTTGTGCAAACACCCTACCATTACACTATTGCTATTTGATGTGACTTGCATACACCTTCTTTCTTATGCTCTTCCATGTCTGAATTGCTAACTCTAGCTAAGCAATGGGCACACCCACGCACACATGCACAAATACAGGCAGCTATTTTGGGTGTTTAAATAAATAAAATTAATTTTTTACATTTTAACTGTGATGGGGGTTTACAATGTCATGGAGTGTGGTGTTTGGTGCAAGGACATTTGAGCGGACTCGTTCTTGTGTATTTGCTTTTACTTTTCAATCACTTGCAGGGGCGTGGACATTTAGACTGCTTGGCAGTCGGACACGCCCCCTGCTTTCTTACACGGTCCGTGTACGAATTACGGTTGGGTCAGCATGCCCTCATGCATATTCATGGCACACTGACATCATACCATTCAACTGCAGCCTCCGAGTAAGACTTATTAAGTCTTACATGAAGGATTTGTGAATCTGGGGGATTGTTTCTGCAGGGGGGAAAGCCTTCCTGCACCTCTACACCCCCTACTTAAATATACCAACTCTGAGATCGCGCTAGCGTGGGGAAAAGGGAAGTTTCCCATTTTGCACTGTGTGCAGAAGCGCTAAATGGGAGATTTCCCATTTCCTCGCTAAAGAGCGATCACGGAGATGGTATATTTAAGTAGAGAGGGTGAAGGGGGCTTTGCCCCCTGCAACACCACTGAATTTAACTTAATTAAAGTGTTATTTTTTAACACTTTAGAAGTTCGAATTTCTGAAATCTCGATCATATGGTCTTGACCATATGCAATTCGAGTTTTCAGAAACTCGAGCTTCTGAAGTGTTCCTATATATATACACACACACACATATATATATATATATATATATATATATATATATATATGTATGTATGTATACATATATATATATATATATATATATATATGTGTGTGTGTGTGTGTGTGTGTGTGTGTGTGTATATATATATATATATATATATATATATATATATATACACATTTATGCTTTTACTGCTGTTTACATTTCCATAGTTATATATTTTTTATACATTTTAATTTACCATTTACAGTGTTTGATAATTGTATGTCATATATTTTCTCAAATGTTTACTGACTTGCATCTTCCTGAATTTCAATGTCACTTTATACTGGCTAATTGTGTTTTATCTATTTTTGTGTGTTCTTAGAGTTATCATGACTTATATCTTTTGTGATTTGTGGAGATGTTACTATTTTATATGTTTTATATTAAGTATTAAACAAAAGAAAGGGCAATCAAAATGGTCCACTGGGCAAACTTAAAGTGGTTTAATGTCCAACTGTAAAGCTTGTTAACAAGCACAAAATTAAAAACATCAATGGATTAACGACACACTGCGTTTTCGTCCTTTGAAACTTCTTCAGATGTAATACCTTCTTTCAAACTAAGCTTTTATACAATTAAAATTACAAACAACCAATCACAAATAAACATTAATTAAACTATTAAATAACCTATCAAAATTTTAACTACATTCTTAAAAAGGCTAAGTACCATTAAACTAATCTTACAAAACATCTCTTATCCAAAACATTTTAATAACATACATAAACAGTGTTTAATAATAAAATGTGATTAATTGAAATAAAAGGTAAACTAAATATCAAAACTGAAGTATGATGAGAATCGAAGCTGAAGAAAAAATAAAGTCCTATTACAGCTTTTTAACCATTCTGTTACCACTATCTTGTGGGCTTACTTGTATACTGCACCACTAAACATATTTTTTGTATGTATCAAAGTCATTTATACCAATTTTACTAAATAAGCACAAAACCCAATAAAATATAATGGACACATTGTAAAAATTATACTATACAACCTCTCATGACTTTGCAGCTCTCAATTTCAGGACTGGGGCAAGGGAGACAATGTCATTAATATCAGGTGGTTTGCTGGCCTCCAAAACTATCTGCTAGTGTAATTCCCTGTGTTCAATCTTTGTCTTCCATAACCCCCCCCCCAATGTCAAGTGGTATGACGTCTAAAACAAAAAATAAAAATTTAAGTTGAAGGGTAACTGAGAGTATGCTTAAATAAAGCATTTTTTGATTCTTATTTCTTATATCATACATATGTTCATATATCCTTCTCCTAAGCTTTCTCTCAGTCTTCCCTAAATAAAATGCTGTACATTTGTCACATTTGGCCAAATATATAAGACCACTGGTGTCACAGGTGCTATATGTTCTACTCCTAATAATACAACCAGAAGATCCTACACTAACAGATTCCTTATTAATTATGTAGGGGCCTTGTGGACATGAGTCACACTTATAAGTACCTAGCTTGCTAGCTCTTACCCCTCCTTTCTAAAAATACATTTAAAAGGATTACTGGAAATCACCTTGAAGTCTGACAAACTAGCAAACTTTGGTCAGTCTCTGTGCATAATATAAACACACAAAAGTGGACCAGCACGTGAAGAATTGCCAAATAAAAAGTATTTATTCCATCATAGTTCCTTCATTCCATACAAAGTAATGGTAGTAATGTAACCATTACTGAAGCATACCGGTTTCGGCTTGTATAAGCCTTTATCAATGCAAAGAAATGAGAAAAGTCAAAATCTCCACCATTTTGAACACTATTTATAGTGCAACTCTTAAAGGACCATGCCTACAAATTTTCATATATATAAAATGAGTGAATTTGAACATTCTAACTGAACAAATAACTGTCATAGAGAACCAAAAAACATATATATTAAAAAACATATCTATTCAAGAATATAAATCAAAATCATACTAATATGGATGTATAAAAAATAATAAATCCATATGTATATATGTATCTTCTAATATATACATGTTCCTCTCACTGATAATGACCACTTAATTATACAAGTCTTGATATAATATCAAGACCATATCATACACATAAATGTATAATGTATCTATAGATTTAATATATACAAAAACATTATATGATCTACCAAAATTAACTGTTGGTCATAAGCAAAAAGCATGTATATAATATTTATTTTGTTACATGATTATATATTGATGGCTCTCATTACAATTGTTCTAATATATTAAATCCAGGTCTAAAAAGACCCCCCCCCAATTTGGTAATCCATTTGTTGATTTTGATATATATTCTTGAATAGATATGTTTTTTGATATATATGTTTTTTGGTTCTCTATGACAGTTATTTGTTCAGTTAGAATGTTCAAATTCACTCATTTTATATATATGAAAATTTGTAGTCATGGTCCTTTAAGAGTTGCACTATAAATAGTGTTCAAAATGGTGGAGATTTTGACTTTTCTCATTTCTTTGCATTGATAAAGGCTTATACAAGCCGAAACAGGTATGCTTCAGTAATGGTTACATTACTACCATTACTTTGTATGGAATGAAGGAACTATGATGGAATAAATACTTTTTATTTGGCAATTCTTCACGTGCTGGTCCACTTTTGTGTGTTTATCTGATTTCTTTGAGGGACCGTGCACGCCTGTCCTACGTGCGTGTAACTTGGATTCGTGCGTTGCTGTTGCTGTTCTTCTTTTCACCCTGGGGACGCTTGGATTGCAGCTTCACTTCACCTAGCAGCTTTTTATTGGACTTTGCCTTTTGCTCATATTATTTTGAGGGTCCATTTGTGATTTTTTTCGAGTCGTATATTCATTTTGCATTCGTCCTGCAATTGTTATTTTCTTTTTGACTGTCCTGTGAGGGTTTGTGTTCAGGAGGACTTGGACTTCACCGCCTGGTGAATATGTAACGGTCGGCTTGTCCAAGTCATCGACGTTACAGTTACCATTGAACATTTTTTGTTGTTTGGGGGCTTTTTGGACAATTCGTTTGGATTATGGTTTCTTACAAGGTACTGTGCCATTACATATATATTATTTAACAACTAATTTGGATTCGTTTACCATCTACAGTTCAAATTACATGGATGGAGGCCTATGTACTAGCGAATTAGTCATTAGTTAGATGGGATTTATACTAGTCCTTTATTTTGGTCATTTTTACATGTATCAAACTATGGACTTTAGGTTGTGGGACTAGCGGATTGTGTTGACTGGTCAGAAGGACGTTTTTAAGAATTTGCGGGCTTCAGCTATGTGCGGAGTGACTGGTTGGAAGTACGTGTAACAACTTGTGGGCATTCGTCTTTGGACTACACATAATGATGGATATGACTATCACAAACTGTATTTTTTCTCTATATTATTGATACATCTATATTGCCTTTGAGATTTGGGACATTTTTTTCTTCTTTTTGTGAACAATATGTTTTTCATATCTTATGTTTTTGTTTACATTAGCTAAACGACTATCATTGTATTGTATTAACTGGAATATTTAGATAGGGGTATGTTTAATTAAGCATTATTCATATGTGATTATAACAATTGATACGGCACACATGGTTATTGGGCCTACATTTTGCATCATATATTTTAGGCCTTAAGATCACAGTTTAAGATTAGGTAACAGGTATATTTTTTTGGTTTAGGTCCTTGATTATTTTATTTAGTTATGGTTTGAGCATAATGATGAGGGCAATAGTGATTTATAATACAGTATTGTGATCTTTTTCCAATATATTTATTGGTGAATGCAGTCATACTAAGGGGTCTGGCCAAATGCCATTTATAAATCATAAGATATATATTATTTAATTATAGTTTTTTTCACTCCACATTGACTTTTGGGCATTGAGTCTGTGGGACCTCCAACAGAATTGTAGCCATTTTGAACCAATTTGGTATTATATGTTTTGGATTTTTTCAAGTGTCCAGTGGGAGTGTAATTACCACAACATATTATAAATTTTTATTGTTAAATACATAAGACCTCTTTACGGTGGCCAATAATTATGGTGTGTTTAGAAAGATATTTATTGATATTGGAATTCCAGGATGAGACGCATGTCGACCTGGCAATAGGGTTTGGACTGTTGTTTACAGTTTGACTTAACATAAATGAACCATAATTGAGACACACCATTATTATTTCATCTAGATGGGATGTTTAACTTAAAGTCTACTGTATGTGGACATTACTATCAATATGTTTATTGTGAGTTGCTTTTGTGAATTATTTTCACAATGAGAATTGGCTGCTTATTGTAATTGAGGTTCAATAATTGGATATATATGGGTGGTTATTTTATTACTTCCATTTTGGACACTCTAAATAATTATCAACTCTCATTTTTGGATATTATCCATTATAGATTTGAACTGGTTGGAGGTCTCAAAGATTTGTAATTGTTCCAATTGCCAAGAGAGAGGCTGGAATAACTATTTTCATTTTCAACTTATTATTTTATGATGGATTTGAGTGGAATTCTACATGGGCTATTGGCCGATAGAGACAATTTAGAGGTGTTTGGCTTAACTACCAATATTGGACCCAACACATCTAGTCATATAGAGGATGACCAACACAAATGTAGGTTTATTTTTACAAAACTTGGTAGACAGATGAAAACATTGTGTTCTAATGTGTGGCACATGAAACTGTTCAAAGCTTACAAAACAAAAGACATAACACCAAGGGGGTTGAGAGTGCGCTTGCAACCCTTAGTGGCTCATATAGATAATGAGTTATCCAAGGATTGGGCCGAAGCCCAACATTCATCATCCATGCAATTTGTAGATTGCTTGTTAAAATATTATGACAGAACTATTACTAGCCATCTTTCAGAGATCCAAAATTTATGTGTTGAGGCTGAACAATTTAATCATGAAGAGTTCTATTCCCAGTATGTTTCGGATTTAGCTAAAGAACTTTCTATTCTAGAAAAACAACTCATGAAACGCAAGATTAATAAATTTAATCGTGATCTCATGGATTATGAGAAAGGGAAACCTTTCATTAGTCAGAAAACAGTAAGAATTAGTGAACATAAGAATACTCATAATGTGAATAAAAAACGGCCTAGGTCAATTCTTAGACATCAAAATATTTTATCTGATGTTACCTCAGAGGAGAAAACTTCTTCGGCTACTGATGGCGAAGTATCTTCACGCCAGGTGTCCCCAGCAGCCAAAAGAAGACAACTGCCCCCTTTAGATTCAAGGGTAGGAGGAGGGGGGGCAGAAAACATAGATCCAGGCTTAACCACACCAACATTACAAAATCTATTGCAACAAATGGTGAAATAGAAAATAATGTTCATAACATATCTTCTATTGTTCTTTCGCCTACACACATAGCATTGCTTAATAAAGGATTGAATTTTGTCCCAAGTTCCATTGTTTTGGAAAATCATTTATTACAGGATGTCAATGATTTCTGTAGATTACTAAACCTTAAAATATTTTTTGCAGACAGCGATACCTCTCAAAGATCAACTGATTTTAGATTTGGAAAATCTTCATTTATTCCACCAATGAATAAATATGTTTCGATCTTTAGGGAGTGTATAATGAAGGAATTACATTTTGCTAATGTGTATCAGCCACAATTCAATAATCTTACTGCAGCAGAAAGACAACCTTTGTTGGAGCTTAAAAACAATCAAAATATAGTTATTACCATGGCCGATAAAGGGGGTGCTATTGTGGTTATGGACCATCAAGCATATATAGATGAAGCCTTGCGTCAATTATCTGATTCTAGCTTTTACATGGAATTAAATATTGATCCTACTTTACAATTTAAGAAAGAGATTGATGGGTTCTTAGAAGCAGCGGTCAACCAGGGGGTGATTAGTGAACAGGTAGCCAAACAAATGAAGGTGGAGGAACCCATTCCACAATACTTGTATTTGCTACCCAAAATACATAAAAATGCACTTAATACCCCTGGTAGGCCGATTGTTTCTGGCCGGGGTTCTTTAACAGAACCCTTGTCAGCCTTTCTTACACAATATTTAAAACCATTGTTGAGTCAAATTAGGTCACGGATTCAGGATACTACTGAATTCCTCAACATTGTTAAAGAATCACAGCTAGAACCTTCATGGTGGTTGTGTACTTTAGACGTGGCTTCACTATACACTAGTATCCCCCATGATTTAGGCATTCTTGCTGTATCATATTGGCTGTATAAATCAGAGTTATATTCAACTGCGTTTAACAATTTTTTGACCAAACTTACTGAATTTGTGTTACGGAAAATATTTTTTACTACCATGGTAAAGCTTATTGGCAAATTAATGGAACAGCAATGGGGGCCTCGTTTGCACCCATATATGCAGACCTTTTTATGGGTTATTACGAGGCCACATTTATATACGATAATCAACAAAACATTTTTTTACCACATCTTGACATCTGGAGGAGATATCTGGATGATTGTTGGATGGTGTGGCGTGGCAATAAGGAAGAACTATATCAATTTGTATCTTATCTTAATGACAACTCTTTTGGTATTAAATTTACGGCTACTATGGAACGTGCATGTATTGTGTTTTTGGATGTTTTGGTAACTAGACTTGGCAATAACACATTAGCTACATCAGTTCATAGAAAATGTCCTCAATATAACACTTTGTTACATGCCGAGAGCTGTCATCCACACCACATCATCCACAATATTCCTAAATCTCAATTTATGAGGATGAAAAGGATATGCTCTTCTTCTGAAGACTATTCTCATTTCAGTGTTGATTTATCCAAACGCTTTGTCAATCGGGGTTATAAAGCACATAACATTTCTACTTCTAGGAATATAACCAACAAATGATCACGTTCTGAACTGCTGCAGTACAAATCACATAAGGTGGCAAAGTCTGCATCACAATACAATCAAATCTTAAGGTTGGTAACTACTTATGGGGCAAATACTAATCGCTTCGTTGACATAGTTAATCAATATTGGGACATATTATTGTCACATGAGGTTTTGAACAGAATATTACCTGATCAATGTTCATTTTCCTACCGTAGGGGATGGAATTTAAATTCCTATTTCACTCATTATAAGAGATATACTCCACACATACCACAACAAATTACTTTATTTGGAGATAAACTGAAAGGCTGTTTTCCATGTGGCCACTGTTCGGTTTGTAAACATATGTTAAAAACTAGTGAATTTTCCAGTAAAAATACTTCTCAGGTTTTTGACATTAGGATATTTGCAAATTGCAGTTCGGATTAGGCAGTATATTTGGCCACGTGTACCTGCTCTGCATTTTATGTTGGACAGACTTCTAGGCCTGTCAAACTCAGAATAGGGGAGCACATGAGTGCAATTAGAAACAGACGTATTACAAATGCATTGTGCAAACATACCTTGGAACATCCCTCTGCCACATTTAAATTTGTGGTTATAGACAGAATTATGTTACACAGAAATTTCAAAGCAGGATGGCATCAAAAGCTTAATGACATGGAAAACAAATGGATTACCAAATTGGGGGGTCTTTTTAGACCTGGATTGAATATATTAGAACAATTGTAATGAGAGCCATCAATATATAATCATGTAACAAAATAAATATTATATACATGTTTTTTGCTTATGACCAACAGTTAATTTTGGTAGATCATATAATGTTTTTGTATATATTAAATCTATATATACATTATACATTTATGTGTATGATATGGTCTTGATATTATATCAAGACTTGTATAATTAAGTGGTCATTATCAGTGAGAGGAACATGTATATATTAGAAGATATATATATACATATGGATTTATTATTTTTTATACATCCATATTAGTATGATTTTGATATATATTCCTGAATAGATATGTTTTTTGATATATATGTTTTTTGGTTCTCTATGACAGTTATTTGTTCAGTTAGAATGTTCAAATTCACTCATTTTATATATATGAAAATTTGTAGGCATGGTCCTTTAAGAGTTGCATTATAAATAGTGTTCAAAATGGTGGAGATTTTGACTTTTCTCATTTCTTTGCATTGATAAAGGCTTATACAAGCCGAAACCGGTATGCTTCAGTAATGGTTACATTACTACCATTACTTTGTATGGAATGAAGGAACTATGATGGAATAAATACTTTTTATTTGGCAATTCTTCACGTGCTGGTCCACTTTTGTGTGTTTATCTGATTTCTTTGAGGGACCGTGCACGCCTGTCCTACGTGCGTGTAACTTGGATTCGTGCGTCTCTGCATAATATGCCTAATAATCCTAGCATCTCCACTAAAATCTGTAACAAATGTTTGCTCAAAATCATCTAATCTTGTGGGATTATCATTCGGGGGACTTTTATTAGAATCTCCATTAACATCAGGAATAGGGGTGTCCACCTCTAAAATGGGTGCAAATTTATTCCTTCTTCCTATAAACACTTCATCCTGCACTTCGTTAATCAATTCTACAGGCTAGCCTCTCTTCTCAAACATCCCCTTAAAACCACACATTCCTGCTCAAAGTCACTATCAAGAGTGGTCATAGCAAAATGATGTCACACTAATCTATCAATTGAGAGTAAAACAAATCTTTTATGTTCTGTTAACTTACCATTTAATTTACAAGTATGGAAAATATCTACATGGAAATATATTCACAGGGCATGTATTACAACTGATAAACTAGCCAAATTCAATTCACTTGATAAATCCATTTGCTGGAGATGTTCTTTAAAGTGTAAAGCTGATTGTTCTCATATATTTTTTTGATTGTATTAATATAAAAAAATTCTGGGAAGAAATTACTATTTTTCTCCAAGCTATACTCACAGATACCTTTATTTTAACCAAATCTTTAGTCCTCTTAAATGTTAATAATATTGTTGGAATGAATAAAAAAGATATATACCTACTTTGGTCCATACTAGCTGTGGCAAGGAAATGTATAACAAGAAAGTGGAAGTCTTCACAAGAACCTACTCTGGAAGAATTCTTGAGATTGATGGAAGAAACAGCGACAAAAGAAATCAAGGTGAAGGAATCAAGAATTTCACCTAAAACATGGACAAACAATCCTTGGGAAAAAAAAAATAACTCTTATTGAGACATTAAAAATTAACCCTAAATAATTAATGTGTAGCTTTATACTTTATTAATTGAATATTATAAATTGTTGTTACTAATTTCATATATTTTATTAATTTTTTTCCCTCCTTTGTTCAGGTCAATTGTACATAGTGTATATAAAGGTTTATAATACTTGTTTATTGATGATTGTATTGTTAAACATTATATTATTTGGAAAATAAAAACTTATTTGAAGAAAAAAAAAAGAGTGGTCATCCTACTTATCCTTACAAACTGCCCCTTCATGATACTTCTCTTTTGGTGGAAAGGGTGAGCACTTGAAAAATGGAGATAAGAATTGGAATAGGTCTTTTTCCTGTGAACCGCAGATTTAAAATAACCTATATCTTTGCGAATACTAGCATCCAAAGAGCCCACTTTATCTTTAGTTAAATCATATGTAAAACGTAAAAAATTGGTACTATTAGAAATATATTTAAAAAATTCAAAAAACGTTTCCTTTGTATCTACCCAAAAAATACAAATATCATCCAGAAACTGCTTATACGGAATCCAACTTTCCTTCTATGGGGAATGCAAGACATACTTTTCCTCCCAAATGGACAAAATTAAATTTACATAAATGTGGGCACATCTTGCCCCCATGGCAATGCCGCTGGTCTGATGAAAAAATTCCCCCTCAAAGTATAAAAAGTTGTTACGTAAAAAAATATCTGTTAATTCTAAACAAACATGAAATTCACTGTGAGATAAATAACCTGGTGCATTCAAGACCTCCTCAAACCATTCCATTACCTGCTTGTGAGGGATACAACCAAACAAGTCTACGATGTCAATAGAAATTAATTACAGGTTACCATGATATAAAGATGGCTTGACAGCTTGCAGAAAATCCCAAGAATCATTTAAAACATTTTTATTTATCCATACTAATTTCTTAAGTTTGACATCTAAATATTTAGCTAGAGGGGCTGTAACCGATCCTTCCCCTGACACAGTTGGTCGAAGGGTGGGTCCACTGGATTCTTGTGAACTTTGGGGATTCAAAATATAGAAGAAACCGTGGGTTTATCATTATGTAAAAATTTTAACATTTCAATATCAATCGACCCATCCAATAATCAGTCATTCAAAACCAAGTAAATACACTTATATGCTATATTAATTTCATCGATCGATACTCTTACATACTTGTTAACATCATCACAAAATTTCTATCATTTTAGCCTCATACATTGTGGTACTCATAAACATGGTACCAACTCCTTTGTTAGGTTTCATCACCCTGATGTATCTGCTCTTCCTCAAAGCCTCCAGTAATTCCCTTTCTTCTTTAAACAAGTTTGGGTATACCTTATGGGATAAAACACCATCCCTTAACTCCCTCTCAACCATAGTTTCAACATTCTTAAGTTGACGGTATAAGGGGGATTACATACACTAATATTTCTTAAACCTCCTGTTTATCTGTTAGCCCCATTATTACCATCAAAATATACTTCCAAATTCTTTGACGCAAAAATAAGTTAACATCTATAATAAGCTTACTGATGTCACACTTTCTCCTAGGTATATAATTAAAGCCTTTGAAGACTAATTCATTGTAATTAAACATATTATAACCTTTAAAACCTTCACTTTCTATAGTGCCATCAGTGTAAAAAAAAAAAAGTTTTGTGCATCAAGTAGCTATTCCAGTTTCAGATATTGGCCACTATGGTATGCATACCACAGCAACATGATGTACATGCAGCTTCCAGCTTGGGATATAGGCCACTGTGGTATGCATACTGTTGCAATTTGCTGTACATGCATCTTCACTTCCAATCAGAAATCTATACATTAAAACACTAACCTCTGAATGAAACAAATAAAAAAACAATGGGTTAAGAACCTAAAGCCAAAATCCTGATGCCCATAGATTACCAGAATTGCACACAAAAATAATTTTTTATAAGACCAAACTCCCGTATACCTACCCTGTGGGGAGAAGTACATCCAAATATTTTTCTTAATTATTCTAAGAGGTTGCACACTGCTGGAGAAAATGGTCATGTCTTGTTCCCAACCATGTGTATCTCAGACTTAGAATACATTGCAAGATTATGGCTGACATCTTTATTTACTCACAATATGAAATAATATGAAAATTAGAATTATCAGCATCAGCTTTAATGGGAACTGCATCTTCTGTATATGTGGAGTTTTTTTTTTCTTTTGCGGCCTTCAGTTCTTCACTAAAAGGAGGCAGCTCTTCTCAAATGGACATCCCAGTCACCAAAAAATAAATTTATAATTTCCCCTCTCCCTGCATATACACATGTGCAACCTTCTAAAGGTACATCATGTTCATGATACTGGAGTGTAAAAATCCTTTCAAGTGTGAGCAGCAAAATGGTACTTTACAACTGTGAAAACAGTGAAGTCATTTTAGCAAGAAATTACTACCTTTAGTTACAATGGCAGAAGCTATTTCTATTTTTAAAACACAAATAAGTAGTTGATATATTATATGGTGACATTGTTATGTTTGGATGTTCTTGAATTTATGTATGCATATAAGCATGTCTGTCCACCTCCTCACTCCAGGCAGGTGCAGTGTCTCCCTTCTCTAAGGGATCTGCAGTGGCCTCTGCATTAGGTGTGTGGGTGACCACCTTCTCACTCCAAGCAGGTGCAGTGTCTTTTTATGCCAAGGGATTTGCAGTAGGGGCTGCAGTAGATGTCTGGGGTGACTGCCTCCACACTTCAAGCAAATGCAGTATCTCCATATTCTAAGAAATTTGCAGTGGGGGTCTACAATAAGTGTGTGGGTGACTGCTTCCACACTTCAAGTAGATGCTGTGTCTTCCTACTACAGGGGATCTGCAGTGGGGGTCTGCAGTAAGTGTGTGGGTAGCCACCTCCTCACTCCAAGCAGGTGCAGTGTCTTCCTACTCCAAATGATCTGCAGTGGGGGTCTGCAGTAGGTGTGTGGGTGTCTGCCTCCACAATCCAGGCAGGTGCAGTGTCTCCCTACTTCAAGGTATCTGCAGTGGGGGTCTGCAGTAAGTGTGTGGGTGACTTCCTCCACACTCCAGGCAGGTTCACTGTCTCCATACTCCAAAGGATCTGCAGTGGGGGATCTGTAGTAAGTGTGTGGGTGACGGTCTCCACACTTCATGCAGGTGCAGTATCTCCATACTTCAAGGGATCTGCAGTAGGGGTTTGCAGTAGGGTTTCAAGCAGGTGCAGTATCTCCATACTCCAAAGGAGCAGTAGTCATAGTCTGTGCCTTCTTCCAAAATATTGCAACCTCAGAGGTGTCAGAATTGATTATATGAAAAGATGCAGAAAACCTCTACATGACTCCCCCACAGGGAGAAAAAACAATATATATATATATATATATATATATATATATATATATATATATATATGAGTGTGTGTGTGTGTGTGTGTGTGTGTGTGTGTGTATAT
Source organism: Protopterus annectens (assembly GCF_019279795.1). Lineage (NCBI taxonomy): Eukaryota > Metazoa > Chordata > Ceratodontiformes > Protopteridae > Protopterus > Protopterus annectens. Next base: position 697,006,034 of record NC_056739.1, read on the forward strand.
AGACATGTTCATTGGTACATTATAGGCTCATTGCCTTTGTGGGTTATTTTACATCTAGCCAGTTTCCCAAAGGCGAGACTCAAGCACTGTATCTTGAGTTTGTGAGGTAGATGTTTAACCAATTATGTCAACCCCGCATTTTGCTGCACTATTGTTTTACTGCAGTTTCAGAGGCAAATGGTTGCCTAATGTATTATTACACACAAAGTATCAATTCAACCTTTTATGCAAAGCATTTACAGTCTGAGGTGTAGAAGTATATGTGCTGAAAAAGTTATCAAAGTGGCCAGTGAGAGAAGGGAATGACAAAGTAATTCAGTTATTTGTTAGATGGAAAAATAAAGTGTGTTGTTGCTTTCTGATGAATGTCTTTCTTGCAGTGGCCTGAGGTAAGATCAGGTGGAAAGTCTGTATGATGAAGGACGTTGTCTAAATACAGTTTGAAAACTAGTTATACACTTTGCAAACTGTACAAACACATCTTGTGAAAGTTATTAAGAAACACAATAAAGTAATTATATCTCATAAAAATATTAGTTGTTCTCATTTTCCTGGAGGCATTTCCTGTGATGTAGTTAAGATGCCACAGTAAGCATATGTAGACCTGTCAGATCTCTTACAGATACTCCATCCTTTCTGCCAGAAAAGGCAAGATGACAGAAAGCCACTTCTTCCGGTTTATGGTTATTTACATATTTTTTTTTTTATTTGTCATTCTTTATTCTGATATGATTTTCACAGAAATCAGAATTTTACACAGACAATGCAGTGGGCCATCATTTCAACAGAGGATACTAACACGGTGATATTAACATATGGAGGTATGTGGGTATAGTCCTCGGAGATTGTAACTGCCCTCCCAGATCTCCATTTTTAGTAGAAGGATACATTTTCCAAGGGTTGCTCTTCTCAGGCACATGGTGTATCTTTTCTTTGTTGAACGGTAGCATGGTACTGTGGACTGGAAATGTTTGCCCTAGTTTTATATTTCCTACAGACTTTGAAAAGATCACGTACACTGTGCAGCTTCACTGCACATGTCCAGATTGGAGGCAGTCCTGTAGAGTTATGCAACATATGCCCAGATTGGAGGCAGTCCTTTACATTTATGCACACTGGCCTTTCATCAGAAGAGTCACAGAGACATGTTTTTGCCAGTTACAGCAAAATAAAGTGAATTCTGGTGAATGTTGTATAATATTTCCAGTCTCTGTTGCACTGGTCAGTTATTTTAATGACAGAAGATATATTGTATAAAACCAGTGTTATTTTGTAACTGAATTATTTTTTGTTCTTGGTCCCAGCTGACTGAAACATTTCTTCTGTGGATCATATTGTGGAATAATCATCCTGGAAAAGTAATAGCAAATTTCAGATTTTTTTCAGATGTAGTACAGAAAGGTAGAATAACATCTGATACTGACTATAGAATGCAACTTAAAAAAATCAGTTTGCATCAGGTGGCATCTGAGAGTTTCATAATGTGATTTCTCCAAAATGATCCATAAGAGGACTTGGAAAACATGATGAACTCTACAAGATGTGTTATAATATGTTAGCACTAGGGTTCAGCTTTAAAAAATTATCCATAAATCATTTTCCAATATTGTTAACTATTGCCATCATGCTCTTTCATTTCTGCATAATATTTCTATTACTGGTACCACAAAACAGCATACAGTAGAGCTTCCAAAAGACTGAAAATTCCAAAGCAGAAATGCAGTACCACAGGGTTCTCTCTCTATTTAAATGTGCCACGTAGCTTTTAATGAAGAAAAATGAGTGGTAACATAATACAGTATACAATTACTTATTTTGGATTAGAGATGGGACAAACTGTATATTTCATCCTGACTAGAGAAGAACATTCTCCATTCAGGCTGTTAATGTGCAAGTAATGCCCACACCAAAAAAAAAAACAGGCCTCTGCCTGCTGCCTTGAAGTTCAGACAGTAAAAAAAAAGTAGGTGGATACCAGCTAAACCACATTTTCCTGTTTAGCAAGTGTAAAATTTAAAAACAAAGAAAAACGAGCATTTGTGTGTGTGTGTGTGTGTGTGTGTGTGTGTGTGTGTGTGTGTGTGTGTGTGTGTGTGTGTGTGTGTGCGTGCTCGTGCCTGCCTGCCTGCATGCATGTGTGCTTCTATATATATATATATATATATATATATATATATATATATATATATATATATATATATATGTGAGTGTGTGTTTGCATGTGTATGAGAGACAGAGAGAAAGCTTAAGTAAGAGAAACAGAGACAGCATTGACTTCAACAGGAAGTCCATCAGCACAGAATTGTTATACAGTACGAAGTACAAAACTTTTTAATGTCTGGCATTATTGACTGACTTTAATCCTTATTGATTTACCAGAAAATCAGTCATTGCACAAGATACAGATCAGCAAAATCAGGGACAGTAAAAGATAGATGGGAGCTGCAATGCCTTGCATTCCAGGATTGTTTCCATTCATTTTCTCACAGTGAGAGTTCTGAGGTGTATTCTGTCAACAACTGGCTGTAACTGCTGTGCAAGTGTATGTCTGTCTATATGTTTCTATTTATATGTCTGTAATTTTTGTCAGTCTGTCTCTGCTTCTGAATGTGTGCATGTTTCTATGTATATGTATATGTATATGAGTCTATCTGACTGTGTTTCTGAATGTGTGTGTGTCTGTGTGCACACATTAAAATATTTACATAACATATGTTGGATGTAAAATTCTTCCACCAACAGCAATTACATATGCTACAGCAAGCTTGAAACATTAAAAGGGGGAACTATTTTACATTAAATAATGTATATATAAAAAGCATATATTAACAAAAAAATACTAAACAATTAACAGATAGCTCATTCTCTAAGAGTAGTAATGCCTTCCAGAATGTTTGGTATTGGAGGAATAATGTCCTTCCAGGTGTAGAGGCCTACTGCCTGCAGCCTCAGGGGTATTAACCCCTGGTTGGGTTTTATTTCCCCAGTAACACACACCATGTTGGGCATTATTGCTTGTGCATTGCTTGACTGTTAATACTTCCTCACAATACTACGTCATCACAAAAGGGAAACATGATACCTTCCAGTGACTGTACTTCTAGGATACAATATTTGCTTTTTTGTTTCAGTATGTGATGAGTGGCCTTTCAGTGTGACATCATACAGTGAAAGCAGTTGTCAGACAATTCAGCATCTCAGTTGAGCTACACATGGTTTATGACAGGATCTTGAATCAAAGTTTGTTAAAAGTCTGATTGGACAAATTCACATTTTCCTAACTGAACATAAATAAATTCAAGGAATATGTATGGTTATGCTGGGAAAAAAAGATGAATGAATAAATGTGTTTGAATATTTGAATAATATAATAATATAAGTGCACAAAACATTATATGGGAATTTTGTTTCAGCTGATTGCTTTCTAAAGTGCATCATATGTTTGGTTTGTATGGGGAAAATTTGAAGAGGACAAAAAATATTTTGTTACCAGGTGAGCATGTGTGTGTGTGTGTGTGTGTGTGTGTGTGTGTGACAATGTGTATGTATAAAATTATGAAACAAAGTGATTCTAAAAGAATTGGGTAACAATGTATTGTGCCGGAATATCGTCTGAATATCTTTACTAACTTCCATGGTGTACAATATCATTATATTGACTTTAATAAGATATGTGTGGAGATGCAACCCTCTACAACACAAGACATTTTCGTTTTGCCAGAATATTTAAATTGTGTGATATACCGATGCAGGTGAATGGGTGCCTGATTTTTCCTTTAAATGTTTTCAGATAATTGTACACAACATTTTTTGTAAAATATGACTTTCTGTGATTTTATATTTCTTTTACTTATATTTTGAGTATGTATTAATCATTAAATTGCTTTTAACCCACAAAACGTTTGGTATACCTTTCTGATACATGGAATTTTGGTAAGTTGAGGCTCTGCCATTTTTATGGGGTGGAGTGTTACATATCACACAAACATTTAGGATTACATTTATTTAATTTATTCACCTTTATAAACAGTTACATTTATACATTCTAAGATTTTACAGAGGTGGGAGTTGCTAAAGAGAAAGCCCGCAGGCACATTAGTGGATTGCACAAGCAGCAGTTACCTATGAAAGATGTTTTGTCATTTCAGTGAGAGGTTGAGTGTATTCTGTCTAAGGAGAGTATATAGAGAGTATTGTACCGCGAACCATGTGATGAACATGTGCAGGACCAGGATTAGTTAAGATGCAGTGGCAGCTGGTGACTTCAAATAAAAGGGGGGGTTACAGGAGAAAGCTGAATGGGTGGGGTCAATTGGAAAGGGTGTGGTCAACTAGAAAGGGGAGGAGCTATGTTCAAAACTACAAAAACTGTAACTTTAATTAAATACGCTGCCTTGGGTGCCAAATCGTCATTATGAGAGTCCAATCAAGACAAAATGAAGTGTAGAATAAACAAATATTTCAATGCATTGGCTGCATGACAGCTTACTTAATATCTAGATGGAAACAAAAAGGTTGTGAAGCATGAAAAAATAAATTACTTTTTGAATACATTACTGGAATGTCAGTCAAAATCAAGTATAAGAAAAACAAGCAGCACTCAACTCAAACCACTTCTCCTTGCACTGCAGTTCTAATTATAAGTTATATTCTTCTTTATTAAAGTACCAAGTAACATGCTGAAAGTAGCAATCTCTGTGATACCCCCACTTGTAAAAATGTTTCTTATCCAAAAAAGACCTGCTGCCTGACAACTATCTACTTGTTTCATGGGGAAAACATAATCAAACTAAAAAATTAAAAGCAAACAAGAAACAAGCTCAAGATACATTGCTTAAAGGATTACTACACAAGTTATGGACCACACATGATAGATTGGCATTCTGTTTAGTTTACAGGTAAAGCCTGCAAAGATGACTGTAAGCCTCCAACAAATGTAATAAGCTTTTTTAAAATAATGTAATCCTATCCTTTACTACAAATACTGTCATATGCAATTTAATACCCAAGGCTATACGTTATCTAGTTATGTAAGTATTCTCTGCATGGCAACAACAGAAAGGCTTTCAATGTTGGCAATTCTTTAACAGTATGCTTATTAAAGCTTACTTGCATCTTACAATCTCAGACAGGCTTACCTGATGGTCATTAAAGCATTGCTACTTAAACACAGAGCAACAGGCACTTTCTGAATAATAATAAGCATAAATCAACAGTATAAAAATATGACAGAAACCAGAACATTCTGCAAAATCAAGGACAGATGAATAGCCACTGTAGTACTTGTGTCTACCTTGGATGGGGAGATGTTCTGCACATTTACATTGCATAACTTCTCCTTGCCTTGCTTGGACACATCCAGAGTCACTACATGGGGGAGTGGGGTGCAACAAGAATGTCACAATTTGAAATGTCTCTAGCTGACTGTGATGGCCCTGACACATTTGTCATACCTCTCAACCTCAAAGCAAGAAATCTGGACAAAGCCATACATATAAGTGGGACAAAGGCTCAAAAATAAGGACAATTTTTAAATATCGCTCTTATAAACTTAGAAAGATAATAGAATAGTAGGTCTTGCATTAGTATGAATTTTCTGAAGGGTATGAAATCTGAAACTCAAATATCTCTCATTATTTTCTAACTTCAGTCTTTAATGATTAGCCACTAATTTTCAAAAAAACACAATTTTATGAAAAATGGACCAAAAATGTGATGCAAATATATAAAATAGCCACACAATACAGCTGGGAACTTATGAGAGAAGGGACACTTTTTAATATTAGTACTGCTAACTTGAGCAGCTAACAAAATAAAATAATCTACATGCATTTCTGAAATAAACATTATATATAACTCTGATTATTACAGTTATTTATTAATTGTAAACCCTCCACATTTTCTTCCAAAATTGCCATTTTGACATTTTATTAGGGGAAGAGCAACATTTTGAGCCAAAATCAGAGACAGTTGAGAGGTTTGGATATGCCTAATTCTATAAAGCAATTTATTTGCATGTATCTCTCAACCTGTTAATGCAGTTAATCTGGACAAGGCCAAATATATTGGAGGAACATATAAACAGTACTAAAAACTGCTCTTATATAAACTGAGACACTTAATAGAATAACAGTTCTTGCTTTAGCATGCATTTTTCTGGAGGTTATGAAGTCTGAAACTCAGTGTCTGTCATTATTTAGTGACTTAATTTCTAAATGATTTGCCAGCAAACCACAAATTTTATGAGGAACAAACCAAAAATAAGAAGCAAAAATCTATTCATTCTGCACAAATCTGGACAGTTGACAGGTATAGTTCAGCTGGGGCTGTCTTTGAGTTTGCCACCCTTCCCCCTCACAAAATCATGGTCAAATGGAGCCTCCCCCCTGCAGCCATTCCAATGAACCATTACTTGGCTATTTCACCCCATTTATCATACACACTAATGTGCATACTGCTTTACTTCTGCAATGATTTGGACTTCATTTGAAAGTTTTATTTTGCATTTTACAGCACAAACACTAATAGATATCTGCTAAACAAAGCAATGCAGTCTCACAATGAAAACAGACTTAGCATTAAAACTGCACTGCCCTTGAAACTCACATTTATTGAAACAGCATTGAAACCCACATTCAAATAAAATACATTTTTTTCCAGTGGCAGATAAAGATTAACTTTGGGCTGTTTTCAAATCACAGGCCCCTTGCACACGGAACATACACATGCTCTTTGATACACCTTACTGATTGCATTAAATTATAGTCCTTGTACAATACAGTACCGTTTTAGAGGGCATTTTAAATTCATTGTTTTGAACATTTTTCCAGTAAACAATGAAACAAAATGCATGCACCAATAATGACAAAACTGGCCATCTCAGAACATTTCCATCATAAAAGTCTACTCAAACTTCTACAGTCCACCAGTATCAATAAATATGCAAAATCTATGAAAAACTAAAAGTCATCTAAATAATTCTACATTAAAGAGATCTGTAACTAATGAAGAGGTTGCTGCTAGCAAACAACTTTATATTTCATTGTTTTATCTACAAAAAGTGCCTGTTGCCCTTGAGGAACAAATTGCCTATATTACATTAAAAAATGATAAGCTAGTAATATTTCAATAGGGAATGGATGGCAAACTGATAGCAGGTTCATAGTTACTAGGTATATTCGTCAAAAAGGACTGCAGCATCCACACCCTTTGCACCACAGTACAGCATCAGTAATGCATCTGCCGACTGTGAGAGTAGAACCCACAGCCTTCTGCATCAAAAGCAAGTACACTACCTGTTATGCTATTAACAATTCAAGCAGGCTCAGCATAAGCAGCACTAAACCTTTGCTCACCTGCATCTCTCAGCTCCTTTTAAAATCTACTCAACACTAAGCTGTATATCTAAACTTTGTAGCACAAGAAATCTGGATAAAGCCAAAATGTATTGGGGGGGGGGACAAAAGCCAAAAACCAAGGACACATTTAAACATTGCTTGTATAATGTTGGAAAGTTGCTAGAATAAAACACTGTGTTACCACTATATATTTCACTGCCAGTCTTGGGCCAAGGACCCTTTGCAAAGCACTCAGAGCAACATACCACTATGCCAAATCAGCTGTTTTGTGAAAGAGAGGAAGACTGAAACTTAAATGGCTACCATTTAGTGAATTCAGTTCTCACCATAGCTGTCAACATCTTAGCACAAAACACCTGAACAAAGCCAATAATGGGGGAATACAGCCCCCAAACATATTCAGTGAATTTAGTTCTTACCATAGCTCTCAACCTTAGCATAAAAACCCAGATGAAGCCAATAATGGGGGAATACAGTCCCCAAAATAGGGACAAATTTCAAATATCCATCTTATAAACTAAGAAAATTGCTAGAATTAAAGGTTTTGTGTTACCGTGTTTTTTCTTAAGAATATGAAGTCTGAAATTCAAATGTTTGTCATTTTTATTTATTTCACATTTGTTAACCAGGAAAGTCTGACTTGGAACAAAAGCCAATTTTCAGCAGAGGCCCAGGGAGAAACACTCCAGACACATGTCTTTGTAAGATGGCAGGACACCAGAGCACCCAGAGGAAACCCACACAAACACAGGGAGGACATGCAGACTCCACACAGAAGGCACCCCAGCCAAGAATTAAACCAGAGAACCTGTAGCTGTCAGGCAACAATGCTACCACTGCACTGCTGAGTGCGTAAAGACAAAAATACAGAAACCACAGATTTTATGAGGAACAGAACAGAACAAATATGAGGCAAAAATCTGCACATTTTTTTACAAATGGTGGTGGGTTGGGAATTCAGGCTCTTGCCACCTGGGCCCAAGGTACAGGGTTCAAGCTTGATTCTCTATCCTCCACCATATAGCAACTGGGGCATTACACACACACACACACACACACACACACACACACACACACACACACACACACACACACACACGCACGCAAACAAACACACGCACACAAACAAACACACACACACACACACACACACACACACACACACACACACTTACTCACAACTTTACTCCAGAGAAGCATATTGCAGTAACTTAAAGGATTATGGAAGGAAAAGAATATTTGTCACATTTCTAAAAAACAATCTCCACTTCCTTTACTTCTGGCATCTACCAGTGTAGTGACACTGCTCACCTAAGCATAAGTACTTTTGCAAAATGGCTGTGTCCCACGTGCTTCCCATGTTAGCAGATTTTCTGTCCACTTCCCATAATTAAATACAACACAAGGGATGCACCAACAATGTAGAACATTTTAAATTCTGATGAGCTGCTATTCTGATGAGTTCAATGCATAATGTCACTCCCCTAAGAAGACATATTACCAGACTCTGCAGAACTTCTTTTCAGTATTACAGATAAACAAATCCTGTGCATCTCTTACACAATATAGATTTTTTTTCAGAATCTGTATGCCTACACACTCTTAGCTATAGTTCCATACCTTAAAGCAAGTATCCCAGTTCTTCTGTAAAGCCCACACTGAAGAAGATGTTGCAGTCCAAACATCCAAAGTCAGTAAAACCAAGTTCTTCTCTTCTGTAAAGCCCGCACTGAGATATTTCTTCCTGCAATGTGGATGTTACAGTCTGGACATCCAAATGCCCGCGCAGAGCAAGTTCTTCCCTTGAGAGCAAGCTGGGTGCTACCCAGCCTGCGGACATTGCAGTCCGATCCCTGTCCAGTCTATGCAGTTGTAACTGCATAGACTTCTGGGATATGCTGCTGAATGCTTGTCTTCCTAATCTGGACTGCTGGTGAGACAGTCTGGATTCTGTGCGCATGCTCCAGGCTGGTTCACCAGCAGTCTGAATATCGGAAATGCCGCGAGTGCACATGCACAATGTTCCACAATGCATTTTTGTTTTTATTTTTTCTTTTCTTTTCTTTTTTATTTTATTTTGTTTTTGTTCTACAGATGGGGAGGCTGCAGTCCTGCAGCCCAATATCATGAGCTGCCCCTGAGATTTAGGTTTTAGGACCATCTGCTGCAGACATTATTAAGCAGTGTGACAAGAGTTCAGCTGATTCAGTGAATTTCTCAGATCTTTCATCCTTCTTTCTCAACATTCTTCAAGGAATTTGCTATTTTTTCATCAAACTTTTACTAAAAAACAAACTGATCAATCCCAGCATAATGTTGGTAAACAGACTCTATAAAACATGGCAGGGAGATTCCAAAAAGAAAACGGGTACGCCCCAAAACAAATTACAGTTAATTAAGTCACAATGACTGTACAAATACCCCTGCTCTCCCCTCTCACCCTGGCAGTCAATTTTTTTTTCCAGAATATCTTTGTTTCTCTCTTTTGCAAAAGATTGTTTCAGACAAATGAGTCTTGAAGGTAATTTGTTCACCTGGGTTACAGTTGGAAGTGGGAGGAATTATCTCCTTCGCATGGAGCCCCTACACATCCACCAAACCAGGCTCAGCTTTTTTCCCCTGTTCTATTGACATGCTGGCTCATGGGGTAATAGAAATTGTTCCTCTTTCTCAGCTCAGGAAGGATTTTTACTCAAGAATGAATCTTTTACCAAAGAAAGAAAACTGCTAGACACCAGTTGTGGATCTTTATTTCCTAAACCAGTTTGTGATAGTGCCCAAGTTCAAACTGCTTTCACTTCACAACCTGTTACCCTTTCTTCTTAATTTGAGTTTTTTTTGTAACCTTAGATTTAAAAGGTGCATCTCATTACATTCCTCTTTATTCAGAATTCATTTTTTGTAAGGTTTTGAGTACTTGGATCATTTTTTCAGATCTCTGCCTGACACTTTGGACTATCCACTGCTCCAAGAGTATTTATTAAATGTCTAGCTCCAGCAGTAGTTCATTATAGGCTACAGGGTATCCACATGCACCTACATTTAAATGACTTACTTATGTTCATAGGTTCATAGGTTAGGTTCATAGGTTCATACTAGGCTATCTGCCCGAGGGCATTTATAAGCCTAGCCAGAATGTGTTTGGCTTTCGCCACCCATTTTAAATTTATTTTGCTATGCCCTTTTTCGAGGTTAGTATACTGTGCCTCTGTCTAACAGTGACACAGAAGTGATACCCGGGGTAAACCTATGATCTCCCATCCACTCATCAAGATTCCTCTTGAAGAGAGTCAATGAGGGACTCTGCCTAATGTGGACTGGGATTTTATTCCAGAGTGAAGGGAGCCTCTGGGTTATGAATCTGTCCCTCCAGCATGTCCTATTTATTTTAGTGCTGAGGTTCAAGTCTCTTAAGCATGTAGCACGATGGGATTTGGATTTTCTGAGGTGCAGCATGTCCATTAATTCCGGGTTGGACATGGCTTTATATGTCAGGCACAGATCGCCTCTGAACAGGCGGTATGCCACTGAGTAGAGCTGGAGTTTCTTTAACCGGGCAGCATATGGCATTTGTGTGTGCCCTTTGATCCTCTTGGTGAGGTACTTTTGGGGTCTTTCCAGTTGCTGCAGGTGTCTGGTAAGGTACATCCCAAAAGGGGCATTGTACTCAATTATGGGCCTGATGAGGGATGAGTAAAGAGGCACGATGACCTCCCCTGATCTAGATGTGAATCCCTTCATGATTAGGTGGGCTATATAAAATGTTTTTCTAACCACTTTGGCCACGTGGTTGTCAAATGAGAGATTGCTATCAACTTGGGTCCCCAGGTCCCTAATTACTTCTTCTGTACTTAATGGATTACCACCTATGTGGTAATTTGTGGGCACTTTGTTTTTGCCAAAGGGGATGACTATACACTTTTTGGCATTTAGCTTGAGGCCATGGCTCTGGCACCAGTTGTCTGTTTCTATGAGACCCTTTAGGAGGATGCTTGTATTGGCTGGAGAGTCGATTATGGCGCCCAGTTTGCAGTCATCTGCGAACTTGGTCAGCCACAGTCCTTCCGTGTTGGCCTGTACCTCCGAGAAATATATACCGAACAAGAGAGGTCCCAGGACTGAGCCTTGTGGGACACCACTTGTAACCAGTTTGGAGTCTGACATGGCTCCAGTAATTCTAACCATGTGGGTTCTGTCCTTGAGCCAGTTTGCAATCCATCTAGTGACATAGGGGTTTATATTTAAGCTGGTGAGCTTATCTATAATGCCCGAGTGGGGTATTGTATCGAAGGCTTTTGCGAGGTCCAGGTAGGCTGTGTGGACCACCTTTTTAACAGCCTCAGGATAGACAGTTTTGGATTTTTCTGGTGGTGGTGGAACTACCTTATAGTCTATGCTGTTTCTCTATCTGTTCTTTTCATACCTGCATTCTGAAATGCTGGTATGGAAATGAATGCCGGTACTGCAGCACTTCCAACTGATCGTCATCATTTGCCAATTGTTCCCCTTAACATCTTGCAAATGGGGCAGTTTCACCTCAACATAGTTACATTTCTGAAGTAACATTTCTGCTGTGGGTAGTCATTTAAAACCCTCAGATCACAGTCATGAGTACACCTATCAGCCACATACACAAAGTTACAGATCTTACCCTTCATTATTATTTGTAACTTTCAACTATTAGCACTGGAAAGAAGTGTAAGAAGAGGGAGGGCATTTTCATTCTTTGTAATATGTGCATTTCTAGCAATAGAAAGAAGATGAGAGATTTTGTAACTCAGTTTTCATTGACTGAGTGATTTGCTTTCTGTTCTGTCTGTGTGCTTGTGTAAAGGAAAGAGATGGGTCTAATAGATTTTAAGGTATTTTTTCTATGTTAGATTAGTAATTAGGATATTGAAACTATTCCATACTACAATGGAATCAAGATTTTTAAGCTTTTATAGGATGGAAAATATTGGATTTTTCAAGACTGATTATTAGTCTGTTAGCAGCTGTAAAGTTAGATTGCCTTGAATTGATTACTGAATCTCTGTAACAGTGCTGCAACATTATTGCATCTGACATTCCTACTTGTCCACATTACCCACTGTCCTCATTACAATATGCTTCATCCAGGCTTCCTGTATTTCTTCATAAACCTTTAAGCTTTTGGCTTGCGTCACCTGGAAGCATTACTACACAGAGAAAAAAGCACTTGGGAATACCAGAGGGATTGGCTTGGATGAGTAAGCAGTGTGAAAGGAGGGTAAAATGCAGCATGCAGAAGGGCCTTGAGTCAGTTGTGATTACACTTGGGAGAACTATAGCATTGCTAAGTCTAGTTGCATTGTGATACAGTATTGCTTTGTTTAGAATATGTCTATTAGTGTTTGTGCTATAAAATGTAAAAATTAAATCCAAATAATCATTGTACAAGTAAAGCAGTATGCACATTAGTATTTATGGTTATGGGGCAAAATAGCCAGGTAATGGGACATTGCAATGGCTGCAGTGGGACTCTGGTGCCATATTTTGGTTGTCTGTTCTTCAGTTTGCATTTGAAAGTAGATATCCCACAATTCCTTTGGAGTGGGTGGGGCTATATAATTGCACATTCAAATGTTATGTTAATCAGCATACAGATTTGTACCTATTTTTCATGGGTCTTGTCCAGATTTTTGATGATTCCAGGTTGAGAGGTATGGTCTGGGCATAACTGGTAAATCTGTTCCAGCCTTTCCCTGGTGTGTGTGTGTGTGTGTGTGTGTGTGTGTGTGTGTGTGTGTGTGTGTGTGTGTGTGTGTGTGTCTGTATATCTGTGTGAAAATCAAATCTCAAGGAGTGTGTGTGTCAGCTACTTGGAGAAGGCATACAGACCACCAGTTTCATAGAGATGGTGGTGAAGTACTTGGCTTGGAACACTCAACTGATGACTTAATTCTACAGCTGTGGCAGTGGGGGGATCTTACTTGGGACCTGGAGACAGAGAGCAGGAAACCAAGACACTGGACTGAGTATGTTCCCTGTGTGATCTTAAGAGAAATTGTGCTTGGTGCAAAGAGATGGATCTGAAAATAATGTCTGCATCTATTTTTGTTCCAAGTGAAAGTGAACATTGCTCACCAGTGTCATTGGTGAGGATTGAGACTCCTTGTTTACTGGCTCAGAGCAGGGACATCAAATATTGGTGAGCAGTGGTGTGGATATTAATTGAACTTCTATAGCCTGTAGGCAGTTGTCACTGAAGGTGTGTGTACTCTCAGCAGCCACAAGGTAAACATACAGATTTTCATTTTCACAACAGTTTCACAAAAGTTTTATTTATTTTTTGTTAGTTTAGTTTAGTCAGGAAAAGCAGGCAACGATGTCAGTAGAGGCAAGTTGACAAAGAACCAGTTGGCCAAGGTGTGTGAAGCCAAAAGACTGCTGCATACCAGCCTGACTAAAGAGGAAATTATTTCAGCCTTCATTGCAGCTGTAGCCTAGACCACCTCCAGGAGGATAACCAGTCTGGTGATGGCGATTAGCAGCCTTCAGAATCAGGCTGAAGAAAATGAGAGACAGCTCCAACATGACAGGTAGATGTTGACTCTTCTTCAAGGTCATTGAGGTAATGGAGAAGGAAATAACAGAACCCCAGAAACAATAAATGTCAGTAAAAGTCTTCCACAGTTTACAGAAGGTGATAATTTTGATAGTTTTATTCATATATTTGAAATAGTATGTAAATAGTATAATGTTGACCAAGGGCTTTGGGTGTGGTTCCTGACCCATTTACCCCATGGTAAATCTGTAACTGCTGTTTCTAAATTGTCTGATGTTGATTGTTTAAATTCTGACAAGGTTAAACAATGTTTATTCGAATGTATTAAGTTAACACCTGTAGGTTATAGAAAAAAGTTTTGTGAGCATAGACGCAAGGCAGATGAAAGTGTATTTGATTATATTTCTGAGATAAGCACTTATTTTCATAGATGGATAAGTTGGTGTCAGATCATCACTTTTGAAAGGCTGGCAGACCTTTTGATGAGGGAACAAACCCTTAGCATATTTCCTGAGGTCATGAGAATCTGGTTGGCAGACTTGAAGTATAACTCTGAAGATGAGCTGGGGAAAAAAGGGGGATCTCTACTTAGCAAGCAGGGCATCACTGTACAAGAAGGAGATACCTAGTGCTACACATGGATATAAACATTCTCATGGTTGGCAGCCTAAACCACCTCAAAAGAGTCCACCAGTAACAGGAAAAGCCACTAGTTCATATACATGTCCAGGATCAAGGTTTAGATGTTTTAAATGTAGAAGAAAGACAGCACCAAAAACTGTTCCCAGAACAAACCACGATCCACGAATATGTCACAAAGAACTTCTTTTATTGAAATACAAAACGAAGGTTGAGCGCTTTCATCTACCCAATGTAGATTTCATCAGAATGTTCAGAAGTTCTGATGAAATCTACATTGGGTAGATGAAAGCGCTCAACCTTCGTTTTGTATTTCAATAAAAGAAGTTCTTTGTGACATATTCGTGGATCGTGGTTTGTTCTGGGAACAGTTTTTGGTGCTGTCTTTCTTCTAGTGTTGAGTTCCTTGAACCTATGTTTTAAATGTAACCAGAGGGGCTATGTAGCATAAAAATCTCCACTGACGCAAGGTGGGGACAAACATGGGGGAGCCAGGAAGTGGGAATAACAGTATGCCAGTGATAAGTTGTATGGAGACAACAGAGGTACAAGACTATCACTGGAGTTTATATCCTATCTTAGCGGATGAAAAACAGGCCTCTGCTAAGAGAGACACAGCCTCTGACATAACCATTGTAAAGTCTGCAGTGGTTAAAGAGAAGCAGTAGTTGCTTGGGCAGTCCAATCCAATCAGAGCTTTAGGTGGGGCCCTATTACAAATGCCTTTGGGCAGGGTGCATCCTTGATTGGGAGGGTGGGAAAGGGAGCTAGCAGGTTAGTGTGTTTGAGGATATCCTTGCAAATGTATTGATTAGGAATGATTTTAATAATGCATTACCTTGCGTGCATGCAGTTACATGCAGTCAGGCTTAGAGACAGGCATCTGGGATGGTTGCCTGAGGGAGACCCAAACAGACTCCACACCTGAAGCCAAGGCTGGTGAGGTGGCTATTTCATGGAAGTAGCTACCCTGTAGCAGTGAGCCTGAAGGTGGGCCACAGGTATTGGTAGGTCCTGATGTTAAAAAATGAACTCTGCATGTATGGCAAGTGCAAAGGCCCAAAAAAACAAACAAAAGTCCAAAAAAAAGAAACAGCCAGAACTCAAGGTGGAACATAAATAAATGAATGGTCACAATTCAAGGTGCATACATAAGCACAACACCCAACTTATTCAAACTGGTTTTGGCATAAAAAGCATTCTTCAGTGAATGAAAAAAGACATATAAAAGCAGCATTTTATAAAATGGCCCATCCCCAAACCCATTTATGATTGGACACGTTATAAATGCTCATTAAGACTGGCAAAAAAAAAAAAAACCTCCCACTCTTATAATCCAACCATTCTCTTTCTTATCCAATACACTATGCCAACCATTTTTATTCTTCCTGTCATCTTCAATTTTATCAGTGATGACAAACATAAACTGTGTAGTGGGATGTTTAATGGAATGTTTTAAAAAGAGCATTAGACAACCTCTTGTTCCTCATATCACTTGTGTTCAGAAATACGTAATCTAAGGGGGCGTGAAGTTTGTCCCACATAAAAAGCAGAACAGATGCATGCAGCCAAGTAAATTACCCAGTCAGTGCTACATTTACATGAAAATCAAATATAGTTTGGACATATTTCTACTGGTAAATTGTTTAAATTTGAGAACGTATTTACAAAATGAACAATGGCCACAAGGTCCACAACTTATCAGTTTCCTACCATCAAGCATAGGCTGATATACAGGACAAACACTGTACTTGGTATTGTTTTTGTAATGAATGAAAAAAAATTCCCAATGTCTTCCCTCTGTAAAAGGAAAACAAACATCTAGAGGTTAAGATGTCATAAAACCAATCATTCGCAAGCAAAATATCCCAGTGTTTCTGAATAACATCCATAAAGTCACATATATTGAGACCATAGGTAGTGACTAATCTAATCGTCCTATTGCTGGTCAAATACTTATGCTTATATTTCAAAAGTGCTAACCTTTTTATTTATTTATTTATTTTACATTTGTTGACCGGGCTAGTCTAGCTGGATATATTTCCATTTTCAGTAGAGGCCCGGGGAGAAAAGCTCCACACAAAACAAGACAATGAGACATATTATTAATAAAAAATTAAAGTACAATAAGAATATAAATTTAGTAATAACATCAACATATAGGTAAGCCACACAAAATTACTGTAGAATGAATAATACTAGGTCAGTTGCAAAGCATCTCAATTAAAAGGCTAAAGGCTACGCAAATAAGCTTCAACAATTAGTAGGAGAGAAGTAAAATAATGTAACAAAAGACTAGAAAGGTTGAAAGAGTAAAACAAGATTGGAGGAGAGGGAGAGACAATAGTCTGGAAGAGAGAAGAAGAAAGAAGACAGAAGAGAGGAGAGGGGAGAGATGAGAGAAGTGTGTCAGCGCATAAAAGGAGTGCAAAGGGCAAGAGAAAAAGTAGGTATTTGCTTAGCTATTAAGCACAGCATAAAGTTAAAAGTAGAGCAAAGGGGGATGAGGAAAGTTAGTCTGGAGTACTACATGAACAAAGCCAGTGATTTTGGAAGTACAGTTTGATTTTTTGTTTGAAGAGAGGTAGGGAAGCGATAAGAGTTATATCTGTAGGTAGGAGATTCCATGTTCTACCTACAGTATTAGTGAATAGAGAGTCACCAGCTAAGTTGTGGGACTTTATGGATTTGGTCATGAGTTTACAAGAGGATCGAAGGGAGGTAAGATTGTTATAAGGGATTAAAAGTTGTGAAAGTATAGGGGTGTTATCAGGTTGGTACAATATCTTGTGGGCAATAGTAAGTTGTGAGATCATAAGATAGTTTTGTAGTTCTAGCCAGCCTAAGAGTTTCAAATTAAGACAGTGATGGGTTCTGAAAGGGTTTCCAGTGGCAAAGCGGGCAATGCTATTGTAGCAAGTTGCTAGTTTATTTAGGTTAGCCTTGTTAAGGTTTGTGAAGATAGGTGAGGCATAAAAGAGAGTAGATATAAGATGGGAGTGGGCGATAGTAGCTCTGGTAGATGGAGTGAGAAATTGTTTAATACGGTATAAGGATCCTATTTTTCTGTTAACTGTTTTGATGGTGTTATTGATGTGTTGATCAAAAGTGAGATTGTTATCAATGGTTATTCCTAGCAGTTTAGTTGTAGAGTCAGGAAAGATGACAGTGGCGTCGTTTGACAAGATGGTGAAGTTTAATGGGGAGGTACGAGTGGTGGGGGTGAAGAGGAGAAGTTTAGTTTTTTTAGCATTAAGAAGGAGGTACTGTCTAGTAAACCATGTTTCTACTGTGTTGAAGATATTTTGAGTTAGTGAGAGTAGATCTGAAGAGGTAGATGCTGAACAAATAATACTGGAATCATCAGCATATTGGATGCAGGTAGCTTGAGGGATTACAGAGTGAAGATCATTTATGTAAAGGGAGAAGAGAAGTGGACCAAGAATAGAGCCCTGAGGGACTCCAATAGAAATGGGTAATAAGGAAGAGATGTGGTTGTCCCAAAGAACGGCTTGTTGTCTGTTACTTAGATAAGAACTAAACCATTTAATGGCAAGGTTATCAAATGAGAGGGATTCAAGGATGTTAATTAAAGAAGAGTGGTTAACCATGTTGAATGCTTTAGAGAGGTCAATGAATAGAGCAGAGGAGAACAGATTAGAGTTACTATAGCTGTTGATGGTATCTACAAAGGAAAGGAGGGCAGTGGTGGTGCTATGGTGAGGTCTAAAGCCATGTTGACAGTTAGCTATAATGTTGTGTAAAGAGAGATACTGTACAAGTTGCTGATGAATACATTTCTCCATAATCTTAGCTAAAGGTGAGAGAAGAGCAATTGGTCTAAAGTTAGAGTAGTCAATAGAGTTACCACCTTTGTGTAGTGGGATAATATGAGAGATTTTCCAGATATCAGGGATGGTTCCCTCTTGGATAGTTCTATTTATGAGTATAGTTATTGGGTAAGCAATTTCCTTAGCAGCCTTTTGAAGAAAGAGAGAAGGGAGCTTGTCAGCAAAGGGGGTACAAGGTTTCAGTTGGAGAATAAGCTTGTAGATGAAAGAGGTAGAGATGGGTTGAAGAGAGAAGTTATAGGAGGAGTCTACTAGATTATTTGGAGGGTAAAAGTTATTGGTGTTCAGTTGTCTAGCAAGAGATTGAATAGTTTCAGTAAAAAAAGAGTTAAAAGCATTTGCAGTATGGTAAGGGGTATCTGGGTCAGCGTTTAGAGGGGAGGGAGTTTTGGCTGTTCCTGGTGATAGGAGTCTATTGATTGAAGATCAGAATTGTTTGGGTTTATTGAAATGAGTTTCTTGAAGTTCACAGTAGAATTTTCTTTTGTCAATGATTATAGCTTTTTTGTAAGATTTCTAAGTTGGCGAAAGTGAAGAAAATCAGAGCTGATTCTATGGCATCTCCATTTGGCCCAAACTTTATTTTTAGTGAGAATTAATTTCTTAGTTTCATTTGAGAGCCATGGGGCTGTATTAGACTTCATTCTAATGGAACGCTCAGGAGCATGTTTATCCAGAATGGAAAGGAAAGTAGAATTAAAGAATGATACTGCTTCGTTAAGTGGAAGTGATTTTCAGAGGTTCCAGTTACATGTTCTGAGTTCGTTTTGAAATAGGTCAATTTTAAAGTGTTTGGTAGAGCGTATTTTTCTTATGTTAGGGAGGTTTTGACAATCAGTCTTTTCTCTAGTGATATAAGTTAAGCAGTGGTCACTGAGGTCATCAGGCATAGTTCCTACTTTATATGTGATGTTGACTTTGTTTATAAGTATCCAGTCTAAGATACTGTGTTTCTTACTTGGCTTATTAAGTCTTGTAGTAGAGGTAATGGATTGGGTAAAACCATTTAGGTTTATGTGAGAGGAGGGATTTTCATTATTAATAGCATTCCAGTCTATATTAAAGTCACCCAGAATTATAGTTTCTTGGGGGTAATTAGTGGAAACCCAACTGAGAAAGTCTTCTAAGATAGGTATATTGTTGCCTGGTGGTATATACATGCAGATGATGTAAAGGGCTTTCTTTGCATTTAATTGGAGTTTAGTGATGATGGCTTCTGCTTTACCATCCTGGGTTGGACAGGCTGGGAGGGTGGAGATATTGAGATGATTCTTAAATAGAATTGCTACTCCACCACCCTTTCATTTAAAATGATCAAGCCTAAGTATATTATAGCCTTGGGGTATAATCTCAGCATCTTTAGTGACTGGCTTTAGCCAGGTCTCTGAGAGGCAAAGAATGTCAAAACGGTGAATATCTAGGAGGGCGTGAAGGTAGGGTACTTTGTTGTTTACACTTCGTATGTTAAGATGTCCTATGAGTAAGGTATTATTGAAGCTAGGCCTAGATGCTTTAGGAGAGGGATATACAGGGCCAGGGTTGGGGTGAACGTCACCGTCTTGTAAGGTAGGATCATCAGGTCTGGATGTGAAGTTGCTTTTAATAAGGGTTAGCTGTTTCATTTTTTTTATCAGAGGGTAAGGCATAGATGAGGTGTGAGTGCCTATGGAATCTAGGAAGGTGATAGCTAGGGGTGGAATTAGAATTTAAGAATGAGGTAAGAGAAGTGTGGAAAATAGATGTAAGTTTCTGTGTATAGTTTGGCTGGATTTTAAGTGGGTGTTCGATGAAGGTAAGAAGGTAAGCTGAGAAAAGGGTGGTTGAGAGTAAAGCTAAGAGTATAAACAGGGTAGGTAGGTGGGGAGTCATATTTACAAGCAAATCAAGGTAGAGGTGGTTATAATGTAACGGTTGAAGAATAGGGTTAGAGAGGTGGAGGTAGTAATATAAGCCGAAAAGGAAAGAAAAATAATAGTAAGAGGAGAGGTAAGGATATAAAAGGATATAAAAAGTAGAGGGATAGGTGAAGTGAGTGGAAGGTTATAGAAAGAGTGCTAACAGAGGAAGAGGTGAGATGCTAGTAATAGGAGAGGAGGGTAGGTAAACAGTAGAGGAAGGTGGAAGGAGGATAGAGGGTGTGCAGAGGGGAGGGGTTCAGGTTTTAGCGGGAAAGAACAGGATAGGAGGGTAGGGTAAGGGGTGGGACTACAGAAGTATAAGGGTAGGACCACTGGGGGTGGGTGGGAATTGGGGATAGGGAGGGGAGGGGAGTGAGCCCGCAGGGCGAACGGAGCAGGATGCACAGAGTCTACTAGAGAAGAAGGAAAAATTATCAGAGAAAGCTAGCTGAGTCAGGGTATGAGAAAGGTAGCTTAAGGAGGAGTGGGTCAGAGAGAACTACAAAGGAGGAAAGGGATAGGAGTGAGAAAGGTGAAATAGGAAGAATAAGGTAGAAGAATATACTAGTACAGTAAGTATAGATGTGGACAGAGTGACATCTAGTGGGCAAAGAGCAGAGGTACAGAGAAGAGTCACAGAGGCTCCCAGGCAATAAACTTAAACTACTGAGAGGGAGAGCACAAGCTATGTAAAAGTCTAAGGTAAGGGAGAGGAAGGTAAAACGGAGTAAGGGGGGAGGGGTTGCTGCTGGCAAGCTTAGCTGGGAGCAAACACAAGCATCACAGGGTTAAGTTGGTCAATAAATTACAATTCCAGGAATTAAGTAGACATACTTTCTTGAAATCTTGAGGTAGTGGGTTGTAGAAGGCAAAGTTCCCGAGTTTTCCAAGGGTAGTAGGCAGAAAGTACCCTAGTAGAGGTAGTAGAAGGATTCAACCCAGGCAAACAAACACAGGGTAAATCAGGAGAATAGTTTCTTGAAATCTCGAGGTAGTGGGTTGTAGAAGGCAAAGGTCCAGAGTTTTCCAAGGGTAGTAGGCAGAAAGTACCCTAGTAGAGGTAGTAGAAGGATTCAGCCCAGGCAAACAAACACAGGGTAAATCAGGAGAATAGTTTCTTGAAATCTTGAGGTAGTGGGTTGTAGAAGGCAAAGTTCCAGAGTTTTCCAAGGGTAGTAGGCAGCAAGTACCCTAGTAGAGGTAGTAGAAGGATTCAACCCAGGCAAACAAACACAGGATAAATCAGGAGAATAGTTTCTTGAAATCTTGAGGTAGTGGGTTGTAGAAGGCAAAGTTCCAGAGTTTTCCAAGGGTAGTAGGCAGAAAGTACCCTAGTAGAGGTAGTAGAAGGATTCAACCCAGGCAAACAAACACAGGGTAAATCAGGAGAATAGTTTCTTGAAATCTTGAGGTAGTGGGTTGTAGAAGGCAAAGTTCCAGAGTTTTCCAAGGGTAGTAGGCAGAAAGTACCCTAGTAGAGGTAGTAGAAGGATTCGACCCAGGCAAACAAACACAGGGTAAATCAGGAGAATAGTTTCTTGAAATCTTGAGGTAGTGGGTTGTAGAAGGCAAAGTTCCAGAGTTTTCCAAGGGTAGTAGGCAGAAAGTACCCTAGTAGAGGTAGTAGAAGGATTCAACCCAGGCAAACAAACACAGGGTAAATCAGGAGAATAGTTTCTTGAAATCTTGAGGTAGTGGGTTGTAGAAGGCAAAGTTCCAGAGTTTTCCAAGGGTAGTAGGCAGAAAGTACCCTAGTAGAGGTAGTAGAAGGATTCAACCCAGGCAAACAAACACAGGGTAAATCAGGAGAATAGTTTCTTGAAATCTTGAGGTAGTGGGTTGTAAAAGGCAAAGTTCCAGAGTTTTCCAAGGGTAGTAGGCAGAAAGTACCCTAGTAGAGGTAGTAGAAGGATTCAACCCAGGCAAACAAACACAGGATAAATCAGGAGAATAGTTTCTTGAAATCTTGAGGTAGTGGGTTGTAGAAGGCAAAGTTCCAGAGTTTTCCAAGGGTAGTAGGCAGAAAGTACCCTAGTAGAGGTAGTAGAAGGATTCAACCCAGGCAAACAAACACAGGGTAAATTAGGAGAATAGTACAGTTAAGAGGGCATAGCCAAGAATGCACAGCAGCAGCGAGGTGGGCTGATTTGTCCTGTTTGGATGCCCAACCACTAACCTGAATAATACATTCCTTATTTTACCCACGTGCAACAAACCTATTAACTAAATATTGTTTGTGATGCTCATATGACTAATCACCAGAACAAATGCAATATATATGCGAAAACTGTGATTTAGAGATGTTGCGAATAATATGCCAGGGATGAAAACTAGTGGATATAATAAGGTGTTAAATTTCAAAAACTCACTAAGGAGCTTATAGCCATTGAGAAACAACTTAAGGAGAAGAAAATTCATAAGTTTAACAGGGTTGTTGGGGATTATATTTGGGCAAGCCTTTTGGACATCAGAAAAATGTCAAATTTGCCAGTCAGGATTTGAGACATTCTACTAACAAGAAAAAGAGGAATAAGTCTATTTTGAAAAGAACCACAAGTAGTATTAGTGATACTTCAGGGGAGGATTCTTCCTCTATTACTGACACAGAATATGACCACAGACAAAGGTCACCAGCTCAGAAGAAACGTACTTTGGGTAACCCTTTAGGGATAGGAGACGAAGAAGTGGCAGAAAAAATAAACCAAGCACCAACCCTAGACACTTTGTTACAACTATTGATACCATGGTAGATCAGAATTGTAATTACACAATATTTCTTCGGTGGTGTTGTCGGATGTGGAAATACAACTTTTGAACAAAGGTCTTAATTTTTTACAGGTTTTTTGTGTCTGAGAATGTGTTTGCTTATGATGTGATCTCTTTTTGTCAATTATTGAATGTAAGATAACATTTTGGGGAGGATTTGTCCTCTGATACATCTACTGATTTTCATATTCATAAGTCCCAATTTATGTCTTTTATGAATAAATATGTGGCAACTTTCCAGCAGTGTGTTCACAAAGATATACATTTTAGAGAGTCTAGGTCAGGGGCTTTTAGGCATAATTTAACACCTGCTGAATTATAGGCTTTGACACAACTTCAGAAGAATACTGACTTAGTTATTACTCCAGCTGACAAAGGAGGGGCTGTTGTGGTTATGGAATGGTCTGTATATCTGGAGGAAGCAGAGAGACAATTATCAGATACTAGGTTTTACATGAATATGACCACAGATCCCACTCACAAGTTTAAAAAATAAATTGATATCTTCCTCCAGTCAGCCTTTGGATGGGGTATTGTTAACCAGTTGGTTGTATTCCATCTAACTGTTCCTGACCCCCAAAGTCAATATTTGTATCTACTGCTTAAGATACACAAAGATTCATGAAAACCACCAGGTAGGCCTATTGTTTCAGGGAATGGGTCCCTTACTGAACCACTTTCAACTTTTCTCGCTAAGTATTTGAAATCATTATTGCCAGTGGTTAGAGTAAGAATTCAGGATACCACAGAATTTTTGAATATTATTTCTGAAATGCAGTTGGAGCCTGGAAGGGTTAGGTCTATCCTTGCCTTATATACCAATATACCACTCTGGATGGGCCTGTTGGCATTGGAGTATTGGCTTAATCGGGTTTCACTGTATACCCCTGGCTTCAACATGCTTCTATTGTGTGTTACTGAACATGTCTTAACCAAAAATGTGTTTTATTTTAATGGGGATTGCTATTGGCTGATAAAGGCCCGCAATGGGGGCTTCATTTGCCCCCATATATCCTGATCTTTTTATGGGCTTCCTGGAAGAAAAACTTATATATGGCATGACTCATAGGTTCATAGGTTGGTACTAGGCTATCAGCCCTAGGGCCTATAAAAGCCTAGCCATAACTATTCCCTGGATATTTCTTCCCACAATATTTACTTCCCTGGACCCTGTCTAGCAGGGTGACTGACATGATCCCCAGGGTGAATTTCCGATCTCCCATCCAATCGTCAAGGTTCATTTCGAAAAGGGCCAAGGAGGCGCTCTGCTTGACATGTATGGGCAGTCTATTCCAGAATATGGGGAGTCTCTGGGTCAGGAACCTATCCCTCCAGCATGTTTTGTTCATTCTGATGACAAGGTTTAAATCCCTGGAGTGTGTGGCTCTGAGGGATCGAGATCTCTTTAAGTGGAGCATGTCCAGCATCTCAGGGTCTGACATGGCCTTGTATGTTAAGCAGAGATCGTCTCTGCGTAGACAATATGCCACAGAGTATAGCTGAAGTTTTTTTAGACGGCCAGCATAGGGCATCTGCTTTAGGCCTGTGATTCTTTTAGTGAGGTATTTCTGCAGCCTTTCCAGCTGTTTTAGATATCTTTTGAGGTACATACCAAATGGGGCATTGTACTCTATAAGGGGGCTAATGAGGGATATGTACAGTGGGACAATGACCTCCTTTTTTTCTGGATGAAAAGTCTTAGTGATGAGGTGTGCCACATAGAAGGATTTCCTGACTGTTGTGATGTGGTTATCAAAGGTGAGACCACTTTCCACCTACGTCCCTAAGTCTGTTATTACACTTTCAGTGTTTAGTGTACTGCCACCTATGTGGTAATTCATGGATACATGTTTTTCCCAAAGGGGATAACTATACATTCCTTGGCATTAAGCTTGAGCCCATGGCTCTGGCACCAAGTATCTGTTTCTGTAAGGCCCTTTTGTAGAATATCCACATAATTTGGGGATTCAATAATGGCTCCCAGTTTACAGTCATCTGCGAATTTTGTTAGCCAGAATCCCTTAGTGTAGGCCTGTACTTCAGAGAAGTAGATGTCAAACAAGAGCGGTCCCAGGACTAAACCCTGAGGTACTCTACTTGTCACTCATCTGGAGCTGGATTTGGAGTCGGCTACTTTTACAGTCTGGGTTCTCTCAGTAAGCCAGTTGTCAACCCATCGAGTGATGTAGGGATTTATGCCCAGCTTAGTATGTTTATCTATGATTCCAGAGTGGCGGATGGTGTTGAAGGCCTTGGCATGATCCAGATAGGCTGTGTGGACCACCTTACCATCGTTCACATCTCTGGAGATTGATTCAAAGAAGTCAATCAGGTTCAGGAGACAAGATTGTCCCTTCATGAATCCAAACTGGGTGGGGTCCAGTGTCTGAACGTTGCCAATGTCTTTGTTTATAAATTGCATGATAATGTGTTCCATGCCCTTGCAGATCAGGCTTGTCAGACTGATGGAATGGTAGTTCCTGGGGTACAAGGTGGATCCCCCCTTGTGGAGTGGGATAACTGTGGCTGTGCACTACTCAGTGGGCACAAAGCCTGAGGTGAGGCTATGATTAAACATGACACTTAGGTGAGGTGTCAGTTTATTTTGTAGTTCATGTAGTACACAGCCCGGGGTGTCATCTGGTCCCATGAATGCTCTATTCTTAGCTTTAGAGGGTACGGTTTCTACCTGTGTGGCCGTGATTACCGGAATTTGGCAATCGTTTGATATTGAGATGGGCCGTTTAGGGGGTGAGAGGGAGGTGAAGTTGGCACTAAATCAAACTGCCAGGATATTGGCAATATCCTTGGGATCAGTATATTTAATGTCATTCCGTTGTAGCTCAGAGCAGATCTGAGCATTGCCATTTAGATTCTTGACATAACTATAGAATGCCTTGTGGTTGTCTTTGGAATCTTTGTCAATTTTATTTTCGTAACTAGCTTTGGAGGATTTTATGAGGGATCTCAGCTTCTTACTGAGGCTGGTAAGGGAGTTTTTTGCATCCTGGGATTTTCTCCTTTTCTGCAACAGTTTCTTCCTTCTGTTGTATAGTTTATTTATGGCAGGGGACCACCAGATTGGCTTCCTTTTTTTGGAGGAGAGCATCTTGGTCCTATTTGGGATGGCACGATTCATGCACGAGTGGATGTGCTCGTACAGTACCTTAGTGTAGGACTGAGCAGTCAAACTTTCAGATCCCGTCTGCATGGGTGTCATGAAGTTTGTCACATTTGACTTGAATAGCATGAAGTTGGCTTTAGAGAAGTTTACGGATGTTTCCTTACTGGGGGGTGGGGGTGGGATGTGGATGTCAAGGGTGATTTGCTTATGGCCAGACCTGATCAATGGGGGGGTGACCAGTGGTGTGGAGTATCTATCTCCCATCTTGGTAATGACCAGGTCTAGGATATTGGAGCCCCTGGTGGGACAATGGATTAATTGTTCTAATGCGTTGGAATTTATGAATTCCAAGAACTGTTGGGAAAAGGTGTTGGTACCCGAGTAGTTTTCCCATTTAATGGCAGGGTAGTTGAAATCACCCAGTATTAGAGTGTTTAGTTGTATCTTAATATTTTACAGTATGTTTAGAAAGGTGTAGTGAGAATCTTGGGGCATGGTGGAGGATCTGTAGCAAGCTACAATTTGGATTGCAGTCTTACCTAGTGTTAGTTGCACCTGGAGAATTTCAGATGCATTGTGTTGGGCAACTAGCCTGGAGGTGTGAATATCCTTGGTGAATATGGACACTCCTCTACCTTTAGTATTTCAGTCTTGGTTTAGAGGCTGAAAAGTGTGGTAAGAGTTGTAACCTGGTATT
The DNA here is from genome assembly GCF_019279795.1 of Protopterus annectens. Classification (NCBI taxonomy): domain Eukaryota; kingdom Metazoa; phylum Chordata; order Ceratodontiformes; family Protopteridae; genus Protopterus; species Protopterus annectens. The sequence goes on from NC_056739.1 coordinate 697,032,893, forward strand.
GCAGGGGTGCTCTCTGGAGCCTTGAACCAGGTCTCAGTTACTGCACAGATAATTTACTTTTGAAGGAGATTGATATCTGGCGTAGGTACTTGGATGATTGCTGGATGGTATAGAGGTCAGATGTTGTATATCTACAGAAATTTGTAGATTATTTGAATGATAGCAAATGCGGTATACATTTTACCTTACACCATGATGTTAGCCACATTACTTTTTTGGATGTCCATATTTCACAGAATGATGATGTACTATTCATAGTACTGTTTTCCGCAAACATCTACAGTTTAACACCTTATTACATGCCACTAGTTTTCATCCCTGGCATATTATTCGCAACATCCCTAAATCACAGTTTTTGTGTATCCATCGCATTTGTTCTGGTGATCAGTTGTATGAGCTTCACAAACAAGATTTGGTTAATAAGTTTGTTGCACATGGATATAAAAAGGAATCCATTATTCAGACTAGTAATCAGGCATCCATACAAGACATGTCAACACTTCTGAAATATGAATGTAAGGATTCGACCAGCAATAGGACAATTAGATTAGTCACTACCTATGGTCGCAAAACACATAACTTTATGGATGTTATTCAGAAATACTGGGATATTTTTCTAGCAGTTGATAGGTTATGTGACATCTTAACCTCTTGATGTCTGTTTTCATTTTGCAGAGGCAAGACGTTGGGAAGTTTTTTCAATCATTACAAAACAAGAACAAGTTCACTGTTCATCCTGTATATCAGTCTATGATTGATGGTGGGAAATTGATAGGTTGTGGCCCTTGTGGCCATTGTTCATTTTGTAAATACTTTCTCAAATCTAGACAATTTACCAGTAAAAATATGTCCAAAGTATATGACATTCAATTTTTGTGTAATTGTAAGAACTGACTGGGTGATTTACTTTGCCACATGCACCTGTTCTGCTTTTTATGTGAGACAAACTTCACGCCCCCTTTAGATTACATATTTCTGAACATGAGTGATACGAGGAACAAGAGGTTGTCTAATGCTCTTTATAAACATTCCATTAAACATCGCACTGTACAGTTTGTTTGTCATCATTGATAAAACTGAAGGTGACAGTAAGAATAAAAGTGGTTGGCATGGTGTAGAGAATGGTTGGATTATAAGACTGTGAGGTTTATTTTCTCCCAGTCTTAATGAGCATTTATAACATGTCCAATTATGAATGGGTTTAGGGAATGGGCCAATATATAAAATGCTGCTGTTATATGTGTTTTTTCATTTACTAACGAAGGCGTTCTATGACAAACCCGGTTTGAATAAGTTGGGTGTTGTGCTTATGCATGCACCTTGAATTGTGACCATTAAATTATGTATGTTCCACCTTGAGTGCTGTCTGTTTCTTTTGTGTTGGACTTTGTTTGGTCCTGATGTTCCCTTGGACAGATTGTCTGCAAGGGCAGAAGTGAGTAGTAGTACCCAGGCTGACAGTGAGACACCGCTGTCAGAAGATACTAGACTTCCTTTAGAAGGGGAGCTGGGAAGGGTCACAAAGATATAATTGAGACAGGCTTAGATCTCGCACCTTACACTATGAGGATTTGCAGAGGTAGCAAGGGAGGTATCCGATTCTCAAGGAAAAGGGAAGTCTGAATACTGGAACATACTGGGGTCTGAATGGAGAGATGATAATTCAGCAAGCAAAAAGAGTAGTATTACTGAAATTGAATTCATCCTCAAGTCTTAATTAGTACCTTCACAAGGTGGAGCCTGTTTTTCACAAAATTTCACCAAGACAACACTGATGTATAGACTGTATTTTATATAGCATATGTCATGGACAGAAGTAGGTCAAGATTAAAAAAAAGATAGCTAGGTGCACATGAGCCAGGATAAAACAGTGCCCAAACCTGGTAGGTGCACTGGTGTCAGGACTGGAAAAAAAATGACAGTTTAGAATCCTCAAAATACAGAAACATTCCAACAATGGTTTTAGGTCAGGTCTGGGGGGAGTATGCCCCTCCCACCCCTTTGTAGAAGGAAGTAGCAGTCCACAAAGATCACAAAAACTGCTAGTCCAAAGAAGAGCCATACATATGATGGAATAGACTATTCAGGATTTATTTTATTTATTTATTTATTTGTAGTTTGTTAACTGGGAAAGTCCATTGGGCAATAGTGAGCCCTTTTTCAATGGAGGCCCAGGGAGAAAAGTTCTAAGTACATACAAAATCTATTGGCAGTTAATACAATTGAGTGGCGAAAAGCACCAAATGCATACAAAATAAGTTGTTAGCTAATACAATTATGTGGAGAAAGGCTCCAAGTACATACAAAATATATAGGCTGTTAATACAAATTATTTAAAGAAGAAATTTTTGTGAAGACAATCACTGAGATATTACACATTTTTTATTTATTTATTTATTTTCTCACATTGTTGTCACAAGATGGAGAGGGTTTTAAGATGAGAGGGAGGGGACAAGGAGATAGAAGAGTGTTTTAAGGTCAGAGGGAGGAGATAGGACTGAAGAAGAACAGTCTGGGAAAGCATAAAGCTTAAGCGGTGAAGAGTTTTGAATGCAAGATGGATATAGGGGAGGTTTAGGAGGAGTGGGAGCAGGAGCATTCCCAGGTGGAGGAGAGATACAAGTGGAGAAGAGACTTAAAGGCAGAAGGATTTTGGGTAGTACGAATGTGGGGAGGAAGCGAGTTCCATTTTTGTACAAGAGAGAAGGCTAATAGAGATTGGCCAGAGGTACGTAGAGCTTTATCCAGTTCAAGTAGGTTCTGATTAATGGATCTGAGAGAATGACCAGGAAGGTGCAAAGTGAGGATGGAGGAAAGGGAAGAGCAGTGGGAAGGGTTGAAAATAAGATTATGGACAGTAGAGAATTGAATGAAAGAGAGATGATTGGGGAGCTCTAATAAGTTCAGTGCATGTAAGGAAATACAGTGGTGAGAGGAAGATTTGGAATTTGTAGCGAACTTGGAGATTTTATTGTAGCAGGATGCCAGCTTAGCTTTGAGGGTACTTTGAAGGTTGGTGAGAATGGGTGCTCCGTATAGGAGGGCAGGGAGGAGATAGGTGGTAGAGAGGGGTTAGCCTAGTTGAGATAATTAGGTAGCAGTTATGGCAGTAAAGCACACTGACTTTTTGGTGGGTTTTCTTGATGTTGGCCTGAAGGTCAATGTTAAATTTTAGATGTGCATCTATAAAGGCTCCAAGAATCTTGGTGTTCGGGACTATTTCAATAGGGGTCATGTTTTGGCTTTTTATAGTGAAAGAATTTTTGTCTATTGCATAGTTCTTAGAGGGTGAGAAAATCATAAGTTAGTTTTAGTTGCATTAAGGGCTTGATGGTTATTTAGCATCCAGTTCTCAGTAAAACTAAAGGCAGCCTGTGCTATTTGCATAAGTTTGGAGAGAGAAGTAGCTGAGCAGATGATAGTAGAGTTATTTGCATATTGGACAAGTTTAGCATTAGGGATACAGTGATGGAAGTCATTAATAAAGATATTGAATAGTAAATGGTCTAGAATAGACACTTGGGGCACTCCTGTGAAAGTGTTAAGGAAAGAAGAGATGCAGTTGTTCCATTTAATGGCATGTTGCCTGTTTGAAAGGTAACTGGAAAACCAATTGATAGTTGGGGAGAGAGGTTAAGGTGTGAGAGCTTTGACAGTAATAAGTTATGGAAAATGGTATTGAAGGCTTTTGATAAGTCTAAGAACAGAGAGGATACAACATTACCAGAGTCATGAGCATGGTTGATAATGTCAAGGAAAGATAAGAGGGCTGTGGAGGTACTATGGTGGGATCCGAAGCCATGTTGTGTAGAGGACATGTTGTGTTATCTAGGAGTAAGGAAAGAAGTTGATGGTGAATACATTTTTCAAGTATTTTTGAGAGAGGGGAGAGTATAGCTATGGGGCAGAAGTTGGGGATGTCATAGTTGTTGCCTCCCTTATGTAAAGGGTTTATGGATGCTTTTTTTCCAAAGGAGGGTACATAAGATTCTTGGATAGATCGGTTGAAGAGAATACAGATTGGGTTGGCTATGCCATCAGCAGCTAACTTTAGAAAGTTTGATTGAAGCTTATCAGGGCATTGGAGCAAGGTTTTAATGTACTGAGAAGTTTTTTAACAGTGTTGACAGGGATAGACTTGAGGGAGAAGGGAGGGGGAAAGGTGGGATTATTGGCAGAGGGAGAGGGGTTGGTGGAGAGAGGAGCAGGAGGGGAGGAGGGCAGAAGTGGGAGGAATGAGGGAGGAATTGGTGGTAGAGGGAGGGAAAGGGGTTAGTTGGGAGAGGGGCAAAAGAGGTTAGTGAATTCATATTTACGGGGAACGATTTGGTGAGTTTGGCTATAGAGTCAATGAAAAAAAGAGTTAAAGTTGGTGGCTATGGTGTCTGGAGCAGTAGAGTCAGGGCAGGGATTATCTTTTCTGCCATGTTTAAAGAGGGTGGTGATACTACTCCAGAATTTCTTAGGATTAGATTTATGATTGCTTTGGAGCTTTGAGTAATAGGGTCTACGGTCTGAACAAATACGTTGTTTAACTGTATTGTGCAGTTGTTTATATTAATTAAGAGAGTGTGGGGTTTTGAGTTTTTGGTGAAGTTTCTAGAGTTTATCCCAGGAGTGCATGAGAGTAATAGTATCTTTGGAGAGTCATGGGTGATTTTGGATTTCACTCTTTTAGTTCTGGGGGGGGGGGGAGCTATTTAATGTTTAGGTGAATACATAATTAAAGGATAAGAAAGAAATTATGTATTGTTATTATTATGCAAAAAGCCCAGAATTTCCAGACACAAGATATACAAAAAGATTAAGAGAGAAATTGGAGTTAAGAAAAATACTTCCACAAGAAAAACTGTCAGAAGCTTCAAATAAAAATTGTGTTTATTAATAAAACAGATTTGTGAAAATCACTATATAGATCAAGAAACGTTGATCTGTTTGGAAAAAGAAGTGTCTGAGGTAGTGTGAAAACATAAACAACAAAACCTAGATATGTTTGAAAAGTATAAAAAAGAAATATGGACATGGGAAAGAAAGAGAGATTTGATGTGATGCAATATTTATGCAAGGTCGAAAGCCATATTAATCAATACTAAAAAGGCAGCCCCAAAGATATTTGAAGAAAAATACAGGAAAGGCACCAGATATGGAAAATTTCACAATATAAAAATAATATCACAAAGATGGAATGTAGAATATAAGATTAGTAAAGTACAAGTTAAAAAAATAGAAATTAAAGTTATGGAATGCCTGTGAAGTGAAGGATTTAGGATAGAAGGTATAACACAGGTTACAGCACAGCATGATGGAACAAGTCCTCAAAGTAAGGAGAAACAGGAAGATCAGGAGACATCTGATAAAGAAATATGGACATGGGAAAGGAAAAGAGATTTAATATGGTGTAATATTTATGCAAAGGAGAAAGCAAAACTAATCAGTACAAAAAGAGCAGCACCAAAGATATGTGAGGAGAAATATAGGCAAAGGAATCTGGATATGGAAAACTTTACAATACAAAAAATAAGACAACGAGGAAAAGTAGAAAAGAAGATTAGTGTTGGAGAAGTTAAAGAAATAGAAAATGAAGTTATGGAGTACCTATGAAGTGAAGGATTCAGTATAGAAAGTCTAACTCAGAAAGCACCACAGCAGGATAGAGCAACAGACATCTAAATTAAGGAGAAACCAGTGGAACGGGAAGCAACTGGTCAGATGCCATATGAAGATATTTTGGAGCTTTTCACAGGAAACCAGTATAAACTTTCACTTGAAGCTAGAAACCAAGGGTAGGAACAGGAAACTGTGGCAACTCTGACGCAGTCAATGATGAGAAGTGATAGGCTAGTGAGTTCCATATGACAAAGCTACAGATGACATGGGATGAAATTGAAGAGAATGTGCCACAGGAAGATGCTATATAACTTTCTATAGAATGCACGCAGAAAATGGAGAACAAAAAATGTGCCCTCAGTTCAGAAGAAAATGAACTAAGAGAAGAGTTGCTTGATTTAATAGAGATATATACACATATTAAGATCAATTAAAGAAATAGACTGCAGAAGGTCAATAAAACCCATAAAGTTAGAAGTTGGATAAAACAAATGAACACAGTAATTAGGACTGTTCATAGAGATCCATGCGATACAACAGAAGTAAACAGGATATATTACTGTCTAGCTAAATTAATAACTGATAACATTCTACCACAAGAACACAGGGTAGTAAGGGAAAGGAAGGGGAGAAACTGAATGCTATCATGGAAGTATCAAACAAAGAAAACTATAAAGCAATTAAGACAAGAAGCGTCACTGTTAGAGTATTGAAGAGGGAACAGATCAATAAAAATACTCAGAAACATAGATGTGATAAAAGCAATGCAAGGTATTATAATGGATCATGATTTATCATGCACTATTGCAAATGATAAACTAAAAATATCAGCACAGGCAGAAAAACTTAAAAGATACACAGATAAATATAAAGGAAAAGTATAAAGTAAGCAATTTATTGATTACCCAAAAAGGTTTTATAGAGAATTCAGAAACAAGGTAAAAGGAATTGAAGGACCAACAAAAAAAAAAGATGAAACAGATACATTTTGGAGAAGTATTTATGAAGATCCTGTGGAACATAACAAAGACGCTAAGTGGATAGAAGAAGTAAAAGAAAGAATAAGAAGTTCAAAGGTACAGTTTATGAAATGGGATGAAGTAACAGCCAGAGAGATTAAAACTAAGTTAAGAAAAGCTTCTAAGTGCCAAATCCTAGGCCCAGATGCAATACCTAACTTCTGTTTAAAAGTATTAACATCTTTGCATGAAGATTTAACCATGATTAAAAATTATTTATATGCGCACCCCAAACAGACACCAACCTGGCTAACAGCAGGAAAAACAATGCTCCTACTTAAAAGTGAACCTGCAAGCTACCCTAAAAATTATACACAAATAACTTGTCTTCCCACAATGTATAAACTATGCACTGAAATTGATGCCAGCAGACTTTATAGTCATTTAGAAGAAAAAAGGGCAATAAAAAGGTCATATGGAACAAAGGATCATTTGTTGTTAAATAAACTCATAGTAAAGAACTGTAAAAAGGGGAAGTATCTAAGTAAGGCATGGATTGACTACAAAAAAGCATTTGACAGTATCCCACATTCATGGATAAAAGAGTGCTTAAAAATGTATAAGATACACTCTACACTGATCACAGTGACCATGAAACAGTGGCAAATGACTTTACAGATAAGCCATGAAAAAGGACAAATTATTATTCCAGGGATAAAAATCCAAAGGGGGACCATCTAGGGTGAATCTCTGATACTGTTGCTCTTTTGCCTTGCTCTTAACCCATTAAGGTGTCTGCTTAACAGATTGGCTCCCGGAAAGCAAAAAATGTAAAGACATCTCATCTTTTCTTTGTCGATGATCTAAAACTGTATAGCTCATCAGATGACGAATTGAAAACACAACTGCAATTAGTCAACGCTTTTCCAGATGATATAAGAATGTCATTTGTTCTTGATAAATATGCAAAAGTAACCTTTAAAACAGGAAAGCTGCAGCACCAAGAAAACATCAGTTTGGGGCAAGAATGTGATACAAAAGAACTTGAGCAAGAGACAGTCCCCTGGATTCACTAATCTTCCATGCATGGCTAATCTAGTCCTGCATGGAAGCGGCAGTTTAAGAGGAGGACAGCAGCGTGCCATGCATATTAAGGAAGGCACGCTGCCCAAACTCCTAATTATACACAGAGTGTGGACAAGTGCATGGGGCATGTTTGAGAGCAGAGCTCTCAGAATAAACATGCCCCTGAAAAGTAGAACAGAAGAATGTGTAAATAAATGAGCGAGACTGCTCATAAGTGTCCGCATATCCCCACCAACAGTCCCCCATATGTACAACAGGAACAGTACATATAAATAAAATGAAGAAACCCATTTATTTTTTTTAAACCCTGAGTAAAGCTAACCATAGTTGTGTGGGTTTGCCCATCGCTTAGCTATGGTTAAAGCAGTTTAAAAAGCTGAAGAGGATAACAAGGAAGGTATATGCAAATGAAGCAGCACAGCAATAGTGTAGTGGTCAATGCATCCGCCTAATGAGCAGGCATTACTGGTTTGAATCCCACTGCAGCACATTCCATTTTCAATGTGAAATCTGTATATGAACATTTTTTTGTCATTCCTTTGCAGTATAACCTACCAAATAACATTTAAATGTGAACTGGAATACTGCATTAAATGCACATGTGAAGTGTCAGTGTCATAATGAATAAGGCACTAGTAAGCGGGTTTGAGTGCAAATAAGCAGTAGTAAGCATATATAAACACTACTAAGCATGTTTAAGTGCATTTGCGTGGGGGTAAGCATTGCTTACACAGATTAAGCAAAGTAGAAGCTAACTGAATGTAAGGAACAGCAACAGGAGGTTAGCATTGCTGAGCTCCACGCAAACCTGCGCACACCTGCTTACAACTGCTTTAAAGTGCCTTAATCACTCTGTACCCAACATCCCATGTTCTGCCCAGCAACAAAATAAACAGCTTCTGCAAGGCTCTAACTCAGGACCCTGTACACCACAGTCACAGTAGTTAACCACTAAGCCAGCATATACATATAAATGAGGTATCAGGAAACTAATCCTCACCACAGGAAAAACAAATAAAACATGTGAACTGAATCTATGTACAGTGTGATGTTGTATAACCTGCCACACAACATAAATATGTGAACTGGAGTACTGTAGTAAGCATACATTTGAGGTGTTATTGTAATAAAGTGTAGAAGTCCCCAGGGCCCCATACAGTGTATGTACATATGAATCACGGATACCAGACACATATATAACCTATAATGAATAATAAATCACTGCCAAAAGGCAAACATGGTGGTAATTAACTATTAAGCAATGCTAACCACAGCACAGCTCAACTTCATAAGTGTAAGCAATGTGTAGGGAAGCCAATTCAATCTGCCCAGTGGTATACCTCTTTAAGCAGTTCCAACCTTAGGTAAGCAGGTAATCCCATAGCTTAGCCTTTTCCAAACTGACCAATCATGGAAATGTGCAGGAAATCAGCCTTTCTTAAACCCAAGAGGTGGGAATACAGCTCATAACTGCAAACTTTTGAAAGTCAAAAAACAAACCACAATCCAAAAATCGGTCTCGGTTACAACAAGATGAAAAACGATAAAAAATTTCAAATAAGCAACTAAGAAGTGCTTACAGAAAGAACTTTAATTTAACAAATAAAAATAAAAATAAATCAGACACATCCAGTGAATCAAGCGCTTTCGTCTCCAACCATTTGGTGACTTTATCAAGGCAGAGCATGCCCCAACTGACAGCAAATTTATAATAAAAAGTTAATTACTGAACCAATCAACATCCAGGGTTCAAGAATAATTAATAAGCAATGACTATTCCTACAATTTACATCTAATAATGTCAGATAATCACACATAAAACATTCATCATTCTAAATATTACCCACTATAATACATATAAATACATAACTATAAAATACATTATTAAAATAAAATTGAATATGTGTAAATAAAATCTAATAAATGGTGAATTTTTTATCCAAGCAGTTGGTGTTGCTATGGGTTCTCCATGTGGTGGTTTGTACTCTAATTTGATTATGCTACAATGGGAGAAAAAGTTTGTTATTAATTTAGTTTATTATCAATATTGTAAAATGTATGTGAGATTTTTGGATGATATTTTTATATTTTGGGATGAACCAAGTGAGATGATTAATGAATTTTTAACTCACATGAATAATTCAACAGCCTTTTTAAGATTCACCCATAATATCGATCCCAATGAAATCTCATATTTGGATGTTAAACTGACAAAAAATACAGTCTTAAGGAATTTTGAGTCATGTATTTATAGTAAGGAAATGTATTCAAACAGTGTTTTACATTTTGAAAGTAGCCATCCCTTCAAGCAAAAAAGAGCAGTTGTTAAGGGACAGTTTGATAGAGCTGCTCGGATGGTGTCTAGTTTTGACTCTTTTTTGGATAAATGTGAACTGTAGAAAGCTATGTTTCTTAAAAGAGAATACCCATTGGACTTAATTAACAACTTAATGCTGGAAGTAGTTAATAAGAGAGAGAGAGGGTTTTTATCATGCTATATTGAATTCAGAGATGGTGCACCCTGGCAATGAAGGGAACAGTTATATGGTTTTAAATTTGAATGTTGGTTCTGTTAATATGGACATCAATGTTAATGTGAATGTTATGACATCTGTTGAACAAGTGGAGGCAAATGGGAAGTTTTGTTCCGCTTTTATCACTTCTTATAATCTTGACAGTAAAGAAATGTTCAGGATTTTGGATAGAAATTGGATAATTTTGACCTCAAGCAATGACATTAGACAACGCATAAGTGAGAAGCCTATTGTGGTATATAGAAAGGGACAAACCTTAAAGAACATCTTTGAAAGGAGTTACCAGATTCAGAATGGGGGCCATATGAAGAAGTGTGGGGCATGCAATTATTGCCAACATATTAAGGAAGGGTCAAAATTTAACATAAATGGTATAAAGATCTATTTACAAAAAAAGTGCAGCTGTTATACTGAGAAGGTGGTTTATTGTGCTTTCTGTTCCAAATGTGCTTGTTTTTATATTGGAAAGACAGAAAGAAAACTTAAAAACTGTATTTATGAACATTTGGGGGATATCAGACTGCTAAAAGAAAACAATGCCCTTGCAAAACATTGTATGGAATGGCCCGGACATGATTTTAAATTCACTGTTATTGAAGTTATTGAACTAGACCCAAGAGGTGGACCTTGGACTTTATATTTGGAGAAAAGTGATGCCATATGGCAGATGAAAACGAATGAAACCCAATGGTCAGGCTTAAATGAATTTGTTGCAATTACTTGCTTTTTAAGATTAAAAGCTTTAGACAGATGATGCTTTTAAAGAAATGTTCTTGTAATTTTTAATAGTTGAAACATATGCATTAATTTTATGTTTTTATATATATATATATATATATATATATATATATATATATATATATATATATATACATTGGTGAATTTATCTATTATGTGTTTATTTATACATGTATTTATTCATTTATATTACAATATATTAGGGTTGTTTTGATAATGTATTTTATAGCTATGTATTTATATGTATTATAGTTGGTAATATTTAGGATGATGAATGTTTTATGTGTGATTATCTGACATTATTAGATGTAAATTGTAAGAATAGTCATTGCTCATGAATTATTCATGAACCCTGGATGTTGATTGGTTCAGTAATTAACTTTGTATTATAAATTTGCTGTCAGTTGGGGCATGCTCTGCCTTGATAAAGTCTCCAAATGGTTGGAGACAGAAGCGCTTGATTCACTGGATGTATCTGACTGATTTTTATTTGTTAAATTAAAGTTCTTTCTGTAAGCACTTCTTAGTTGCTTATTTGAAATTTTTTATCTTTCTTCATCTTGTTGCAACTGAGGCTGATTTTACAGCTCATAACTGGTTGTAGCTACCCCTTGCAGGCACTATGGCAGTAAAGGGAAAATGTGTGTGCGTCTGGATGCAGTGCTGGTGCATCCAGGAGTCCAAGGTCATGGCTGGACTCCTAGCTTAAGACCATGCACAGAGACTGCTGCAAGGCCAGGACCAGGGCTCCCAATACAAGGTGAAAGCCTGGGACCATCTTGTCCACAACCTCACCAGTGCCACTGGCATAACCCAAACTGGTGAGTAGGTCAGGCACCACTATGCCGACCTGAAGCGGTGGAAAGGGGACCTCTTGGAGGAGTGTCTCCAAGAGGCTAGAGCAGTAGGGGATGTCCCAGCCATGTGTAAGTATCAGTCCATGACCTGTGTAATAATTGCCATCTCAGGTATATCATAGATAGGTATGGATAAATATTCTTCTTATATCCACCACTGCTGCAATGGAGCGGGCCATGAACCAGGAGGCCCATATCAGTCACCTGGCGTGGTTGCAACATGAGGCAGGTCAGTAATACTCATGCTTCTACTGTCATATGAAATAAAAATAAAAGTAGTAATAAAGTAATTGCTAGTATAAAACCTGTATTGTTCATGGCAAGTACTGCATACACTAGATAATATGAAAGGAATAGTCTGATATTGTTAGTATGGCAATAAAAGTGTAATACCCTGACAAAACAGCTCCAACTGCTGGACTATATAGCTATATTCTGGTATCATTTGGTATTGTAGATTTGCAATCACGTAATAGTACTGTTGTATTAAGCACTGTTATCCACACCATGCACCATAAATCGAATGTGTAGGAATGCCTGTATATGACAGGTGTAATCCCCAGAGGCCATTTAGTACAACTGAGAGACACATACAAAGTAAACAGGTAAAATGCAGACAACAAAAACTGAATAGCATATGTAACTGAGACGTGAAGTGTTGTTCTTTTAGCACACACAGCCACGGTTCGAATCCTGCCAGTGGTAGTAGTCTGCATACAGAATCATACCCCACAACTGTACATATATGTCCACAATGTCTATTAAAATGGCCCATATCTATTGCCTATCAGTGAGATGATCCCAGACGTATAGGCAGCAAACAGGAAATACAACTGATTGTATGACAAACATCTGGCACACTAGCAACTCCTCAATACCTTATGTGACTAAGAAGCCATGTATGTCCCATTTACACCCCAACTTGTTAAGCTGTGGTAAGAGTGTGTACAGTAACAGAGTGAGTAGTATGTGCAGAATACTAATGTGTAATCCAGAACTTTGTGTGGCAACAGTCAGGTAGTGCTAACAAATATTGATCCCACAGGTACGTTGGATATGAACAATGTGCTGATAAATACAGACCAATAAAACCTGCACTGGCACTGTCCACCCTGGTATTGTAGGGGATTGTGAGTGTTGCAGCTTCTCTGAATAAAAAAGTATCACTGGTCACCCACACTGTGCTACATAATATAACTGTGTAGGAAAGCATTTATATGTGTGTGTCAGGTCACTAAAGGTGGAAGAGGGCAATATTCTAGATATGTCCAGGAACACAAGCATGTGGTCAACACATGGCCAGAGTTTGTGCAGAAAGAGTTGGATAGCATCCGGGTGTATGTGTACAGTTAGTCAGTGTTAACAAACATTCCCTCCACAGGTATACCAGGTAAGAGGTGTATACTGCAGGTAAAACCGTTTCATGTGTAATGATGTTGACAGCCATATCAGTGCCCAGTATAGGTCTACAGGGTAGTGTAGTAAGATTTGTAAGGTACAGATAACAGCACTGACTAGGCAAGTAATACTGAGTACAGGAATTTACTACTTGTTAATTGACATCTTTCTCTCCCCCACCTTATCTCCAACAATAATCACCATACCCACCCCAGCTGGTATGTACTGACTCTGATAATGGCCAATTGCTTAATAAATATTCTAATGGTTTCCATGAATGTGCCATATTGAATTATTCCAACAATGTTGGCATGATGCCATCAACGTACCTGCATGCTGTTCTTATTACCACTGTTGTCCCATATATGCATGTGTTCTGTTTGCTATGCAATTGTTCCTTATCTGGTGTCTGAGTTAATGGGAATATCTATGCATGCTGTTATACCTAACCATGGAATGTGTTGACTATAACTAACCCATATGTGATGCTGAAATCTAAACACTATAACACACTTGGGAAGGCTGGTCCCAGTGGACCCACCTGTCCCACCTCAGCTGGCCAAGGCACCGGGCACCAGCATGCCTGGGGCCCAACCCCGCACCTCCCTGTCCATTGGTCCTGCACCATCTTCGGGTGGAACCACCTTAAGGGATGGGGCTTACCCCCCCGGGAGTGGGTTTGGACAGGCACCTGTCACCCATGGCCAGGTCGGGTTTGTGGAGCATAGAAAGATCAACCACCAGGTTGGTGATCTTCTCCGCCAGCTTGAGGGCTGCGTGTCACAATTAGGGAGTTAGTTTGGCTCTGTGTCTCAGCCCCCAGCACAGCCACTTTCGGGGCTGTGAAGGTGCAGTGGTGACTGCCCATGGGTGGGGACCTCAGTCCCACTGTTACCACTAGGGGGCTTGTGGGCTTCCCATATCCCAACACCCCTCCTCATCAAGGTGTTTGACCCCATATGTATCATATACCACCCCTGTATGCATCTTGTGTGTCTTGTCTGCTAACCTACCTAACCTACCTCCCCAAATATACCTATTACCCCTCCCCAACATCCCACTCCCACTTGAAAAAAAGGGCAATCTGTTCCCACAAAAAAATCTTGCCCCATACATAGCTGTCCATTTCACATAGGTGTCCACTGGACACATGTAATCTGGTCTAATTAGCATCATAATGAATTATTGTTGTCCTTACCCCTCTCTCAGGGGTTCAAGTGTCCAAATCTACCTCCAAATACAGTGTATATGCACAACTGTTGCTGTAGAAAAAATGGGCAGCTATGGACCTTCCCTACCCCTTCCTGCACATCCCTAGCTATTTTCCCTACTGTTATTCCCTCTTTGTGACCCTTTCTTCACCACTTTCCTATCAACTCCTTTTTCTTTTCTTTTAAAGGAATTAGCGTGGGGGTAAGCAAGAGTAAGCACTTTTAAGCAGCAGTAAGTGGGATTAAGCCTGTTTGCGTGGGTGTAAGTGATGCCTACACAGGTTAAGCAATTCAGGAGCTAAATGAGTATAAGAAACAGTAACCGTAACTTAGCAGTGCTTACCATCGTGCAAACCTGCACAAACCGGCTTACAACTGCTCAAAAGTGCCTTAATCACACTGTATCCAACAGCCCTTGTTCTGCCTAGCAACAAAATAAACAGCCTCTGCTAGGGTCAAATCCAGGACCCTGTACACCATAGTCAAAATTATTTACCACTAAGCCATCTCAGATATACCTATCCTTGATGTACTCACAAACATATCATCCAACCCAGTCATTCAAAAGTACAGAGAATGTATTCCAACATGTAGATCTATGTGTGTGAGTAATTATATTAATGTCTAAACAGGTACAACATATGGATATATGTATACACACACACACACACACACATATATATATATATATATATATATATATATATATATATATTTATATATATATATATATATATATATATATATATATATACATATAAACATGCAAATGCCTACATCTATAGATACATATGTCCACATCTACATGTCTAAATATATACGGCAGGTTATATATATGTCAGAAGATATATATATATATATGTATACATATATATATATATATATATATATATATATATATATATATATATATATCTAAAGGTATATACGGACATACATCTGTAGATAACAATGGGGAAATAACAAAAACATATATGTCCTCATGCAACGTTAATGGGGTTGAGAGGCCCCACACAACATACGTCTGGTACGAATAGGTATACACCCCAGCCAAGCATGACCCCCCCGTAATACAGTACCAAGTGTTGCAGATACCATAACCAGGACCAGACACGACATGGTCATCCCTAGGATATATATATATATATATATATATATATATATATATATATATATATATATATATATATATATATATATATATATATATATATATATATATATATAGATATGTATGTAACTACACATACACACACATAGATATGTACAGTAAGATACATATGTAGTACGTGCACACAATATAGAGCAGCCAGTATTCCTACAGTCACCACCTTACCAACTGGAGACTGTATGGCCACCCATACGAATGGCATTCATAGCCTGCAACATATACCCACAGAGATATCAACAGGTATTACACCACACACAGGTGTGCATAAATGAATGTGAAAGCTTTATTTGTGTACTATGACAGTTGTATATGCCATGTCATATAGCTGTTTAGACACTTACATCCATATGAATAGTGTAATGCAACTGTGAAACAGTTATACTAGGACAGTAGTCTGGAAAGGTTGACATATGTTGCTGTCCAGGCCAAGGCCTTCAAGTAGTACAATAGTAA
>NC_056739.1:697053906-697163906 GCF_019279795.1 Protopterus annectens
GGCTATCTGGATAAGTATATGCATATATATTTCCACCATATGTCCTGGACTTCGAGTGTAGCCCTACCCCAGCCCCTATGGTCCCAAAGTCGTAGTGCAAGGGGATGTTAGGTATGTATAGCAGGTATATTACTTGACTATTGCTACTGTCATTGGGATTGTCTTCAAAGACATGGTGTGTGTGGAAGGTGACATCTGCTTATAACAAGTGTGCCATTGGCTACTGACAGACATCCTAAGGAAATCATTGTAAACCGCCACTAGCATGTAATGCTCCTGTAGAGTGCAGTAAAGATACTAGCCACTATATGTGAAACTTTGGACACACCCTGTACAGTCCAGAGGTTTACACATAATCCCTTAGGGCACAACATGTGTACCAGGCTTGACAATATGGATGTAGACAGCCATGTAGATGGGTATAACACATAACGACTGGTATACATTTCCCTCCATAGGTTTTAGATTCATACTCCTGTCTGGCCTGACACATAATGACTGCTGGTACAGGGGTGCCATGGACACATACTACCCACTAGATATTGACATACATCTGTACAGCATCCCACTGCTCTGTCTGACATACGTGACTTTTAAGGGAGGCCCGGCAGCAGTACATCTGGCAAGTATCTGCACATGACATCTCACTGGATAAGTACACTACAGTACTAGGCATGTAACAATGCACTGTGCATGCTACAGGCAGACTGGCTCAACACTGGCCTACATCTCATATGGGGGAATGCACATGTACCTGCATATATAGCAGGCTCAACAGCCATGTCACAGGACAGGGTAAGATACAACTGTATGAAAGTGCATGATCACAACCAATGTGAACACAGCCACAGCCACATATGGTAAGCTAGTATATTATTACAATATATGGACTATCTGTTCTACACCATCCTCATATGTACCACTCACATAATGAGCCTACATATACTGGCTGCTACACAGTTTGGTCTGATGGCTGTCTGTGGTATGGGACATGTGTGTGTATGGCCCTACAAACATGTACGGCAAAACGGTACCATACAGTGAGGCGGCATGTGACATCAGATAGCAGGGGAGCTAGACCAATGACATTTACCATAGTTTGTACACAGGCTCATGTACATATTAACAATAGACACACTGCCAACATTCACCATCACTACACAGACCTCAGTACTGTACAAACATACACAGAATGTCCAGGTTATGTCATGATATATAACCCCTACTGTACATGACATGTGTAGCATTGTGATATATCACTGGCTTGTTATCAGATATGATGACACTATTTATGGTGTACAGCACATATGCAACACTTCATGCATGACATATGTACCAAGGTTGACAGAGGTGTGGCTGACAGCTCATACAAAGGGGAGGAATAGACATGTTGCTGTGATAACCTCATACATTTACCATTGTAAAGGGGTTTGTAGCAACATACGTCCTATGAGGGATATAACGTCAGTAACTGTCATGGCCTTCACCATCGACAGACTGCAATCCTCACACTACTTTCTGCATTCCACAGATAGATGCACTGTGGCTAACACATGAAACCAAAGGCACAACACTTCCCAGTCTGCAGATGACCTTGCAGATGGGGATTTCTCATATACATGGAACTGACATGGCAGGTATTGCGACATGTATGACAGGCATATCCAAACAAACACTGTCAAACCAACATTACTCCAAATGCAGTATAGCAGCACTTACAGTCTGTAGTCAGGTCAGGCACATCCCCCTCCTGTTCGTTGCCCTCTTCCACAGTGTATGTTGTTAGAGGTTAATCCCCAATCCATCTGAGATGCTGTTTTCCAAATAGCACATCTAGTTCCTGCTCATTGTGACTGAAAAAGGCCACCACCACCATGATGTTCCTAGCTACTGGAGTGTGTTTCCATGCATTTGGTTATGGGAATGTTACCACAGCTGTTCCGCATTCAATCAGCTAGGGGAGTGCTGCAATTCATGCAGAGGCCATCAGCTGATAATAAGCATCACTTAAATTACACATGCTGCTGCCTAAGAAAAGCAGGTGCGGGCCTCCACCACAGTGGGGGTGGGGGAGGCAGACAAAAGTGAATACATGTCAGGGAGGGGTGGGAGAGTAAAACTGAAGCATGTTTGTGTCACATACCTACCAGCACAGGGTATCAAACCCCAAACAACTGTGTAGTACTATTATAGTTTGATGCAATTACTGGATGCGCCATATGGGTTACCAACTGTAGAGTACTCAGAACATATATGTGATGGTAAGTGACATCTGCAACAGGGATACGGTAGATATATGGTAGGTGATGTACACATGCCTGTCTGCATGAACAGGTGCCAGCGCAACACAGGCACACTCACACAATGACACACACACATTGACACACTTGGCAGGGCCATGAGTGCAACTCATCACTAGTGGGATTGCCACAACACATCAATGTGCAGGTATCACATGCACCACACTGGTCATACAGAGGTCGTATGGGCAAAGAGTATGAGGAGGTGTCAGACATCAGACAGCATGCTTCAGTATGCCCTGGGGGGTTGTAGTGAGTGTGGATGTGGACATATGCTCCTTACAACACACACACATGAACACACAGGATGCCAGTTCAGACATGCATGGGTGCATGTCTGCATGGGTGTGTGGTGGTCAGCTGTGCCAACAGGCTGTGCCAACAGGCTGTACAAGGGTAGGCAATGGATATAGCTTGGCATCAGGCCACATGACAATGGTCTGCATTGTAGCTCAGGCCTGTAATTTCTGCATTTGCCCACACAGGTGGGTATTGCATCCCCCATACAGTCACCTGGGTGACTATTGTGTGTGGCCAATGCTGTGCATTATTTGCCATGTATGTGTTCCTTAGTCAATGACATGGATGGTATCTTGGATGTGCACACCTCCCACATGCATTTACAGTGACATGTGCTACTGTTTCTGGTGTGTCTGGCCCATGTTGTGAACACAAATATCATCAGATGTGCCAGTCTTGCACACCTGGTGCAGGAACTGGTAATGGGCAGCAGGTTTACCCTACACCTACATTGATAGCATGCTAACAGCTTTCCCTGATGTCAGTGTTATCTGTCCATACAGGTCATGTTGTCAGGCATGGTATGTCCGTTGTGAGTCACAAGGTGTAGACACAATAGGTGGTGGAGGTGTCCATTGGGGAACATGGTGGAGGAGCACTGTCTGCATGTACATGCATATTGGACAGATGGGCAGGGTGACATGCCCTCTGGAGCTGACTGCTATCACTGCATAGTTACTATCAGTGGTCAATATGCAGTGTACTACCAACATATTGGCTGTTGTCTAGGCATGTGTGTGTGTATGACACATGGGTTGGGTGTGTACTCTGGGTAATAGTGGGGTTGCTAACTGCGATTGGCTGGCCTTGATGTCACATGTATAGGTATGGCTTTGCATCCCAGACTCTCAGCTAATTTACATCTGTTATCCCTGTATGGTTGACATTGTGATAAATAGTAGGGCCACCATAAAAGAAATAAGCAAAACCTCCTCCATATTGCCCACAGGATACATGTTCCAAACACACACCTGTCATGTCTGGGAGTTGAACCCCTATCTAGCAAGTTTATTACATTCCAGCACTATGCAGTTATAGTATGTGCCATGGATATTACTGAAGTCCTTTTTTCCCAAAGGTGTATTTTACAATGAATGACATCAGTAAGATTACCAAAGAAGGGCATTTCAACTGTACTGCGAGTGACTAGCCTAAAATGCATTTCTCCCTACACAGACAGTGAGCTACACACAAAACATCCACAACTGACATGTGTGGGTATAGAACCCCTGACCAAGGTCTATATCACACTACAGCATGCAGCTGTTATAGGATACAGCACAGGGATTATTAGAGAAATCCTTTCCCAAAGGTGTATTTCACAATGAATGACATCAGCAGGATTACCATAGAAGGGCATTTCAACTGTACTGTCAGTGACTAACCTAAAATGCATTGCTCCCTACACAGACAGTGAAACACACACAAAACATCCACAATTGACATGTGCAGGTAATGAACCCCTTACTAATGCCTATATCACACTACAGCATGGAGCAGTTATAGGTCACACCACAGAGATTACTACAAAATGTTTTTCCACAATGTTGTATTTCACAATTAATGAAATCAGCAGGATTGCCAAAGTAGGACATTTGTAATGTACTGCAAGTCAGTGAGTAGCCTATAATGCATTGCTCCATACACAGACATTGGAACACACAGAAAACATCCAGAACTGCCACTGGTGGAGATGGAACCCTATCACATTTCTAAGTCATACTACAGCAGTATGCAGTTACAGGACATGCTACAGAGAGTACTGAGCTACAATCTTCCCAGAGGTGTATTTTTAGGTGGGTGACATCAGCAACCTTGCCAAAGTTGAGCATATGAATTGTACGGAGTGTGAGTAGCCTAAAAAGCATTACTTTCTACTCAGTCAGAGACACACGTACACACACAGTTTCCAAGTCTGGGGTTAGAACACCTACCTACTTTATCACACTACAGTAGTACACAGTTACAGGATGCGCTACAGAGATTACTGGGTGATGATTTTCCTAGAGGTGTATTTCTAGGTGAGTGACATCAGCAGCCTTGCCAAAGTTAAGTATATGATTTGTACGGAGTGTAAGTAGCCTAAAAAGTATTGCTCTCTATTCAGTCAGACACACACACACACACACACACACACACACACACACACACACACACACACACACACACATTCAC
This sequence comes from Protopterus annectens, assembly GCF_019279795.1. Lineage (NCBI taxonomy): Eukaryota > Metazoa > Chordata > Ceratodontiformes > Protopteridae > Protopterus > Protopterus annectens. Next base: position 697,058,682 of record NC_056739.1, read on the forward strand.
AGCTGCAAGTCTGTGGTTAGAGCACCTCCCTAACTACTTTATCACACTACAGCAGCACACAGTTATAGGATGCGTGACATAGATTACTGGGTTAAAATCTTCCCAGAGGTGTATTTCTAGGTGAGTGACATCAGCAGCCTTGTCAAAGCTGATTATATGAACTGTACAGAGTGTGAGCAGCCCAAAAAGTTTTGCTCTTGATTCAGTCAGACGCACACATTCACCAGGTTTGGGCTTAGAGCACCTACCTAACTACATTAGCACTTTACAGCAGTACGCAGTTACAGGACACGCTCTGGAGATTACTGGGCAATGATTTTCCCAGAGGTGTATTTCTAGGGCAGTGACATCAGCAGCCTTGCCAAAGTTGAGTATATGAATTTTACAGAGTGTGAGTAGCCTAAAAAGCATTTCTGTCTACACAGTCAGAGACAGACAGACACACACACACACAAACACACACTCACACAATTGCCAAGTCTGGGGTTAGAACTACTATGTAACTAGTTTATCACTACAGCAGTGCACAATTTTGGGATGCACCAAGGAGATTACTGAGCTACAGCTCTCCCAAACATGTATTTTACTTTGGATGACCTCAGCAGGCTTGTCATAATACTGCTATGGGGAGGGCAGTGTGTGCATGGGCTATAACCCATTCATGTAGAGGTTGACATGCCACATGTGGGCACACATGGGGTCATATGTCACAGGTACGTGTATACAGCTACTAGATGACTACTTCCTTGTACAGTCGTGGTGAACAGCTGGCACGTGTACCACATAGTCTGTCATGCTGACAGATACTGGTGGCTAGTATCTGCAGTGAATGACATCTGCACTTCATGTGTTTCGGGCCCTTTGGCTGTGTGCTGGGTGGGACAAGACCGGTTGGCTCCTTGTAATGGTCACCCTCTTCCCCAAATCTATGTCCATCTATCTTTGACTTATTATAGTGTATTGTCCTTACATATGAGTCTGTATTCCTATCCACTGTGTGTGAAAGGCAAGAGTGGTGCATACTGACATGTATCTGCACTGAGAACTGTGACTGCCAGATATGTCTGATCCACTGGTATTTGCAGACATGGCCTTCATGTGTTTAAGTCTGTGAGCATGCCCAGTATGGACTTTCAGTATGTTGTTGACTGACATTGCCTTCATTCTTCTAAGTGTGGGAGCATGCTCAGTATGGCCATCTGTATGGCATGTGTGGATCAAGTCCAGCTAGTTTGTACTGCGGTGCTGACCTTTGTGTTGTACACCAACAGGTAGCATGCTGTGTCTGCAGGGTATCCATCAGTCATTTGGCATTGACTGTTGCTACATTTCTGCACAGAGGGGGGAGGGCACCTGACTGTTTCTACATTTCTACACAGGTGTTGGGGGGCACACTTGACTGTTACTATAAGTGTACTTAGGATTGGGAGCACATCTGACAATTGTACACATTTGCTAGGACTGTACTGGTATGTCAGGTACTCTGTTTCAGTCTGTAGTCTTACCTACCATCCTGGCTAGAGGCATACTAGTGTACTACAGATCTTAGCTTTAATTACCTACATATTAGTTTCTGACTTCCTAGCCTTCACAACTTACATCAAACTGCCTGGCCTGCTGTAGTCTGTCTGTGTAGGCATTGGGTAGGGGTTACCCATAGGGCTCATTCAGAGGCCATAGCACAGCATTTGTTTGCGTTTGTCTACACCTGTACTGCTGGCTAAGACTGTTGTTGGGTATGTAAACCTTCCTGACTGACATGTGTGGGTCTTATGGACACACGTGTCACTCCGCCCATTTACTGCAGTGAGTTTTATCACCCTGTGTACTACTGGCTACTATGGTGACTCCAGTATGTGTTACAGATGTCATGGTGCTACTATGGGTGTCTACTGTCTGCTGCCATAACATTCAGCCACCCAATTCCATTGCACACTCACATCCATACCATAGCTACAGGTAATAACACATTCTACTCCATTTGGCAATTGGTAGGTTGATTGACTTACCTTGAGGGTGTGCCAGACTTGAGGATGGTGCTGGAGGGCTGCCTATGTTGGATGCACATAGTACACTCTCTATACATAGTTGAGCACAGGTAGTGTCATGTTTGGCATCCCTTTTACTGTCTGTTCGAGTCAGAGAGAGGTGTCATTCCCTGGTTCCCTACTGTGTCAGTGCATATGCTATGCGTTGCCTCTTTGCCAAGGCCAGGGCATACTGGGCACACCTCCTTCTGCCTACTGGCCTGTACAGGTCTTGGCATTGGTGGGGGGCTGTGTGGCCCTACCCCATGCTGTTCCTGCTGCAGCTGTTTCCACAGGAGCATATTGTGTAGCATAGCGCATACCATAACAATCTGGTTACATGTAGCTGGTGAATACTGCAAGGCTCCACTGGATTTGTCCAGACACCAGAACCATGACCTGAGCATCCCAAACACATGCTCTATTATATGTCTGGCCTGTGCATCTGCCTCATTATGGTGTTGTTGTTCAGGTGTGTGTGTATTTCTGATGGGTGTCATCAGCCACAGCTTCAGTGGGTACCCAGCATCCTCCACTAGGTGACCGTAGAGGATGTCGTCATTGGCAAATCTATGGTACAGCTGCATCAGATGCCACATGTGTGAATCATCATAGCTTCAAGGGTTGCCAGCACACACATTAATTATAATGCCCTGGGCATCACATACAACCTGGCAGTTGATGGAGGGGATGCCCCTGTCATTGATGTAGGCCCTACCCTGCTTACTGGGTGGTGCTTTGATGCATATGTGCATGAAGTCTATAACACCCACTACCCCAGGGTATTCTGCTATTTGGTGGAAGAGCCGCATTTTGCTGGTCAACATCTCATGTGTGTTAAGGAAATATACTTGCTCACTGGCATGTGCCGATATGCCATCCAGGAACTAGTGGAATACTCTGGATGCTGATGTCTGTGAGATCCCCATGATATCCCCAGTTGTGCTTTGGGAAGTACCTGTGGCTAATATACCTAGGCCTGCACATACATTGGTATCCACTGGGATGGGTTCCCCTCGACCAGTTTGGTGTGTCAGGTGTGGCCGGCACAGCTCAACAATTTGCTGTAGGAGGTCTCTGTCCATCCTATAGCGCTCCACTATCTCCAGCTCATATAGCCTCTGGTAGGTTACCCTGGGTCTGTTCACTCTTCTCCATCTCCTCTCTTTGGAGTGTTCGGCATCATTCACATCCTCACCACCCTCAGCCTCTAGAACATGCTGGTTTATGATAGCAAAAGTAGCCCCTAACATTTTTTGTTTTGTAAAATTTCCCTGTTTGTATACACTGGTGGTGCAGAGTTTTTGGGAAAACAAGGGAGAAAGGTGTTTGCATAGTTTATAGTGGTGTGCAGGGCTGGGCTGGTCTGCTGCCTGTATGATTAGCTGATTCTGATACATTTCACCTGTCAGCTAAGCTAGTTCTCCTTGGTTATCTTTCTACTGCTGTTTTCCCTTCCCATTGCCTTCCTGTTTAAGTCCATGTGCGCACCGTGCAAATGGAATGCTCAAATGTGCACAGAGCTGCTATTTTCTGGTTTAACTTTTTTCTTCCTGTAAAACCCGGTGCATGGTGCGCACACCTGCTTACACTTTGTAAAGAGTGCTAGGCAGATTTAGACACACTCCTAGCTTAGCTGTGCTAAGCTAGGAGCAATCCTGAGCCACAGGACTCCAATCTGCTTACAATATGCCTGACACCCCCCTCATGATGTCACCTATATTCTAGTCTTGCATCCAGCTATTCATACTCTTACACTGATGGGACCTGTCTCACATGCTGGGGAAAACTGAGATTCACTATCCTTTCCCTCATTTGCATAGGATTGCCTGCTAATGCATAGTTACATGTCTCACACTGAGCCCCCCCTCCCTTAGCAACCACTACTCACTGGCCAGGTTGTCTTCTGCCTGCCATTGACTTTTTTAGTTAGAATGCTCATTTTAAGTTTATTTTCTTATTTTCCCCCAATCCCGTTTGCGCATCGCTGCCCTATGCTAAAACAGCCGAGATCGGTGAAAAAAAAATAAAAGTTGCTTTTTTAATTTTTTTTTTATTGTTTGCAATGCCAATGGCCTTCTACTTGGCCATTGGCATGCTTACTCAGTGATATGCAGCCTTTATTTGGAGCTGTCATAGCTCCGTTTTTGATTTTGAAGAAATGTACTCTGTTACTAACAGAGTACATTTCTGCAGATAGCACTAGTCTTATACGGACTAATGCAAGCTTCCTGGATTGCAAAATCACCTCATTTGCATGGATTTCTCCTGCAAATGAGGTGATTTGCATACCAGGGCTTAGTCCATGCAGGATCAGTGCTGGAGCTCTCGTGCACATCCCTGCAGGCTGTTCCTGGATCGCACGGCAGACATATTGCCTGTGTGGGTTCCAACACTCATCTTGCATATTTGCTTTCTGGAACTGATTTATTATTCATTATATGTTATATATGTGTCTGGTATCCATGACTCATGTGTACATACACTATATGGGGTCCTGGGGACTTCTGCACTTTATTACAATAACACCTCACATCTGGGCTTACTCCAGTTCACATATTTATGTTATGTAGCTAGTTATACAACATAAGGCTGTATAAAAAGTCCTTTCACATGTTCAGCTTGTTTTCCTATGATTAGGTTTGTTTATTGAAACCTCAATCATACATATTGTTGTGATGGCTTTGTGGTTAACTACTGTGATTGAAGTATATAGGGTTCACATCCTGCAAAGGCTGGTTATTTTTTTTTCTGGCCAGAACAGCAGTTGATGCATGCAGAATGATTAAGGCACTTTATAGCAATTGTAAGCAGGTTTGCGCTGGTTTGTGAAAGGGTAAGCAATGCTAACCTCTGATTACATAAGCTTGCAAAGAGTTAGCTTCTGAATTGCTTAACCTGTGTGCGCATTGCTTACCCCAGCGCAAACAGGCTTAAACCCGCTAACTAGTGCTTACATATGCATACCACTGCTTATTGGTGCATAAACCTGCTTATTACTGCTTTATTCATTATGATACTGACACCTCACATGTGCATTTACTGCAGAACTCCAGTTCATACATATATGTTATTTAGTGGTTATGCAACATAAATATTAGTCATAACGTGCTTTGCCATGGAGAATGGAATGGGCTGCAGTGGGACTCGAATCGGGAATGCTTGCTCGTAAGGCAAATGCTCTGCCCACTACACTATTGCTGTGCTGGTTCATTTACATATATTTTCCTTGTTATCATCTTCAGCCATTTAAGCTGATTTAACAGTAGCTAAGTGATGGGCACACCTGCATACCTATGGTTAGCTTTAATTATGTTGAAAAAAAAGGGTTTGTTCATTTTTTTGGTATACTTTTGCTGTTGTACAGGAGGGGGACTGTTGGTAAGGATATGCGGACACCTATGAGCAGTCTCACTCATATCCTAGCCCTTTTTGCTGTTCTTCATTGCGGAGGCATGTATATTCTGACAGCTCAGCTCTCAGACATGCCCCCTGCACTCTTACATGCTCCGTGTAAGATTAGGAGCTCAGGCTGTGCACCTCATTAATATGCATGGTGTGCTGCCGTCCTGCTTCTAAACGGATGTCTCTGTGCTGGACTAAGCTAGTCCTGCACGGAGGAATAGTAAATCTGGGGGAAGGCCTAAAATCTGAGCTAGATGTTAGCTATAGCTCTCAGGAACTGCTAGAATAGCATGAGTCGAATTAGCATGTATTTTCTGTAAGATTATGAACCCTGAAACTCAAATGTCTGTCATTAGAGACATCTAGACCTGTGGATGGGAGATCGTAGGTTTACCCCGGGAATCATCTCTGTGTAACTGCTGGACAGAGGCACAACAAACTAATGGGCACAGTATTTTTTCATATAAGGGGTGGCGTAAGCCACAAAAATTTGGGCTAGGCTTATAAATGCCTTAGGGCAGATAGCCTAGTATAAACCTATGAACCTATGAACCTATTACTTATTAACTTAAATTCTCAATGATTTTCCAGAAATCCACAAATTTTATGAGTGACAATTGAAAAATATGAGGCAAAAATCTTGACATTTCATTGGTGAGATGCTAAGTTACAGATGACAGGGAAGTAATAATTTATGACAGGTAGTATTTGTGAGCTGACAAGGATTTTTTTTTTGTAAATCTTTTGCTAGAAAATTCTTCTAATGGTTTAGGATTTTCAGTTGACTTTAAAATTTGCTGGTTAACTTGTGGACTTAGGTTTTGAAGGAGAAGGAAAGATAACTCTAGGGTACTAGCTATTTGAACAGAATGACTATTTCAGTATTATGTCCTTTGGGAGATAGGTCATTAAAGTTTTTGCACTGACCAAATAATTGGGATTGGCGGTGACTAGGAACTGCAGTAGTTTATAGTCAGTGATATGATTTTTAACCAGTAATACAGGGATGTGAAGTTGTAGGTTTGTCCTTTGTTGAAGTGGTCTTAGTTTGTGAGGAGGATCAGCAGGGTAAGGTGTCATATAGTTTAAGGTAGTTAAAGTGCAATTAATATTATTTATGAAGCAGGAAGAAAAGTTGAGAGCCTAGTCTGTAGCTTTATTATATGGAAGCTAGGAAGGACACAGTGTTGAGCCGATGATGATTCTTGCATAGCATTTGCTTGCTATTGGTGGAACCACTGAAGTAGGATGTTGTTAGATTTATAGATTGCAAGTGGATGGAGAAGTTTAGTGTGGGATTCAGAGCTGAGAGGTCTTTAAAGTCAAAAAATATAGCAGTAATGTTGCAGTTCTCATCTATGTTTTTGTACATATTATCAGTGAAGGTGGGAAGGGCCAAGGTGATGCTGTGTCTTTTAGCAATTGATTCTTTTTCGGGTAGACAAAAGATTCTGTTTGGTAAAGGTAGCTTATGAGCTGTCTTGGGATGGCCTTTCAAAATGTATTTAAAGGGCAGGGATAAGAGATATAGGGTGTTAGTGGTCTGGGGATATAAGGTTTTTCATCTTAGGAAAGGGGATGATAAAAGAGCATTTCCACATTTCAGGGAATAGCTCTATATTAACAAGAAGTGATGGTGTGGTGACAACAATAACTGTCATAGCCCAGTCATCATAAGTTTTAATTGCTTAAAGCCATTTATTTATATTAGACATTGGGAAGGGTGAGCAGTTGAAGAGCATGCTATGATTGTTTGCATTGGCTGTAATTGGATAAAAAGTGCTAGGACTAGCTCCTGGTGTTTTAACTTTGATGCATGTTAGGCAAAGTGAGTTACCAGATTGATGGCCGATTTATGTAACTGGGTATCTGGAGAGTTCTCTGCAGGAGGGCAGGGGGTTGAGCAAGATGTGTTTTATGGGAAAGTTTGGTTATTTCTTTCCATAACTGCTTGCGGTTGTTTCTAGGGATTTTAGAGAGTGTGGGAATGGGTGATCTCTTTAGACTGCTTTCTAGTTGCAACGTACATTCTGGGGAAAACCAACATGTTAGAGGACAAATTAAGCAAATTAATCCTGATGCCTCCTGAGTGGTCTCTCAATCAATCTGAGGCAGAAAGTATTTTCCATCATTGGGGCCAACGTTGCTGAGACATCTTTGCGTCTCCCCAAACAACAAGTGCAGCAGGTGTTTTGCTCTTATCCCCCCCCCTTTAGGGGTAGTCACCAAGAGATGCTCTGGTCCACATCTGGCCCTCTAGTCTTCTTTATACTTATCCCTCTTTTTCTTTGATTTCCAAATTCTTGCAGAAAGCAAGTTGGCTGAAGAGCTCAGTCCTCCTCACTGCCCCCTTCTGGCCTTGACATGTATGGTTCCCCTTTCTATGTTCTCACATTCATTATTTCCTTTGGATACTGGAACAATCTCTGGATCACCTCTCATACCCATCAAGGAACCAGCATCCCAATATCCAGGCCCTCAAACTAACCACATGGTTTCTTCACTTCCCATAAGGGTTAGACAGTCCAGGCTTTTTTTCCGTGTATCTACCATTATTAAGGCTTCACAAAATGATTCTATTAAGAAAATTTACAAGAACAAATGGAAAATATTCTCCTTTTGGGCCTTGAATAATGCACTTGGCCCCTTCTCTGCTCCATTTTCGACATTAATTGAATTTTTAGCAATCCTTTATAAGAAGGAGCTAGTTTCTCTGTGAGTAAGCTGCAATTAGCAGCTATCTCTAATTTTCACACAGGAGACTAAAAGTATTCCTTAGCTTTGTCCAAATTATGCAAAGTATTTCTAAAGGGCATTTTTCTTCTCAGACCACCAATAAAGGTTCCTTCACCTCCCTTGGATCTGACAATTGTGCTACAAGGTATAACCCAGAATCCTTTTGAACCTTCAGCTAAAACTGATTTAAAATCCCTTTCCTAGAGAATGGTCTTCTTATTGGCCATTACTTCTGCAAAGAGGATATCTGAACTCCAGGCTCTATTCTCAAATACCCCTTACATCATTTTCCATAAAGACAGGGGTACATTATAGACAAACCCTTCATTTTTACCTATAAGTAGCTTCTGAAAATAACATTAATCAATCCATTCATTTAGAAGTGTTCTTCCCAAATGTTTCGAATAGAGGAGAGTACATGCTTCATCTCCTTAATGTACACAGACAATTATTTTTTTTATCTTCACAGGACAAAACAAATCAGAAAATCAGATCAACTATTTGTCTCCTATTCACAGAAATGACTGGAGTGCCCAGTTTCTAAAGCTACTTTAGCCAGATTGATTGCAGACTTTATTTCTTGGATCTATTCTCAACAAGGCATGGCCATACCCAAATCACCCAAGGCCCATTCGACCAGATTCATGGCTGCTTTTTGGTCAAGAACATCTATTGATGATATTTGCACTGCAGCCACATGGTCCAATGTTCATACCTTTGATACTAAATTACAAATTGGATATTATTTCTAGAAACAGAGCCGCCTTTGGTTCAGTGGTACTTTGGAATATTCTACCCTGAGGGCCACCCAGGATTATTGTAGCTGGGGACTCTGTCCCTTGGCTTGAGGGAAAAATGAAAAGGACAATATCATATTTAAAAGTTATGTACTCACTGTAACTATGCATCTGTGTTGTCCATTTTCATTTTTCGTCAGCTTCCCTCCCATCCATCCCACATCCTTCAATTTCTGGAGACACCTCTTGGACTATGTTTTGGAACCTATAGTTATGGGTTTGTGTCCTTCCTTTCTCTGTCAGCCTCTCCTATTTCTGTCTAGCTATATGGGCCTAATGGCAACAAACTCAATCTGAGATAATGGGGATGGACTAAAGCATTATGGGTAAAGGGAGGAGCTTGGGAGTTGGATCTGAAGTCTGGACTATGCATCAGAGTCTCATCTGAGGACTGGATACAAACCCACGGGTTGAGGAAAAGTGAAAATGGACAACACAGATGCCTAGTTATGGTGAGTACATCACTTTTAGTTTTATATAGGATGTGAGCACAGGTTTGAAGGTGAAAGAAAATGTGGTGATATGTGGCTGCTGGGCAGGGTTGGGATTAGATGTTGAGGAATCTTTGGTTAGAGATGCTTTACTATCCATAAAATAAAAGTTGAACTGCATTGCAGTTTCAAGTAGTGAGTTATCAGGAGAAGGGTTTGGGTTGAATTTTTGTCTGGGATGTAAGACTTCTTTAATAGATGTCCACAATTTTTTTAGGGTTGTGTTTAATATTATTCTGAAAGTTATTATAGTATAGCTTTTTGCCATCATTTGCATTTAGTATGATTGCAAAACATTCTGAAGTTTTCAAGATATTGTGGTGTTTTATATTCTTGCCATTCTTTCCATACTTTTTCTCTATCCTGCATTAGCATTCTACTCTTTGTGGACAGCCAAATCACATTATTTGTTTTAGTCTCTTCCTTGTAGAAGGTGCAAGGCTATTTAGGATATTTAGAAAAGTTGTACTGAATTCATTTACAGCATCATCTAAGGGGTCAATTTTTTAGGAAATTCCAGTTAATGGACGATAGTGTAGTAATTAACATTTCTCTGTTAAACTTGGAAAGGTTGTGTGTTATTTTATAAATATGCTGTTTAACTGGATGTGTGAGATGTCTGGTCATATAGATTGGGAGGTAGTCACTGACTGAGTGTGACACTGTACCTGTGGTACAGTATTTGCTAGGATCTGATACTAGGATCCAGTCTAATAGGGAATTTGGTGTCTTGCTGTAATGTGTGGGGCTATTAATTAGTTGTGTGAAACCATATAAGTTTATGCTAGATGTAGGGGAGTTAGAGTTTATGTCGAACCAATTGAAATTCACATCACCTAGTAGTATTTTTTCTTGTGGAAATGTTATGGATATCTAATATAGGATATCTTCCAGTATAGCTATATTGTTACCAGGAGGGATATAAAGGACAGTAAAAATATTTGTTTATAATTGTTTATTTTTGAGGAAAGCAATAAGAAGCTCTGCTGAACTGAATGTTGGTGTTGGTCTGCTGTAAGGGGAAATGTGGTAGGTGTTGAGAAATATTAAAGCAATACAACCACCTTTCCTCTTTATTTGGTCATTATGGCTGATATTATAACCAGCAGGAATAACTTAATGCTAAAGCTTCCTAGAATATACTGATACTTATGTGTTTACAAGACTACAGAGGAAAATGGGGTACCTGCTGGAACAATTGTGTGGCTTTGTATCCCCCCAAAAAACATTGCAGAAGTAAGATCCATTTTTTTTATTTTGAGAACATTTTACTGTAACAGAAGTTGGTTAGATGAAGATATCAGTGAGTGAGGGATATTATCTATACCTCAAATCACCAGGGTACCATATGCAGTTATGACCTCAGGTCTCTGTCTGTGTGTTTACATGTCCATCTTCTACCAGAATTTGTTTTCTTCAGGTTTGTAACATGTTCTTCATATTGATCATTGCTGCAGTAGCCTTAGCTATATGGGTTATATCCTGCCAAACATCTAACAGCAGGCCAGCTTCCAAAGTTCAGGGTACCTTCCACACAATCAGACAGACAAATAGCTGACTAGAATACACATTTGGACACATAGCCTTTCAGAGTTTTCTTGTTACCGAAGGGTATGCGCTTCAGAGGCTTTTAAGGATTGGCGGTTGGCTTGTGCTTTCCTTTGCTGGACAGATACGTTCCCTTTGGGGGAAAAACTTACATTTTCTTATATTTACTGATGTTTTATTACCCTCCTTTTCAAGAAAGCTATTTTAAAGCTAAGAGTGTTGTGTTTTAACATACTGTCTCAAGACTGTAATGTACTTTTAAATGGAGCACTATTTTTTGTCAGTTTAAAAGTAGTATAAACTAACTGGTAACAATATTCTGTACAGAATATGTGCTTGTTTTTTAGTTGTGAGGCTGCCATAGTGTCTGAAAGTGCTTTCTACCGTGTTTTTTTTCCTGTCAAAAAAGTAACTTTTTTGGACTAGTAGTTTTACTGGCATTTGCTGCTTGTCTTTCCCGGAAAGAAGGCATCGTTTTCAGCTTGACCATATAACAGATTGTCAGTTCCATGGTTGTTCTTCTTCCAGCCAGAAAAAGAAAAAGTTAAGTAAACAGCCTTTGTCACCACAGCAGGCTAGCAATTTCCCTCATCCACAGGTGGGTGGCTCTGCTGTATCCATTTATTGTATCTCAAGCTATTCATATTTTACCCCAGATACCTCTGGTGTAGCACCTACAGCCACTATGGACAGGGACTTAGCCATGTCCTCTGTGGCTGTTGGAGTACCCTCGGTGGGTAAGGGAGAAGCCACTCTTGTCAGTCCTGGGAGAGAGAACAGGGAAGGTTCCCCTGTTGTGTCAGACTGTTGTGCCCATCTCTGTAGAAGCTGCTGCTGCCATTAGTAACACGGTTGGCCTGATTTTTCCTGTCAAAAACAACAGAAAGCCAAGCATGTTATCTACTCCTCCTCACATTTCTTTGGATAGGGGTAGTTTACTAGGACTGCCTCAGGGTTTAATTCAGACTATTGATCCTTCTAGTAGAGTAGTTTCTGTAAAAGAAAGAGGGATGCCTCTTTTCCTGAAGAGATTCAAGATTCTGAATCTGAACAGGAAGATGCAGGGATGGATTCAGGGATTTGTACCCAAGATTTTTGATTCAGACTCAGAGGAGGACTCAATTTCTGATTCTCCTTGTGGGGGATTCTCTTGCTCTGAGACTTTTGCCAGAATGTCACAGTACTTTCAGTGGGAGAATACTAGGTTTCTCGGCCCATCTGAAAATTCTATGAGTTGTTAGAGAAAGATTTTCCAGAACCTACACCTATTCCTCCTGTCTGCTTTAGAGGATGCGTATCTTACTGCCTGCAGTCAGCCAGCTGTCCCTAAAAAGGCAGATAGGATGCATAAAGTTCCTCAGTCTTTTACATCTTTATAAACTACATTGAAACCTGACCCAGCAGCTATTGCTTTAGTTGACTCCACTGCTGCTAAGCACTTAGTTAATTCCAATCCTACTCCTTCTAATACGGTTGGAGAATTATTGATAGATATGGGGCAAAGTGTATACTTCTGCAACTTTAATTTTCAGAATTTTAAATTGTCAGGTTAAAGTTTGTTCTGACATGTTGTAAAAGTATAAGGAATATTTTATCGACAGTTTCTTTTTGTGAAGAAAAACCTGCTTTAAATAACTTTCTTCCATACCTCTCAACCTACAAATGAGAGAATCAGGGACAGAGAATGTTAAAATCAGAGACAATCAGGAACACCTAATTAATGCAAAATATGTGTAGTGATATATACACATTAATGTAGACACCTACATACATAAAATTGTACATAGACAGGGCATCATCTTAGAGCAGATATTAATATTCTTCATTTATAGTTTTAGTCTATCCCTACATTTTAATCATGTTCTACAAGCTGGTTTTGCACACAGCCTATAGTTTGAGAATCTGTATTCCTTATTTAATCAACTTGATGGGAAAGAAATGAGGTTTAAAAAATAATAGCACAATACACTGAAACAATGTTTTCATTTACAGCTAGTATTATCAATGCTTTCTTAGCTGCCTAAACACAGATTTTTTTTTTCTTAACATGTGTTTCTAACCTTGATGGCCCTTAGTCTTATGGCTTCTGTATAGTTTGCTCGTGTAAAAGAAACTGCACCCTGTGCATGATGTTTGTAAACTTCTGTCATGTGAGAAGGTTGCCATCATACCAGGAAGCACAGCTACAGCAGCACATGTATTTTTTACCCTATTGCACAGACCAAGTAGCTTTCAGTCTACAAAGTTCATTTGTTAATATTTACATCAGTCAACAAGCTTTGGAGGCTGTCTCTACAAGGGATAATCTAACATTGCAAGAACGGGGGCTAGAGGTGTCTTGGCATGACCTCAATTTATAGTCTAAATGTTTTTACAATTAACGGTAACCCAAGGTGTATATCTGTACTAGGAATTATTTCAAGACAGTTTGATATTCTTACTTTGAGCTTGGTACTCTTTTATTTTCCTTTCGCAGTAATGATACCACATAATTTTGAATCCATCCCAAAAATGAGTCCAACTTTCTCTTTCTGTTTCAGCATCACCCTGCCAAGGTATGATAGAGAGCTAGGCTCATTCACTTTGGGCTGGGCCTTTTGGTTGTTGTTGCTTGTCTCATGCATTCAAAAGAGATGATAAAGAGGTGTATAAGTTCAAGATATTTATTGTACATTAACATTGTCAGGAACTGTAACTGGACATATATTTAAGTTAACTGATTCACACACATGCATCTCCATTCAAGCCTGCATTCACTCTGGCAAACTACAAAATGGAACTGTTCTTACATATGCTCAGTACTTATAGGCATGTGCTATCTAGCTACAGTGGCTCAATAGAAACATTACACATAATGATCTACATCCTCCCTCTTTGATTTGTTTGACATGCAATAGGAGAGCAAGACAATGTATATACTAGATAGCATTTCAATATTAATAACAAATCAGAACTCAAGTCCAAGTTACTATGTACTTTGGATTGGGTCTAGAAATTCTACTCGATCTGTTATATAAAAGCAGTGACTGGGTTTAGCAACAGGGAAATTCTCTGGGGAATTCTTCTTAATAGGAAATTCAGGGATAACATCAGGATTATTTGAGAAAAATACACTGTTCTGGGAAATGGGAACAAATGTAAGGTTGCTCTGAGAAATAGAGTCTATGGCACAGGCAATCTGCTGCGTCATTGGTTCAAAAACTGGAAGTATATGTCTTCAGTTTCTTCTAAATTCCATTTCTTCCAATTGAACAATATAAGATCTCTGTTCCTCACAAATGTTTTTAATAATACTCACTCAGTCGTAACCTTTGGTTGTTTGCATCCTTGTGATCTGTCCTTGTTTTTATGTTCTAAGAGGTTTGCAAGATTTGTCAAAGTACAACTTTTGTGACTGACATTTCTTCAAATGTTGGGTTTTGATCACTTTGTTCTTTGCATTTGAAATTCATAGTTGTTTATCGATCGGAAAGGTTGTTCTTGTCTGTCTAGACATTAATTTCTGCGCAAGTGAATCAAGTAAGTTATCTTGGGGAATGTTTCTGAGATTAAGAAGTTTAAGGAAAATGTCAGTGCCATCTCTCTTAGATTTCTCTAACAAATATTTCACACTTTGGACTGCATGTTCAGCTAATCCATTGGACTGTGGATACTCAGGACTACTAGTAACATGTACAAAGTTCCAAGCCTCAGCAAATTTCTTGAACTGCTGGCTGGTAAACTGCGTACCATTATCAGATACAACTTTGTGTGGACTACCATGCACAGAAAAATGTCTCTTCAATTTTGTAATGACAGTGCTAGATGTTAAACTAGGAAGAAGGTCAGATTTCAAACCAATTTGATTAAGAGTCTACTAACACTAAATAATGTCAACTATTCCATTCAAAAATATCAGTAGCAACAGTCAGCCATGGTAGTTCAGGAATCTGGTTTAGCTGAAGTGGCTCTCTTTGTTGGTGCAGTGTAGTACTATTGCAAATAGAACATGCTAGAGTTTCCTTCTTTATATATTTTGACATAGAAGGCCAAAATACTATGCTTCTTGCCCTTCTTTTGGCAGAATCGGTACCTGGATGTCCATGATGTAAAATCTGGATATATTCCTGTTGCAACACTGAAGGAATAACAATTTTAGGACTTTTCATGATGATTCCATCTTCCATCATTATCTCATCTCAGTAAGAAAAATATTTCTGTATGTCAAGTGGTAGACTGGTTTATCACATTGGCCATCCTTGATTAATAACATGTGTCAGCCTCTGAAGAACAGGATCTAAAGCTATGTGTTGTCTAAGTTGATCAAGACGTGATGAGGAAAATTTTTGACTTCCATGACTTCCAAGTCTGGTTTCTCATTGTCATTTTGTTCTGTTGCTTGTCTGGATGCTCTTGACAAAGCATCTGCAAGGTATAAATATTTGCCTTTTGTAAAGACAATATTGAAATTGTACTTTTGCAATTTTAACATCATGCATTGTAAACATGCTGGGGCTGAATGTATTGGCTTTTTCAAAAGTGTCGCTAGAGGTTGGTGATCAGTCTCTATTTGAATAGGTTTGCCATAAATATAATCATGTGAACACTACTGCAAAAAGCTCTTTTTCAATTTGCTGCATCTCAGTTTGTGTTAAAGTTTTGGATGCATAGGCTACTGGTATACCTTCTTGAAGACATGCTGCACCAAGACCATACTTTGAAGCATCACATGAAAGAGTTACTGGTTTGTAAACATAATAATATCTCAGTGTGGGTGAGCTGGCATTTTTCTGTTTCAGAACTTTAAATGCTCTTTGGTGTTGTTCTAACCAGGACTAGTCTACATTTTTGTGTGTCAGTTCATGTAATGGGGCTGAAAGCTCACTCGGGTCTTGGATGAACTTTCCTAAGTGGTTGACCATACCAAGAAAACATTGCAAAGATGTGACATTGTCTGAAACTGGTATCTCAAGAATTGCTGCTTGCTTAGATGGATCTGGTTGTAAGCCAGAACTAGTAAACAAATGACCCACATATGTAACTTTTCTCAGCTTGAATTTACATTTCTGAGGATTCAGTTTAAGATTGACTTCACGTGCATGTTCTAGAACTTTGAGGTTTCTATCATGTTCGTATTCACTATTGTCCCCTACAGTAATGTCATCTACTATGATAGCACATGGATACCCTGAAAAAAATAGTTCTATCTCATGCTGAAAGACCTCACTGGCAGAATTTATCCCAAATGGCATTCTCAAAAATCAGTACCTTCCAAATGGTGCACAGAAAGTAGTTAACAATGAAGATTTGTGATCCAGCGAAATCTGCCAAAACAAACTTTTTGTATCTAAGACTGAAAAAATAGTGGCATTTGGCATGAGAGTTGCTACTTCTTCTGCTGTGCACATCGGATGATGAGTTCATTTAAGTGCTTTGTTTAAATCTCTCGGAACAATACATATTCGAATATCATCTGAGCTTTTCTTATGAGCTACGACATGGAGCATACCCATTCAGTCGGTTCTTTTACTGGAGTTATCACACCTGAATTCAACATTTTATCTAGTGCTATTTTTACTTTGCTGTGCATTGCTACTGGAACTTTCCTTGCTGGTCTGACAACTGGGCTTACTTCATGGTTTTGCCTAATGGAATATGTAACTGGTAGCTTGCCAAGCTTATCTTTGAAAATATCAACATATTACTGAAAAATATTCTGTGTAAAACTATTGCGGTTGTTCAGACTTATATGGTGAACTTCTTTCTTAAATGAAATCAGTCCCATTCTCAAACTATTTCCGAGGCCCAGCAATGACTGCACGTCCTTTGTCTATGTAAAACTGCAAGTCATAGCTGTTCCCAGCAGAATGGCATGTGAGAACTACTGCACTATCAGCTTGACTCCCTTCGCTACCATAAGCTACAAGTTTTGCACACTTTGCTGAATCAGGTTTCTTACCAGCTTTCACTTTGGCAAACATTTATGCTGATATAACATTGCACTTGGACCCAATATCTACTTTAAGCTCTACAGATTTCCCATTAATCTGAACAGTACAAAATATTTCACCCTTTGCTGCCAGATTACCAGTTAGCTGATAGTTTACTGTATTAATTGTTTCACCAAGCCCAGATATACCATCAACACAAATAGTTTGCTCACGACTTTCTAACTGAAATACTTGCTTCTTTGAATGCTCTATTTATTAAAAGATTGTGGTAGTTTAGACCTACAAAGCCTTTTGAAATTATTCCACTTTTTACATTTGTGACATTGCTGACCAAAAGCTAAGCACTTTTCTCGTTTAGTTTCATGGTTGCCTCCACAATTATGGCAGTTGACAATAAGGTTAGTTGTAGCTGCCCCATTCAATTTATGGTTACAATCTGGTACTGCCACATTCTTTGGTTTGTATCTTTTATTCATCTTAGCTTTGTGTCTCACACTATCGACATTCACACTAGTAGACACTATAAGCATGATTTTCTCAATCGTAAGCATATTTGTGTGCTTTTTTGTAAGCTTGTACATTTGACAAATCGCTATGGCTCTGCTCAGTCACTATCTTGAAGTAAAATCTTTCTCACTTCATCATTATTACCACCACACACAAGTTTGTTCTTTATCAAGTTATCTTGGAAATCACCATAGCTGCATGTTTTTGCTTTATTTCTCAAGTCAGTAATATATGCTGCTATAGTTTCACCTGGCTTTTGATTTCGTGTAAAATATGGCCTTTCCACTGTAATATTCATTTGAGGGTTACACATTTCTCTAAATTTAAGTTTTAAGCACTCAGGGTTTTCCTGTGTTTCAGCCTGTGTCACAATATGGTGGTTTCCCCTCCTCTGCATACATGACAGGTGCATACACAAGTGAGAGCTCTGCTAAATTAAGAAGCATGAATGCCTTTGTACATGCATCTTTATCAGAAAAAGCAGCCTGTATGAAAATATCATATCCTTGATAAAACACTCTCCAATTCCCAGCAATATTGTTATCAAACACCAGCAGTTCAGGTCTGCGAAATCCCTCTGCCATATCAACCAAATAAGTTTAAACATAAGCATAGACTGAGTACTTATAAGTATGCACAAATGCACAACAATCTCTTTGAAAAGGGTTCACTTTGACACTGCAAACACTGCAAACATTCTGGAAACTTCGGACACTTCAAATAGTTTAGTTAATGCGAAAAAGTAGTACATAGTGAAAACATGTGGTCATTTTAGTCCTTTCATACATCTTGAGCATTTTGGAAGTTATTTCAAACACTTTCATATTTATTTTGAATGCTTTTATCAGTATGTCACAATTTTGGACATTTTGTTTATCTCGGTAATTATTTCAAATGTTTTGAATGCTTCGCCAAATGCATGGCAACTAATAAATCATTTAAACAAATTTAAGTACCTTTGAATAACCAGTAACCTGATTACGACTTCACACCAGTATACATAAACATTGTCAGGAACTGTTACTGGAAGATATATTTAAGTTAATTGATTCACACATTACCTCAAACACACTCGCATGTGCATCTCCATTCATGCCTGCATTCACTCTGGCCGACTGTACAGAATGGCACTGTTCTTGCACATACTCAGTACTTATATGTACATGCTATCTAGCTACAGTGGCTCAGTGGAACATTACACATGATGGTCTACAGTTGTCAATGTAGTGTAGGTCAGGCTACATTGAGATGGTGACAGAATAGTTCACCGGTGGGTGTGAATTACTGGCTGTAACTCTAATTTGCAAACATTAAACACTGTTTCTTTTACCTGTCATCCACTCAGTTGTCTCAGCTTCACTTAATGATGTAACTTAACACAATTCTCTTACAGTAACATTATGCTTGTGTTGCATGTTTCATTTTAACCGTTGGTCTTCTCACTTGTACAGTAGTAGGTACAACATATTAGTCATTTTGTCTTAATGCTGCATATAGTGGTCTTACAGCAGGTGGATGTTTTGCTCACACATGACGAGGTTGCAGGGTCAAGGTCCTTTGTTATTACTGCTGCAGATGCTGCAGAGAGTTTGGAATAGCTTCTTGAATGTCAAAATCTAGGATCACACTCTAGATTTTGAGTTGTTGCTTCTCTCTCTCTCTCTCTTTCGGCTTTTCCCGGTTAGTGGGCACCACAGCGGATCACCTTGTCTGCTCATGATTGGCAGTGGAGTTTTTACAGTGTCGAGTTGCCAGCCCGGCACCCAACCTTCCAGAGAAGGCACGCACATGCACCCACTCATGCCTAGGGCCAATTTTAGCATGTCCAATCCACTTGCAGCATGTCTTTGGGGATGTGAGAGGAAACCGGAGCACCCGGAGGAAACCCACACGACAATAGGGAACACATGCAGACTCCGCACAGAAGACACTCCAGCCAAAGATCAAACCGGAGAGAGTTGTTGCCTCTAGTATTTATTTACAGCTCCAGTTTAACCCAAGATTATTTACAATATGATGTATAATAACCAATCCATGCACAGCACAGGATAGAACTTGCAAGCTAACACTCAGTTGTTGACTCGTAGAACCAGAAGCCAGTCAGTAGCATGCTAACTAGGTGTGGTAAAAATATGCCCTGATTGTCTGAATTGTCAGCAGCCAAAAGCAGAGGTCTATTTACCAGGGAATTTAAAAAATAATGGAGTTGAACAATATAAATTGAGCAATCTGGCATGAGGCTGTATTTTGATTGAAAAATGGGTGCATCTGAGCAATTCGGGACATTTGAGAGCTATGGATTCTTCCACTGGGCAGGTCACTAATCATTGTTTGCAGTGTGTGTGTGTGTGTGTGTGTGTGTGTGTGTGTGTGTGTGTGTGTGTGTGTGTGTGTGTGTGTGTGTGTGTGTGTATGTTGATATTTCTTCCAGGGCTATGGCTACTAGTATTGTTTTAAGGAGTTGTGCTTACCTACATTCTCAGAACCTCCCAGATGATGCAAAAAAATGAAAATTTAAATTCTACCTTGGCTAGACAGTTAATGCTTGGCCCCTCTTCTACAAACATGATCAAAAAAGAGTGATGAAGGTGGCAAGCGAATCCAGAAAATCGGTAAAATGTTTCACCCCTCCTTTTCCAAATTTCTCAAGGGATTTTCTTTCTCCTCCTCCAATTTTGGCAAAAAAAAAAAAAAAGAATTAAGGGTCTCAACAGAATTCAAGTAAACAGACTTTTAAGAAGAAAGACCAAATTACCACCATAACAGCTACAAACAAATGCAATCTGAGGGTCATGCCACTCAATGCTAGAAGTCTAAATCTCAAAATTCACTCACTCGAAGCACTCCTTAAAATGAAGAACATCGACATTTGTGCTATAACAGAGACCTGGTTCAAGGCAGCAGAAAGGACCCCTGCGCTACCAGTCTATAACTCATTCCACACCTTTCAGCCCCAGAACTTGTACCCAGTCTCCAAAGGTGATTGTGTTTCCATATTCATAAAGGATGCACATACCTCCAGACTGGTAGCCCAACATAATGCATCAGAGAAACTTCAGGTACAGCTAACATTGGGTAGGACAGCGATTCAGGTCGTAGCCTGCTATAGGTCCCCAACCATGTCTCAAGACTCACACTCCACATTCCTAAGCACCCTGGAGAATTTTAGGGTCCAACCTAGCACTCTCATACTGGGTGACTTCAACTACCCCTCCATTAACTGGGAAAGCTACTCATGTACAATACACTTGCCCAACATTTCCTGGAATACATTAATTCCAGTGCCCAAGAGGAGCTCGTTCTTATCCCCACTAGAGGTAGTAATATCCTTGACCTGGTCATTACTAACATGGGCGATCATTGCTCTACACCAGTTTGTCAACTCCTCCCTGGTTAGATCCAGCCACAAACTAATCACCTTGGAAATCCAATCCCTCCCACCCCCACCCCCTCCCCCCTGCAAAGGTAACCACCATGAAAAACTTCTCCAAAGCTAACTTTGGGCTCCTAAAAACAGAGGTGGCTAACTTCACGGCACCCATGCAAATAGTGAATAGTAGCATGACCACTGAATCATACACCAATGCACTGTATGAACACGTACACAAATGCATGGATCTCGCCATACCCAATAGAACCAAGACGCTCTCCTATGAAAAAAGGAAGCCAATCTGGTGGTTCCCTGCCATAAACAAACTCTACAACTGAATGAGGAAACTGATGCAGAATAAGGTGAAGTCCCAAGACTGGAAAAACTCCCTTATCAACCTCAACATAAAAGTTGAGATCCCTCATCAAATCCTCTAAAGCTAGCTATGAAAACAGAATTGCAGCAGATAGTAAAGACATCCACAAGGCCTTCTATAGTTATGTAATGAATCTCCATGGCAATACCCAGATTTGCTATGAGCTACTGCACAATGGTACCTCCTATACTGAGCCAATAGATATTGCCAATATACTGGCCGACAGATTCAGTGTCAACTTTACCCCTCTCTCCCCCACCAAAGGACCAATCCCAATACCAGTAGATTGCCAGACACCCAGTATTACTGCTGCACAGGTTAAAACAGCACTGTCCAAGGCCAAGAATACAGCTTCTATGGGACCTGACAATATCCCTGGCTGTGTTCTACATTTCTACAGAGTGAACTGGCAACTCACCTGTGTGCCCTGTTCAATCACAGCCTCACCTCAGGCTTTGTCCCTACCGAATGGCACACTGCTACAGTCATCCCTCTCCACAAAGGAGAAGTGATTACAGACCCTGGGTACTATTGCCCCATTAGCCTGATGCATCTGATATGCAAAGCTATGGAAAGCACCATCATGGACCTAATAAACAAGGATAGAGGGACTCTGCAAATTCTGGATCCCACACAGTTTGGTTTTGTGAAGGGTAGATCACGCCTGCTCAACCTGGTTGACTTCTTTGAGTCAGTCACCAGAGCTGTGGATTAAGGTAAGGTGGTTCATACAGCCTACCTTGATCAGGCCAAGGCCTTTGATACCATTCCCCACTCAGGAATCATAGAAAAACTCACTAAGCTAGGCATCAACCCCTATATCACTAGGTGGGTTGCAAACTGACTCACAGATAGAACCCACAGTGTGAAAGCAGCTGACTCAAAGTCAGACTGCTGACCAGTCATGAGTGGAGTCCCACAGGGTTCATTACTGGGTCCTCTCCTGTTTGGTGCTACTTCTCTGAAGTCCAGGCCAACACAAAGAGACTTTGTCTGATAAAGTTTTCAGACAATTGCAAGTTGTGAGCTATTATTAAATCCCCAAGTGATGTTGACATCCTACAGGAAGGCCTCACTGAGACCAGCGACTGGTGTCAGAACCATGGTCTTAAGCTCAATGCCAAAAAATGTGCCGTCATCTCCTTTGGGAAAAAAACAGTTCCTGTGAATTACCACATCGATGGTAGTCCACTGAACACAGAAGGCATATAAGAGATCTAGGAACACAGGTTGACAGCAACCTCCCTTTTGACCCCCACATTGCCACTGTGGTCAGAAAGTCCTTCTATGTGGCACATCTCATTACTAAGGATTTTGCATCCAGGAAGAAAGATGCCATTGTCTCCATTCTTCCCTCATTAGGCCAGTCATTGAGTACAATGCCCCATTTGGCATGTACCTCACTAGACACCTGCAATAACTGGAGAGGCCACAAAAGTACCTCACAATGAGGATCCGAGGCCTCAAACACTTGTCCTATAGGGACAGATTCAAAAAACTCCAACTATTCTCTGTCTCATATCGCCTACTTAGAGGCGATCTCTGCTTAACTTACAAAGCCATGTGTGACCCAGCTCAGTTAGAAATGCTACATCTAAAGAAATCCCAATCCCTCCACAATACATTCTCCAGAGACCTCAACCTCATTACCACAATTAACAAAACAAGCTGGAGGGACAGGTTCATAACCCAGAGACTGCCCCTGCTATGGAATAGACTTCCCATACATGTCAAACAGAGCACCTCACTGGCCCTCTTCAAGAGAAATCTTGATGAGTGGATGGGAAATAGAAAATTCCTCTCAGAGTTCACCCAGTGGCTCTACTCAACAGAGGCACTGGGAACTAAGGTCGGGTGGCACGATGCCAGGGTAATCCAATCGGCTAGACTTGTAAAGGCTCCAGGACCATTAGCCTAGTACATGACTATGAACCTATAAGTGGCAAGAGGGTTCAATAAACAATTCTTGAACCTTCCAAAACCAAGGACAGTCCAGCAAGTCTGAATGACTGTTCAAGGGATCTTATGATCTCCTCCCACCCTGGTCCCTTTTCTCTTCCAAATAGTCTGAATCTCCATTTTTGGCAAATGATTGTTTCAGACAAATGGGTTCTGAAAATCATTTATCAGGTTGCAGATGGCAGTGTGAGGAAATTCCTCCTTTCCGGGGTTCACTTTCCTTATCGTGCAGATCAGACTCTTTTGTTTCTACCTGTTCTTTCATCACATATTGTCCCAAGGAATGATAAAACCAGTTCCTCCTCCCCAGGTGGGAAAGGGTTTTATTTAAGGATGTTCGTAGTGCCAAAGAAAGAAGGAAAATGATTGTACACCAGGTCTTGATTTTTCTTTCCTAAACCTGTTAGGGATAGTGCCCCAATTCAAAATGATATCACTTCAGAATCTATTACCTCTTCTTCCTCTTTCAAGCTTCCTGGTAACACTTGACTTAAAAGCTGCTTATCATCACATCCCTATTTATCCATACTTAAGGCATTTCTTCAGGTTTTGTGTATCTGGATCACATTATTAGTTCTCTGATTTATCCTTTGCACTATCCTCTACATCAAGAGTAATCACAAGGGGTATCCACATTTTTCCATACTTAGATGACTTGCTTATCTTTGCAGTCTTTTTCAAAATGTCAGTAATTACTGTCTTGGTTGAGAGAGCTCTTGCACAAGCTGGGATTCTAAGAGAACATTCCAAAGACTTTCTTGACTCCCTCACAAAGGACTGTGTTCCTGGGATGTCAACTAGACACCTCAGTTCAAAGAACTTTTCTTCCACAGGAAAAAATAGATAGGTTCATAGGTTCATAGGTAGGTACTAGGCTATCGGCCCAAGAGCGTACGTAAGCCTAGCCTATTTCTAAGGTTTTCCACTCAGACTTCGGTCATTGCAAGGGAATATCTCAAGATTTTAGATTTGATGGCATCTATGATTCTCATGATACCCCTGGCAAGACTCCACATGAGAATGATACAGTGGTATCTGAAATCTCTTTGGTGCATGCATCAACATCCTTTATCTTTTCAGACCCAATATGTTTTTGGTGGAGACAACAGATACACTTAAATCCAGGTCTTCACCCCTCTCTCCTTACTCCAAAGTGGTCATTCACCACAGATGCTTCAGACTTTGCTCTGGGAACAGCTTGAGGAGGATAAAAGTGCAGGGGGTGTGGAACACCAAGGACAGATGCAAGCACATAAATATCAAAGAGAAGCTTGCCCTGATCATGCACTCAACTGACTGAGCCATCTTTGGTCACCAGGACCTATTCACGTGGCTACAGACACTATCACAGTCATGTGGTACATCAGCGGGGGGGGGGGGGCAAGTTGTACGTGTTTTACAGACTAGCCATGTTAGCTTGGGATCTAACTCTACAGGCATCCTACATTCCATCAGAGCAAATTTGTGTGGCAGGCAAGGTGACTAGGACCAGGGCACAAATGGAATCTAGATTTTATTTATTTTACACTTGTTTACTGGGCAGTGTCCGACTGCACCAGAAGCTCATTTTCAGTGGATAGCCAGGGAGAAAAGCTCCAAAATACATTGTTTGAATACAGCAGAATAAACATGATTTGATAATACTCATATTACAAATATTTTTGCTTTACCAGTTAACATAAAAGATACATTTCTAAAAATAGTAAAGATATAAAATTTGTAAAAATGACAAAGAATCAAAAAGTAGCATATAAGATAAAACACTATAAATTTGCATTATAACAAATTCAGGGTGTAGTCCCAACATGTGTTATGTGTAGGCAAGATAGGTGTGGGTGAACTACATGTGTTTTAGAGAGTACAGGTTGAAGACTGACATGCGTAACATAATCAATAAGTAGTGAGAGAAAGAAGCTGACGCAGTGGTGAGAAAAAGAGGAAAACATGATTGGTATATACATTTTTACAAGTTTTAGTATATTGTCACAGCCTGAGTAACAGTAAGAGAGCCTACTGGTTGAGGAAGCTGGTCAGGGGAACTACAGATGGAAATAGGTGGCTAGTATAGTTATGGTGATATAATTAACCAGGCAATGAGCAGATGCATAACCAGTGATTGGTAAGGTGCTCTTTCAGGAGCAGCTTGAATTTGTGAGCATCTGTAGTGTTAAGGATGTGTTGGAGTATTGAGTTCCAGGTATTGGACACTTTGTTAGAGAATGGGACATCCCAAAAGGTTTTGTTGGATTTTGTGACTTTTAGTATAAGTTTATTGGAGGGCCTTAGAGATCTGCAATTGGTATGTGGTTTAACTAGGTCTTTGAGAGCAGGGCAGTTTTTGAGTTGGTAAATGATGGAGTGGGTGATGGTTAGTTGGTTCAGGGATATTAGATTAGTTATTTCAATCCAGCTGAATTCTTGAAGTGCAGTGCAGTGGTATGACCTTTGTGGATGGTTTGTAGCAAACTTGGCTATTTTACTGTAACAAGTCTCTAGTTTACTTACATCTGTTTTTCGTAGGTTGGTAAAAATGTGAGCAGAGTATAGGATAGTAGGTGTGTTCTGTCTGTGGATAGTCTGATGTTGTTGGTAAGGTATGGTTTGATTCTGTACAGTGAGCTAAGTTTGATGTGAACTTTTTTGATGCTTAGTGCTATGCGTTTGTCAAATTTTTGACAGTTGTCAATTGTGACAACTAGAAGTTACATTTGTTCTACAGGTTCAGTTTTAGTATTTTTGGAGTAGGTGACAAGTGGGGGAAGGTTGTTTTTAGGTTTGATATTGGAGAAAAAACATTAGTTTTGTTCGGGTTGAGTATTAGTTGGTGGTCGGTGAGACAGTTTTCTATGTCATGGAGTGATTTTTGTTTTTTTTCTTGAAGTCCAATAAGGGTTGGGCAGATTAGCAATAAATCATTGGTGTATTGTATGATGGAGGCTAGATGAGTGGCAGTGTTGAGGTTATTGGCAAATATGATAAAAAATAAACTGCAAATTCCATCTTGGCCTTCAGAGTAAATAAAAAGCAGAGATCCAAGGATAGGGTCTTGAGGTACTCCAACAAAGATGGGTAGGAGAGGGGATAAATTGTTATCCCAGTTGACTGATTGTTGTCTGTCAGAAAGATAGCTGTGAAACCAAGATAGAGAAGGTTGGGTGAGGTTATATGTAGGCAGTTTCTTGAGTAGTTTTTGGTGGAATACTGTATCGAAAACTTTTGACATGTCGAGGAAAGTGGATGAGATGAGTTGGCCCTGGTTTTTGAGGAGGTTTACAGTATTAGTGAAACTTATTAGTGTGGTAGTGGTTCTGTGCTTGGCTCTGAAACCATGTTGGGAATTGGATATGAGGTTATTTTTGAGTAAATAGTCAAGTAGTTGTTTATGGATTCATTTTTCCAGAATTTTGGATAGAGGAGGGAGAATAGCAATAGGTCTGTAGTTTGAGAGGTCTGTAGAAGGGCCACCTTTGTGTAGGGGGATAATGTGGGATATTTTCCAGAGTTTAGGTACATATTGTTCATAAATCAAGTGTTTGATTAGTATTGAGATAGCATAAGAGATGGAATCAGCAGCTAATCTGAGAAATTTGTTGGGGAGCAGATCAGCTTCAAGAGTTGAGGGTCTTAATTTGTACAGGAGGCTTTTTTATGGAGCTAGTTTGTATGAGCTTGACAGAAAATGAGTTGTGGTTAGACTCAGGTTGTGTTTGGAACTGTAAGAGGTGTGTTTGTGTTATTGTTTATGAGGGATGTTATGGAGTTAATGAAATGTGTATTGAATTGGGTCGTTATGCTATCCATAGTATTAGAGGTGGTGGGTGATGGGGTGGTGGATCGCCCTGAATTAAGGAGTTGTTTAATACTTAACCAACATTTTTGAGGGTTGCTCTGGTGTTTTTGTTGGGTTGTATGGTAATATGACTTTTTGTTGCTTTTGATTTGCTTTTTGGCTAGGTTTCTTAATTTTTGATATGAAATAAGTTTGTCTTTGGTTGTAGACTCTTGGTATAGTGACCAGGATCTGTCCCACTGTTTGAGTAAGAGCCTGGTGTCTTTAGTAAGCCATGGTAATTGTTTACCTTTGACATGAAATTTTCTTGAGAGAGCTAGGTTATTTAATATGTTGAGGAATGTATTGTTGAAGTGTTGAACTGCGGGTGTTAACTGGAGGTATTTTAATGGAGACAAATCACATTATTGTAGTAGCATGTTGAATATGGTCGAGGAGAAGTTTTGTTTTGCTGCAAATGTGTTTAAATATGATATTATTTGGGATACATATATGCTGCCTAAGAAGGAAGGATGGTAAATGGTCACTTAGGTAGTCTGGAAGGCAGCCTGCTTGGTGGCCAAGGTAGAGTTTGTTTGTTAGTATCCAGTCCAGGATTGAGTGTTTTTTTTTTTTTTGCTATGTGTATCAAAACAGGTGGGAGAGAGTATCATTTGAGAGAAATTGTAGAGGTTGATAAAGTTGGAGGTGTTTTCAGAGGAGGAGGAGATGAGCCAGTCTAAATTAAAGTCACCTTTAGTAGGAATATTGTTTGTTGTTTGGTTGAATGTTGCAGATGACCAGCAGAGAAAGTTTTCTATGTAGGATTGTTTTTTTCCTGGAGGGAAGTAGGTAGTGATTATCATTATAGTTTTTTTGGGAGTTTATTTATTTGACATGTGTTAACCAGGTTGGTCCAACAGGGCCAGAAGCCCATTTTCAGTGGAGGCCTGAGGAGAAAAGCTCAGTAGTAATACAAACAAAAAGATTAGTAAAGTCATAACAAAATGACATAAGGCAGTACTAAGCAGGTACACATGACAGAGAAATCAAATACAATGTAGATTAGGCATTGTATACAGAGTATGATAAATATGCTAAAGTTGATGCAATTCAAAAAAGGGTATTTACATAGAATTGTGGTTACAGTAAATATAATAAGATATACATATATGCATAGATAGTAGCTGCACTTGAAAGTGGGGTACTTTTGGGTTTATTTGTAGGAATGCTATTAATATTTCAGAATCTGTGAGGTCTGGTGGTTTATAGTTTAGTCAATCTACTGTAGTTTAAAAGTGTCTTTCTATGTGATTGCAGTACCACCACCACACTTGTTTATCCTGTCAAGTCTTATTATGCTGTAGCCTTGGGTTAACATTTCATCATCGTTTATGTGGGGTTTCATCCAGATTTCAGTTATGACGACTGTATCAGGTGAGTAAAGGGCAAGGGTAGCAAGGACTTCATGTACTTTGTTTAGAATGCTTCTTATATTCATGTTAATAATTAAAAGGTCAGAGTTGCTGAGATTTATAATAAGGCTGTTGGGTGTAAACTTGCTATGGTACTGCTTAGGAGTGTTTTTTATGGTGGGGGGGTTGGATGTTGGGGGCCTGGGTTTGTGAGATGGGAAAGTAGATGTAGGGGGCTTGGGTTAGGGTCTATATCCCCTTGTAGCTTGATTTGAGTGAGTGAGTGTAGAAAATGGTGAGTTATTTTTGGATGACAGCCTGGAATATTTATGGGGTGTTTGTTGTGGTGTTTGTATGCACGCATATTTTAATATGAAGACTAGTGTATTGGAGATATTATATATTTGCAGTGATATGTGTATGTTACTGCTGGGTGTGCTGTGGTTTGAGTTGCATGGGTGTGTTGGTGAGTGGATGTTAGTGACTTGGACTTTGTGATAAGAGGTGGCTTGGCAAGCTAGGATGAGTAGACAGAGTAGTGCAGTGTATGGTGACAGCATGTTTGTTGAAAGCATGGTAGTGTGGGGAGGTGATTATGTGATGCAAGCAGTGGGTGAGATAGTGTTGGTAGCTAATTAGTGTTGGTTGTTATGGGAGATCAGGGGATCTTCTTGGATTTGGTCCATCTGTGGGGAGTTTCTCAAGTAGACCTCTTTGTCTGTTCTCTGAACAATCAATTGGCACAATTCTGTTCCAGGACTCCATTGTAAGGTGGACTGGAAGACAGAAACATTTTCTTTTCTTTGGACAGGAATGTTCCTGTATGTATTCCACTCTTTCCACTAATATACAGGATACTTCTGAAACTTCAGAAGGAATCCCCCAAGATCATTGTGGTGATTTCCTTTCTGACCCAGGCAACCATGGTTCTTCCTTCTTTTGGAAATGGCCAGAAGAAAATGACCACAAGCATCCTCACAAATGCTTCTACTCACACAAGAACAGAGGTATTTGATAGACCCCTGACATCAATCATTTTCAATTGACTGCCTGGATGATAAGGTCTTAATTCATTTTAGCCACCTGTTTACTGACACATACGGTATGTATTGATGGAAGCAATAATGATTGCTATTAGAGAATCATATATTAGCAAATGGGAAAGGTTTTCTGACTGGTGACAACCACATAACCAGCACCCATTCAGGGCTAGTTGTTCACTGTTTTTTTACAATATTTGTGTGAGTTACTATCCTATAGCCTTTCTTTTTCCAATATCAAGGTTCACTTATTGGCCATTTCTGCCTATGGATCCTCCTGTTTCAAGGTAGACTCATGTCAAAATGTTCATGAAAGGGGATTTGCATAACAGGTCTCCTAGTAAATGGGTGACCCCTGCCTGGGATTTTAATTTTGTGATAAAGAAACTAACATACTCCATTTGAACCAGCTAATTTAGCTATCTTGAGATTTTTAACATGGAAATCAGTTATACTGATTGATCTGCTCTCTGCCAAAAGATTATCTGAGTTGGAAGCTATTAGGGTGAATCAACCCTGCCTCATTTTCCATAGAGGCAGGGTTTCTTTGAGAAGTAATCCTCCTTTCATGCCTAAAGTGGTATCCAAGTTTACCTTAAGCCAAGCTATCAATCTCCAAATTTTCTTTCCTGAACCTAAAAATTAGGGAGAAAGGATACTCCAGACCTTTGATGTCCACAGACAACTCAGGTACTATCTTGACAGAAATAAATCTTTGAGATATTCAGATCAGTTATTCATTTCTTGTGAAGGTAAGAAGAAGGGGCCATTTGTGACCATTTGTGACAAAACAGACTGTCTCCAAATGGTTGTATAAGGCTATTTCCTTTTGTTATACTCACCATGACAAATCTGTTCCAAGCAGGGTCAAGACCCACTCTACCAGGGCCTTGGCCTCATCTATGGCTTTTTGGAAAGGGTTGGATTCTACAAGTATTCTAAAAGCTGCTACTTCGGCCTGTGTACATACTTTTACAAAGCACTATAAGCTTAATTTTTTTCTAGGTCTAGATCAAGCTTTGCTAGTATCATTCTCCATGGGCTTCTGGACTTTTCTCCCTCCTCCTATCAAATTTATTTAGCTATGGTAATATACCCATATAGCTAAGGCTGCTGCAGCAGTGATCAATATGAAGAACATAGTACAGTTGTGGAAGTGGAAGTTACCAGAACAGTAGATGTTTGAATGATCACTGCTGCAGTAGATGTTACCTGTCTCCACCCTCATTGTTTTTTGGTGTTTTTTTTATACCAGGGTGTGGGTATTTATTTTTGTTATTCCTAGCATTGTCCCATCAGGGCTCTGTTCATGGGTTCATAGGTTGGTACTAGGCTATCGGCCCTAGGGCCTATACAAGCCTAGCCATAACAATTCCCTGGATATTTCCTTCCCACAATATTTACTTCCCTGGACCCCTGTCTAGCAGGGCGACTGACATGATCCCTGGGGTGAATTTCCTATTTCCCATCCAATCGTCAAGGTTCCTTTTGAAGAGGGCCAAGGAGGTGCTCTGCTTGACATGTATGGGCAGTGTATTCCAGAGTATGGGGAGTCTCTGGGTCAGGAACCTATCCCGCCAGCATGTTTTTTTCATTGTGATGGCAAGGTTTAGATCCCTGGAGCATGTGGCTCTGAGGGATTGGGATTTCTTTAAAGTGGAGCATGTCCAACAGCTCAGGGATTGACATGGCCTTGTATGTTAAGCAGCGATCGCCTCTGAGTAGATGATATGCCAGAGTATAGCTGGAGTTTTTTTAGACGGTCAGCACAGGGCATCTGCTTTAGGCCTGTGATTCTTTTAGTGAGGTATTTCTGTGGCCTTTCCAGCTGTTGCAGATGTCTTGTGAGGTACATACCAAATGGGACATTGTACTCTATAATGGGTCTAATGAGGGATGAGTACAATGGGACAATGACCTCCTTTTTCTGGATGAAAAGCCCTTAGTGATGAGATGTGCCACATAGAAGGATTTCTTGGCTGTTGTTGCGATGTGGTTATCAAAGGTGAAACCACTGTCCACCTGTGTCCCTAAGTCTCTCATCACACGTTCGGTGTTTAGAGTACTGCCACCTATGTGGTAATTCATGGGTACATGTTTTTTCCCAAAGGGGATAACTATACATTTCTTGGCATTAAGTTTGAGCCCATGGCTCTGGCACCAAGCATCTGTTTCTCTGTAAGGCCCTTTTGTAGAATATCGATAGCATTTGGGGATTCAATAATGTCTTCCTAACTCTGCATGCAAGACAGCTCTGAAGGGCTTCATTTCCATACTTGTCTTTTAGTCATCTTGGCTTGAGCTGCTTGACAGTTGGGTTCATGGAAGGTGGCCAGAAGCTTTGGAATCTGGATGACTGTTACATACTTGGCATGATATAACCTATATAGCCAAGGCTACTGCAGCCATGATCATTCGAACATCTATTTTTATGGTAAGTTCAACTTGCACAGCTGTACTTTTCCTCCCACTTCTCAAAAATGTGCCATTTGAATGGCTGTACTAAAGTGTGTGTGTGTGTGTGTGTGTGTGTGTGTGTGTGTGTGTGTGTGTGTGTGTGTGTGTGTGTGTGTGTGTGTGTGTGTGTGTGTGTGCGTGTGTGTGTCTGTGTGTGTGTGTGTGTGTGTGTGTGTGTGTGTGTGTGTGTGTGTCTGTTTGTCTGTCTGCCTGAAAAATAAAAAAATATTTTTTTTGTACAGTAATCTTCATTAGATGGATGATTAGCTTGATGAACATATGAAGGGTAAGTTCACTTAATTAGTTATCAAATAAACACACTTAACTAGTAAATAAATAATATAGTCATTTTACATCTGTTCGTATGTGTGTCCCTTCATCATTGATTTTGTTCTCAGAGTAGGTGTCATCTGAAAAAACGCTGATCCAGTTCTTGATATGGACTCCTGTGTTGGAGAGTTCTAGGCTAGAACTAGCTGGCCCCTGCATCATGCCAGTAGTCAGCTTTACTGTTCCTTGACAAGTCCTGTCTGCTAACACCCTCTGCTTTGTTCCATCCAGCCAGTTTCCAACCCATTATTCATTTTTTTCAAGCCCTTGACCTTGTTCTCTGCTTTTCTACATAATTATCGGGCATAAGTATTCCTGATGTCTCTAGACGCTACATTATTTTGGCTGAATGAATTAAATTTCATTGTAACCAAATCATTGATTAAACTAGTAGTGGCAAAGAATCCATGCTGATTTGAATTCTGGATTAGTTGTCATATGTGAATGACACACTGTTTTCCCCCTGAGTCATTCTCTGCAGCTGAGGTCATGCTTACTGGTCTGCATTTTTTCAAGGTTTGGCTCTGCTGCAATCTTAAAGACTGGCTGGCACTTCCACAACCAATCTTTTCTGATCTTTCCTTATGGTCCCACAATGCAGTGACTTGCTGAATAGTTTTGTCATTGGCTTGGCAAGGACTCTGGCCATATTTCAGAAGATATTAGTAGCAATCCTTTGAGTCTCTAAGCCTTGTCATTTCTAGCTCACATTACACTTTTCTGGCATTGATGAGTCCGTTTTCCAGTTTTCTCTTTTCCTCATTTTTCTTTGCCTCACAGACTGAGATCTTTTTATTTTATTTATTTATTGTTTGTTAAGAGGGTAGGTGGTCTGGTACAAAACCCCTTTCATTCACTACCAAGATCATTTTGCAGTCATGAAAAAAGTACAAACAGAGATAGTTTTATACAGAAACAACATATTGCATGTTACAGCAAATCAAAGTAGAAATGAATATATATTAAGTCCAATATGTGCATCTTTATATCTGCTTACCCATGAAAATGAAGGTGAAAAAGTCATTCAAGCTCAGTTTGCTCTAACCTTCAGTTTGTAAGCCTGTTGTAATTTTGAAGGCTGCAGCTGCAGTCCTCACCTTGCTAAGACTGATAGTGAATGTGGAAGAGTATAAACCAGATTACAGATGTGGTACCTTGCCATTTTCCACCTACTCTGAGGTAAGGTAACCTCAGAAATAGTATATATCGATATAAGGAAGATGGGAGAATCTGCAAAAGCAGTGCTGTTTGATCAAGGAGCAGTGAGTTTTCACTATCTCGGAGACGAAACTGCAATTCATATTACATATATTTCTGCTGTTGAATCAAGTCTTGGATGTTTCATAGGGAGCTGTTCTTTTATGCCCTGTTATCCTTTGGTGAGTTTGTCTATATTTGTTCCTGACATTTTTTTCTCTGTTGTGTAACGGACAAAGCTCTTACCTTCTTGTTCTTCCCCTTTGCTGTCAGTTTCCTTTTTGTCATGCGTGTTAAGTTTTGTATATTGTCCTAGATGAAGAAATGTCAAGAGTTGTATATTTCATTAAATGCGTCAAATTTATAACCATTATTTTTGTTGTGGTACAGATGAATATAGTACAATGGACCTGTTTTTGCACTTGCTAATTCCTACCAAAAGCTGAATAA
This sequence comes from Protopterus annectens, assembly GCF_019279795.1. Classification (NCBI taxonomy): domain Eukaryota; kingdom Metazoa; phylum Chordata; order Ceratodontiformes; family Protopteridae; genus Protopterus; species Protopterus annectens. The sequence continues at coordinate 697,092,486 of NC_056739.1, forward strand.
CTTTGTTGGAATGCAACAATCTGTATGTTCTATGCACTTTTGTTTAAAAAAGAGTAAAATGTTGCTTTGATTTAAAAGCACTAAACTCAAAAGGGAAATGAACAAGGACGGTTATTTTCTTCCCCTTTTGACTGATGTTGGGAAATAGGAAACCGCTGACTTGGAGAGGAAGTTCCTCTTTGGTTTGATTATAGACTTGACGAACTCTATTACAGCCTGGAAGCAGCAAACCATTTTACAAATGCTGTAAAGTTGGAAAATACAACCTGCTTTCTCAGGCAGGTTATGTCTGGTAATGTGCCTTAATGTCATCTATAGCTGAATTATTTTAGCATATTAGTAGTAATCAGGCTACATTATGCTGTGAACGTGGTAGTAAAAATACAGTTTAGAAACAGGGTTATTGTGTTGCCATCTATGTGTTTAAATTACTTACTGAATTCTTCCTTGTGCAATCAGTTATTTACTTCTGTATTTAATTGGTCATTTTCATTATTTTACTTGATTTTCTATTATGTTTGTGGCTGGCGTCTTATTAATTAGTTTATAAGGCTGACCTCATAACATTGGAGAAACTGTTGTTATAACCTCTTTTTGAAGACAGGTATACTGGCTGTAAGCTACTATAATTTAATATATTGGCTAGCTCATTGAAAGAGTGCTCAGTAAATGTGACCTTGTTATCATACTGGTTTAGTTGGTGGCAGTGCATAATATGAATGCAGGAAAGCTGGAACTAGAAATGTATTAATAACAACTCCGGTTTGTGTTTGTGTATTTGTATGTGTCTATGTGTGAGATAAATAGTTTTCGGTTATGTTTCAGTCACTGATAGTAAGATTTCACTATAAGGCACTGGTTTTAGACAGAGGATGGTAAAATTCTGGCGGCCATCCAGGCAGTTATCATGACTTTCACATATGGCACACACTTGACTTTAACAACAGTTTGTGTGTGAGGGGGTTGACTTCCCCAGGGGACATCTTATTGGTAATGCTAAATATGCCCTGGCTGATAACACTTATCAGAATTTGGCAAAAAAAATACAGAACAAGGGTACAAATATGCCCGATCACAGCCAGAGTCATTCTGAAGCTGGTGTTTGGGCTGCTGAATGCAAGCTTTCGTTGCTTGGATATATCGGGTGGTTCCCTGCAGTATGAATCTAGTGCATAAGACAAAATCTTTTCAGTGTGTGCAGTGCAGGCAGTTATAGTGTATGTGGGTAGATGGGAGGCAGTTGCAGGAAGAACATCTCCCAGCATACCAGGCAATGAAGGATGAGCCAGATAAGGAATCTGTGGAGGACCCAGCAACAGGGGATGAAAATGGCAGGCAGAGATGGGAGTAGTATGCTCTAGTACTGAGAAAGAGGCAGCGGCTTGCACAGCTTTGGCACATAGCACTGCATATACACTATAGTAAAAGGGGTGAATGCACACTTAACACCAGACTTTGTTACCCATGCATAGGCTGGCCGTACTGTGCATCAGGCATGTGCAACCCTTATAACACAGTGCAAAAGGCAAGGTGTGGGAAGAAGCACAAGTGTGCATTTCCTTCTAAAGAGAAATGTGTGAGGGCTGTATAAACAAAACTTTCTGTGTGCAGTGTGTGTAACATATTAGTCTGCAGGGGATTATTGAGGAATGTCATGTGGTGGGGCAATGGCTGTGATGGTTTGAGTATTTATAGCTATGGGGCTGTAGTGGTGGGTGTGCATATGTGTGTGTTTACATGCTGGGACACTGCCCAAGCAGCTTGACCTACTGGAGAGTTCCACAACATGTATGGCAGATGTTTTAAGCATCCCCATGTGTCCCCACCTATGTGAACTGCCTCTTCCAGAAGTTACATGGGTAATACCACAACCCTGGCTAGATACTGGTGTGCTACATGACTATGACTGTCGTCCATTACCAGATGCAACACTGCAACGATTGACACAATCCCCTGGGATGCCCTCTCCTGCCCATAGGCACCTTCACAACCAATGCTGCTGAAGAACAGCTGATGCCACATGTTCTTGGCCATCCATGCCCGTGATGACTACTATCAGTGGAGGCAGCACTGGACTGGCTGCATGGACACTGTCTGCCACATGGCATGTGAGCCTGGGAGGACATGGCTTGGGTCAGTATATGACTGAGTCTATCAAAATTGTCACACATATAAGAAAAATGCACTTCTGGAGACCATTTTGCACACCTATCACTATCAGTATAACTTTGGAAAAGACTGTAGTGGTACTAGACTGTGTCTCCATGATGATCCTGCATACATATTGGATTGCACCTACTGACACAGCTAGCTCAGTGAGAGGGTTGTAGCCATGTTTCCAGTGTGCACCAGCACACATCCCCATGTATTCTCCCCCCGATGTATGGCGCTTGTGAAAGACATTAATGACTGCTGTATAACAAGCATCATACTGCCCTGACTGTGAGTCTCTGCAGTAATCTGTCCTCCCTATGTGGTATGTGTGACTTGGATGTCTGCAGGCACAGATGCTGTGTCCATGTCATTAATAGAGGATTTAGTGGACACTGTATTCCCTGACCACACTCACTGATCACCACACCTGCTGATCACCACCACCATCATCCCCAGAGTCAGCTGATGCTCTGGCATCAGGTGGTAAGTGGAATTTCATGGTGACAGTGTCACATGGAGATTCTTCTGTGAACATAACAAAACACAATGACCCTAATAAATATAACTCACCACTTGTAACATAGTCTTGGTGCAGATTCAGTATTACAGCATTCAGTAGAATAACACCTTACCTCATACAGGTTCCTGTGCAGGTTGTACCCTTGATATTCCAGTAGTACCAAAGTGCACAATATTAGTGAGATGTGTAGTGATTAAGGGAGCAATGGAATTTATTCATAGTGGAATCATAGTGTAATACAAATATGGCAATACCCACCCAGGGCTTCAACAGTGGATACTTCTGGGGCACATTACAGCTCAGCTCAGTATTGAATACAAAAGTGACCACCCCTTTCAATCCACCTTGCTGTTTTAAAAATAGTAACTCTCCACTAAACCTTAACTTTTTAAATAGGTAAAACTTAAGTTACCTACTTTCACATCTAACTTCTTTAGTGCACACTACAGTGTGCATTTTTTTCATCTTACCTTTAAGCATCCCTGTGACTAACACTTGCTCTAATACCTGCTGGAAAGCACTAGGAAGCCTTAAACTGATACAAGCACTCAACTCTCCTTGTTAATAAAGAGAAATTAATCGTAGGCACTAAACAGCCTATAATTGCAAAGTACCTTGCTAAGGTAAGGGAAAACAGCTCCTGTACTTTAGAAGAAAATAAATAAATAAAAAAGCACCAAACCAGGATGTCCAAGGGTCAGCTTCCGGTGATTTCTCCTGTCCACCTGGTGAATTTGGGAAGACTGGGGCAATGCAGCAATTACCTCATGTACACAGATAACCCTCTCCTTCTACCACCCAACACTACAACCTGTGAGAGATGCACTTGCATAGCCAAACTGGAAGCAAAGCTCTCTTCACCCAAGATTGTGCTAGACAGTCAAGAGGAGAAGGTTAAGACCCACACTACACCTCAAGCAACACATAGCCCTTCTAAACCCACACCACCAACACCCACATATAGCAAGACTGAATCCACATATGCGGAGGCCCTTAACTGTAACCTGCCCAAGCAACAAGGACCTCTGAAGCTGAAACGCAAACAAACACCAATCACAACCAAAGTGTCACATAGTTCACAACACCAGTGTGCCACCCAGCAACAGCCCCTAAGGCAAGACAACGTGCCTAACACTTTAGTCATAGGTAACTCTATAGTCCGGCACACTGATTTTCCACTCACCAGGTTGAACAAGGAGAAAATTACAGTCAGCTGCCTGTCGGGTGCCAGGATCTGCCACATAATGCATGCACTCAGGTCACTCCACAACAAGTACAAATATGACTCTGTCATTGTCCATGTTGGAGTGAATGACTTGAGATGTACCTCCCTGGAATACATGAAAAAAGACATGGAAGAGCTCTCGGATCATGTGGCCCAGGCAGGTATGACTCTAGCCCTGAGTAGCATCCTGCCTTTGCCCAGAATGATACCACAATATAAGACCAAAATGATTGACTTCAACAATTGGCTAAGTTTCTGGTGTTATTCAAAGGGGATCCAGTATCTGTCTGCCTGGGACAACATGATCGACAGACCACAATGCTTTGCCAGAGATGGTGTGCACCTGTTGCCCCTGGGATTCAGGTTACTGGCTAAGGCTCTTGCCAACCCTATAGTGCCTTTTTTAGGCAAAGTTCAAAGGACAAAACCACCACCGTAACAGGCACAAGCATGCAAAATCTGAAGATAATGCTACTCAATGCTAGAAGTCTAAACCTCAAAATGCACTCTCTCGAGGCACTTCTAAAAATGGAGAACATCGATATCTGTGCAGTAACTGAGACCTGGTTCAAGGCTCCAGAGAAGAGCCCTGCAACACCAGGCTACAACTCTTACAACACTTTTTGGCCACCAAACCAGGACCGAAACACTAAAGGTGGAGGGGTGTCCATATTCACCAAGGATATTCACACCACCAGGCTAGTTGCCCAACACAATGTGTCTGAAATTCTCCAGGTGCAACTAATACTATTTAAGACTGCAATCCAAATTATAGCTTGCTACAGATCCCCCATTATGCCACAAGATTCTCACTATACCTTTCTAAACATACTGGAAAATATTAAGATAGAACCAAACACCCTAATACTGGGTGATTTTAACTACCCTGCCATTAACTGGGAAAACTGTTCGTGTACCAACACCTCTGCCCAACGGTTCTTGGAATTCATAAATTCCAATGCCCAGGATCAACTAATCCATAGTCCCACCAGGGGCTCCAATATCCTAGACCTGGTCATTACCAACGTGGGAAATCAATGCTCCACACCTATGGTCATCCCCTCGTTAGTCAGGTCTGACCATAAGCTAATTACCCTTAACATCCACATCCCTCCCCCACCCCCCAGTAAAGAAACCTCCATAAAAAACTTTTCCAAAGACAACTTCATGCTACTCAAGTCAAAAGTGACAAACTTCATGACACCCATGCAGACGGGACCTAAAGTTCGACTGCTGAATCCTATACTAAGGCACTGTAAGTGCACATCCACTCATGCATGAATCGTGCCATCCCAAATAGAACCAAGATGCTCTCCTCTAAAAAAACGAAGCCAATCTGGTGGTCCCCTGCCATAAACAAACTTTACAACAAAAGGAAGAAACTGTTGCAGAAAAGGGGAAAATCCCAGGATGCAAAAAACTCCCTTACCAGCCTCAGTAAGAAACTGAGATCCCTCATAAAATCCTCCAAAGCTAGTTACGAAAACAAAATTGCCAAAGATTCCAAGCACAACCACAAGGCATTCTATAACTATGTCAAGAATCTAAATGGCAATGCTCAGATCTGCTCTGAGCTACAACAGAATGGCATTAAATATACTGATCCCAAAGATATTGCCCATATCCTGACAGATCGATTCAGTGCCAACTTCACCCCCCTCACACCCCCTAAACAGCCCATCTCAATACCGGAAGATTGCCAAAGTCTGGTAATAACGGCCACACAGGTAAAAAAATGCACTCTCCAAAGCTAAGAATACAGCATCCATGGGACCAGATGACATCCCGGGCTGTGTACTACATGAACTACAATATGAACTGGCACCTCACCTAAGTGTCATGTTTAATCATAGCCTCACCTCAGGTTTTCTGCCCACTAAGTGGCGCAGAGCTACAGTTATCCCACTCCACAAGGGGGGGATCCACCTTGGATCCTGGAAACTACCGTCCCATCAGTCTGACGAGCCTTATCTGCAAGGCCATGGAGCGTATTATCATGGAACCTATAAACAAAGACATTGACAACCGTCAAACACTGGATCCCACCCAGTTTGGGTTCATGAAGGGCCGATCTTGTCTCCTGAACCTGATTGACTTCTTCTAATCAGTCTTCAGAGCCATGGACAAGAGTAAGTTAGTCCACACAGCCTATCTAGACCTCAGCAAGGCCTTTGACACCATCACCCACAATGGAATCATAGATAAACTTACTAAGCTGGGCATTAATCTCTACAACACACAATGAGTTGCCAAGTGGCTTACTGACAGAACCCACACTGTAAAAGGAGCCAACTCCATAAGTATTCCTGACGTCTCTAGACGCTACATTATTTTGGCTGAATGAATTAAATTTCATTGTAACCAAATCATAGATTAAACTAGTAGTGGCAAAGAATCCATGCTGATTTGAATTCTGAATTAGTTGTCATATGTGAATGATACACTGTTTTCCCTCTGAGTCATTCTCTGCAGCTGAGGTCATGCTTACTGGTCTGCATTTTTTCAAGGTTTGGCTCTGCTGCAACCTTAAAGACTGGCTGGCACTTCCACAACCAATCTTTTCTGATCTTTCCTTATGGTCCCACAATACAGTGACTTGCTGAATAGTTTTGTCATTGGCTTGGCAAGGACTCTGGCCATATTTCAGAAGATATTAGTAGCAATCCTTTGAGTCTCTAAGCCTTGTCATTTCTAGCTCACATTACACTTTTCTGGCATTGATGAGTCCGTTTTCCAGTTTTCTCTTTTCCTCATTTTTCTTTGCCTCACAGACTGAGATCTTTTTATTTTATTTATGTATTGTTTGTTAAGAGGGTAGGTGGTCTGGTACGAAACCCCTTTAATTCACTACCAAGATCATTTTGCAGTCATGAAAAAAGTACAAACAGAGATAGTTTTATACAGAAACAACATATTGCATGTTACAGCAAATTAAAGTAGAAATGAATATATATTAAGTCGAATATGTGCATCGTTTTATCTGCTTACCCATGAAAATGAAGGTGAAAAAGTCATTCAAGCTCAGTTTGCTCTAACCTTCAGTTTGTAAGCCTGTTGTAATTTTGAAGGCTGCAGCTGCAGTCCTCACCTTGCTAAGACTGATAGTGAATGTGGAAGAGTATAAACCAGATTACAGATGTGGTACCTTGCCATTTTCCACCTACTCTGAGGTAAGGTAACCTCAGAAATAGTATATATTGATATAAGGAAGATGGGAGAATCTGCAAAAGCAGTTCTGTTTGATCAAGGAGCAGTGAGTTTTCACTATCTGGGAGATGAAACTGCAATTCATATTACATATATTTCTGCTGTTGAATCAAGTCTTGGATGTTTCATAGGGAGCTGTTCTTTTATGCCCTGTTATCCTTTGGTGAGTTTGTCTATATTTGTTCCTGACATTTTTTTCTCTGTTGTGTAACGGACAAAGCTCTTACCTTCTTGTTCTTCCCCTTTGCTGTCAGTTTCCTTTTTGTCATGCGTGTTAAGTTTTGTATATTGTCCTAGATGAAGAAATGTCAAGAGTTGTATATTTCATTAAATGCGTCAAATTTATAACCATTATTTTTGTTGTGGTACAGATGAATATAGTACAATGGACCTGTTTTTGCACTTGCTAATTCCTACCAAAAGCTGAATAACTTTGTTGGAATGCAACAATCTGTATGTTCTATGCACTTTTGTTTAAAAAAGAGTAAAATGTTGCTTTGATTTAAAAGCACTAAACTCAAAAGGGAAATGAACAAGGATGGTTATTTTCTTCCCCTTTTGACTGATGTTGGGAAATAGGAAACCGCTAACTTGGAGAGGAAGTTCCTCTTTGGTTTGATTATAGACTTGACAAACTCTATTACAGCCTGTAAGCAGCAAACCATTTTACAAATACTGTAAAGTTGGAAAATACAACCTGCTTTCTCAGGAAGGTTATGTCTGGTAATGTGCCTTAATGTCATCTATAGCTGAATTTTTTTAGTATATTAGTAGTAATCAGGCTACATTATGCTGTGAATGTGGTAGTAATAATACAGTTTAGAAACAGGGTTATTGTGTTGCCGTCTATGTGTTTAAATTACTTACTGAATTCTTCCTTGTGCAATCAGTTATTTACTTTTGTATTTAATTGGTCATTTTCATTATTTTACTTGATTTTCTATTATGTTTGTGGCTGGCGTCTTATTAATTAGTTTATAAGGCTGACCTCATAACATTGGAGAAACTGTTGTTATAACCTCTTTTTGAAGACAGGTATACTGGCTGTAAGCTACTATAATTTAATATATTGGCTAGCTCATTGGAAGAGTGCCCAGTAAATGTGACCTTCTTATCATACTGGCTTAGTTGGTGGCAGTTCATAATATGAATGCAGGAAAGCTGGAACTAGAAATGTATTAATAACAACTCCGGTTTGTGTTTGTGCATTTGTATGTGTCTATGTGTGAGAAAAATAGTTTTCGGTTATGTTTCAGTCACTGATAGTAAAATTTCACTATAAGGCACTGGTTTTAGACAGAGGATGGTAAAATTCTGGGGGCCATCCAGGCAGTTATCATGACTCTCACATATGGCACACACTTGACTTTAACAACAGTTTGTGTGTGAGGGGGTTGACTTCCCCAGGGGGCATCTTATTGGTAATGCTAGATATGCCCTGGCTGATAACACTTATCAGAATTTGACAAAAAAATACAGAACAAGGGTACAAATATGCCCGATCACAGCCAGAGTCATTCTGAAGCTGGTGTTTGGGCTGCTGAAGGCAAGCTTTCACTGCTTGGATATATCGGGTGGTTCCCTGCAGTATGAACCTAGTGCATAAGACAAAATCTTTTCAGTGTGTGCAGTGCAGGCAGTTATAGTGTATGTGGGTAGATGGGAGGCAGTTGCAGGAAGAACATCTCCCAGCATACCAGGCAATGAAGGATGAGCCAGATAAGGAATCTGTGGAGGACCAAGCAACAGGGGATGAAAATGGCAGGCAGAGATGGGAGTAGTATGCTCTAGTACTGAGAAAGAGGCAGCGGCTTGCACAGCTTTGGCACATAGCACTGCATATACACTATAGTAAAAGGGGTGAATGCACACTTAACACCAGATGTTGTTACCCATGCATAGGCTGGCCGTACTGTGCATCAGGCATGTGCAACCCTTATAACACAGTGCAAAAGGCAAGGTGTGGGAAGAAGCACAAGTGTGCATTTCCTTCTAAAGAGAAATGTGTGAGGGCTGTATAAACAAAACTTTCTGTGTGCAGTGTGTGTAACACATTAGTCTGCAGGGGATTATTGAGGAATGTCATGTGGTGGGGCAATGGCTGTGATGGTTTGAGTATTTATAGCTATGGGGCTTTAGTGGTGGGTGTGCATATGTTTGTGTGCATATATGTGTGTTTACATGCTGGGACACTGCCCAAGCAGCTTGACCTACTGGAGAGTTCCACAACATGTATGGCAGATGTTTTAAGCATCCCCATGTGTCCCCACCTATGTGAACTGCCTCTTCCAGAAGTTACATGGGTAATACCGCAGCCCTGGCTAGATACTGGTGTGCTACATGACTATGACTGTCGTCCATTACCAGATGCAACACTGCAACGATTGACACAATCCCCTGGGATGCCCTCTCCTGCCCATAGGCACCTTCACAACCAATGCTGCTGAAGAACAGCTGATGCCACATGTTCTTGGCCATCCATGCCCGTGATGACTACTATCAGTGGAGGCAGCACTGGACTGGCTGCATGGACACTGTCTTCCACATGGCATGTGAGCCTGGGAGGACATGGCTTGGGTCAGTATATGACTGAGTCTATCAAAATTGTCACACATATAAGAAAAATGCACTTCTGGAGACCATTTTGCACACTTATCAGTATCAGTATAACTATGGAAAAGACTGCAATGGTACTAGACTGTGCCTCCATGATGATACTGCATGCATATTGGATAGCACCTACTGACACAGCTAGATCAGTGAGAGGGTTGTAACCATGTTTCCAGTGTGCACCAGCACACATCCCCATGTATTCCCCCCCCCCTGATGTATGGCGCTTGTGAAAGACATTAATGACTGCTGTATAACAAGCATCATACTGCCCTGACTGTGAGTCTCTGCAGTAATCTGTCCTCCCTATGTGGTATGTGTCTCTTGGATGTCTGCAGGCACAGATGCTGTGTCCATGTCATTAATAGAGGATTTAGTGGACACTGTATTCCCTGACCACACTCGCTGATCACCACGCCTGCTGATCACCACCACCATCATCCCCAGAGTCAGCTGATGCTCTGGCATCAGGTGGTAAGTGGAATTTCATGGTGACAGTGTCACATGGAGATTCTTCTGTGAACATAACAAAGCACAATGACCCTAATAAATATAACTCACCACTTGTAACATAGTCTTGGTGCAGATTCAGTATTACAGCATTCAGTAGAATAACACCTTACCTCATAAAGGTTCCTGTGCAGGTTGTACCCTTGATATTCCAGTAGTACCAAAGTACACAATATTAGTGAGATGTGTAGTGATTAAGGGAGCAATGGAATTTATTCATAGTGGAATCATAGTGTAATACAGATATGGCAATACCCACCCAGGGCTTCAACAGTGGATACTTCTGGGGCACATTACAGCTCAGCTCAGTATTGAATACAAAAGTGACCACCCCTTTCAATCCACCTTGCTGTTTTAAAAATAGTAACTCTCCACTAAACCTTAACTTTTTAAACAGGTAAAACTTAAGTTACCTACTTTCACATCTAACTTCCTTAGTGCACACTGCAGTATGCATTTTTTTCATCTTACCTTTAAGCATCCCTGTGACTAGTACTTACTCTAATACCTGCTGGAAAGCACTAGGAAGCCTTAAACTGATACAAGCACTCAACTCTCCTTGTTAATAAAGAGAAATTAATTGTAGGCACTAAACAGCCTATAATTGCAAAGTACCTTGCTAAGGTAAGGGAAAACAGCTCCTGTACTTTAGAAAAAAAATAAATAAATAAAAAAGCACCAAACCAGGATGTCCAAGGGTCAGCTTCCGGTGATTTCTCCTGTCCACCTGGTGAATTTGGGCATACTGGGGCAATGCAGCAATTGCCTCATGTACACAGATAACCCTCTCCTTCTACCACCCAACACTACAACCTGTGAGAGATGCACTTACATAGCCAAACTGGAAGCAAAGCTCTCTTCACCCAAGATTGTGCTAGACAGTCAAGAGGAGAAGGTTAAGACCCACACTACACCTCAAGCAACACATAGCCCTTCTAAACCCACACCACCAACACCCACATATAGCAACACTGAATCCACATATGCAGAGGCCCTTAACTGTAACCTGCCCAAGCAACAAGGACCTCTGAAGCTGAAACGCAAACAAACACCAATCACAACCAAAGTGTCACATAGTTCACAACACCAGTGTGCCACCCAGCAACAGCCCCTAAGGCAAGACAACGTGCCTAACACTTTAGTCATAGGTAACTCTATAGTCCGGCACACTGATTTCCCACTCACCAGGTTGAAAAAGGAGAAAATTACAGTCAGCTGCCTGTCGGGTGCCAGGATCCGCCACATAATGCATGCACTCAGGTCACTCCACAACAAGTACAAATATGACTCTGTCATTGTCCATGTTGGAGTGAATGACTTGAGACGTACCTCCCTGGAATACATGAAAAAAGACATGGAAGAGCTCTCGGATTATGTGGCCCAGGCAGGTATGACCCTAGCCCTGAGTAGCATCCTGCCTTTGCCCAGAATGATACCACAATATAAGACCAAAATGATTGACTTCAACAAATGGCTAAGCTTCTGGTGTCATTCAAAGGGGATCCAGTATCTGTCTGCCTGGGACAACATGATCGACAGACCACAATGCTTTGACAGAGATGGTCTGCACCTGTTGCCCCTGGGATTCAGGTTACTGGCTAAGGCTCTTACCAACCCTATAGTGCCTTTTTTAGGCAAAGTTCAAAGGACAAAACCACCACCATAACAGGCACAAGCATGCAAAATCTGAAGATAATGCTACTCAATGCTAGAAGTCTAAACCTCAAAATGCACTCTCTCGAGGCACTCCTAAAAATGGAGAACATCGATATCTGTGCAGTAACTGTGACCTGGTTCAAGGCTCCAGAGAACAGCCCTGCAACATCAGGCTACAACTCTTACCACACTTTTCGGCCACCAAACCAGGACCGAAACACTAAAGGTGGAGGGGTGTCCATATTCACCAAGGATATTCACACCAACAAGCTAGTTGCCCAACACAATGCATCTGAAATTCTCCAGGTGCAACTAATATTAGGTAAGACTGCAATCCAAATTATAGCTTGCTACAGATCCCCCACCATGTCACAAGATTCTTACTAAACCTTTCTAAACATACTGGAAAATATTAAGATAGAACCAAACACCCTAATACTGAGTGATTTTAACTACCCTGCCATTAACTGGGAAAACTGCTCGTGTACCAACACCTCTGCCCAACGGTTCTTGGAATTCATAAATTCCAATGCCCTGGATAAACTAATCCATAGTCCCACCAGGGGCTCCAATATCCTAGACCTGGTCATTACCAACATGGGAAATCGATGCTCCACACCTATGGTCACCCCCTCGTTAGTCAGGTCTGACCATAAGCTAATTACCCTTAACATCCACATCCCACCCCCCAGTAAAGAAACCTCCATAAAAAACTTTTCCAAAGACAACTTCATGCTACTCAAGTCAAAAGTGACAAACTTCATGAAACCCATGCAGACGGGACCTGAAAGTTCGACTGCTGAATCCTTTACTAAGGCACTGTAAGTGCACATCCACTCATGCATGAATCGTGCCATCCCAAATAGAACCAAGATGCTCTCCTCTAAAAAAACGAAGCCAATCTGGTGGTCCCCTGCCATAAACAAACTTTACAACAAAAGGAAGAAACTGTTGCAGAAAAGAGGAAAATCCCAGGATGCAAAAAACTCCCTTAGCAGCCTCAGTAAGAAACTGAGATCCCTCATAAAATCCTCCAAAGCTACTTATGAAAATAAAATTGCCAAAGATTCCAAACACAACCACAAGGCATTCTATAACTATGTCAAGAATCTAAATGGCAATGTTCAGATCTGCTCTGAGCTACAACAGAATGGCATTAAATATACTGATCCCAAGGATATTGCCCATATCCTGGCAGATCGATTCAGTGCCAACTTCATCCCCCCTCACACCCCCTAAACGGCCCATCTCAATACCGGAAGATTGCCAAATTCTGGTAATAACGGCCACACAGGTAAAAAAAAGCACTCTCCAAAGCTAAGAATACAGCATCCATGGGACCAGATGACATCCCGGGCTGTGTACTACATGAACTACAATATGAACTGGCACCTCACCTAAGTGTCATGTTTAATCATAGCCTCATCTCAGGTTTTCTGCCCACTAAGTGGTGCAGAGCTACAGTTATCCCACTCCACAAGGGGGGGATCCACCTTGGATCCTGGAAACTACCGTCCCATCAGTCTGACAAGCCTTATCTGCAAGGTCATGGAGCGTATTATCATGGAACTTATAAACAAAGACATTGGCAACCGTCAAACACTGGACCCCACCCAGTTTGGGTTCATGAAGGGCCGATCTTGTCTCCTGAGCCTGATTGACTTCTTTGAATCAGTCTTCAGAGCCATGGACAAGGGTAAGTTGGTCCACACAGCCTATCTAGACCTCACCAAGGCCTTTGACACCACCCCCCACTCTGGAATCATAGATAAACTTACTAAGCTGGGCATTAATCCCTACATCACCCAATGAGTTGCCAAGTGGCTTACTGACAGAAACCACACTGTAAAAGGAGCCAACTCCAAATCCATCAGCAGACAAGTGACAAGTGGAGTACCTCAGGGTTTGGTCCTGGGACCGCTCTTGTTTGGCATCTACTTCTCTGAAGTACAGGCCAACACTAAGGTAATCTGGCTAACAAAGTTTGCAGATGACTGCAAACTGGGAGCCATTATTGAATCCCCAAATAATGTGGATACTCTACAAAAGGGCCTTACAGAAAAAGATGCTTAGTGCCAGAGCCATGGGCTCAAGCTCAATGCCAAGAAATGTATAATTATCCCCTTTGAGAAAAAACATGTACCCGTGAATTACCACATAGGTGGCAGTACACTAAACACCGAAAGTGTAATAAGAGACTTAGGGACACAGGTGGACAGTGGTCTCACCTTTGATAACCACATCATCACAACAGTCAGGAAATCCTTCTATGTAGCACACCTCATCACTAAGGGCTTTTCATCCAGAAAAAAGGAGGTCATTGTCCCACTGTACTCATCCCTCATTAGACCCATTATAGAATACAATGCCCCATTTGGTATGTACCTCTCAAGACATCTGCAACAACTGGAAAGGTGGCAGAAATGCCTCACTAAAAGAATCACAGGCCTAAAGCAGATGCCCTACGCTGACTGCCTTAAAAAACTCCAGCTATACTCTGTCACATAGCGTCTACTCAGAGGCGATCTCTGCTTAACATACAATGCCATGTCAAACCCAGAGCTGTTGGACATGCTACATTTAAAGAAATCCCAATCCCTCAGAGCCACTCGCTCCAGGAATCTAAACCTTGTCATCACAATAAACAAAACATGCTGGAGGGATAGGTTCCTGACCCAGAGACTCCCCAGACTCTGGAATAGACTGCCCATACATGTCAAGCAGAGTGCTTCTTTCACCCTCTTCAAAACCTTGACAATTGGATGGGAGAAAGGAAATTCACCCCGGGGATCACATCAGTCGCCCTGCTAGACAGGGGTCCAGGGAAGTAAATAGTGTGGGAAGAAATAGCCAGGGAATTGTTATGGGTAGGCTTGTATAGGCCCTAGGGCTGATAGCCTAGTACCAACCCATGAACCTATGAACTTATACACCATATTATGGAACCAGAGAGAGTCTGTTCCCCCTCTGAAAGAGATCAGAAACTCCATCTCTTGTCAAAGGTGGCTTGATTAACATCCCCACCGCCACCATCCATCACCCTACTCTTCTGTGCAAGACAGAGAGCAAATTTTTCAGTTGTCAGAGTATTGTCTGTGGCCCTACACCTGACCTGTCTGTGACTGCAGTCCTGGTAACCACTAGATACTGCCAAGTACATTCATGATAGGGCCTATCAGCAGCCGCCTGCCTTAAGAGCTATCAGCCATGGAGATGGAGGGCCTAAAACAGCACCTAATTCTCTGCAACAGAAAATTTGCTCTTTCCTAGATGACTTTTCAGTGGAGATCCTTTTCTTCCAATACTTCTTCTTTTCAGGTATATTTCTTTGTGAGTACGAAAAATTATTGTGTGTCCATGCCAATAATGACTTCCCCTGTCCACTTGCTACCTTGCGGTGTACCTCATTTTCTGTGTACCCAGTATGGATGCAAATCCTATACATGGGAGTTCACCCAAAACCTAACACAGGCTTGCAAACATCACCCACTCTAAACCCAGAGAACACACAAGCTTATGACTTATAGGTAACTGGTATGACAGTACATGACACATTTTATTTATTAATTTTTATTTTCCATTTGTTTACCGGGAGTGTCTGACTGGGTCAGAGGCCTGTTTACAGAGGATGCCAGGGGAGAAAAGCTCCTTCATAGAAAAAAAAAAAAAAAAAAAAACATTAGATGCAAATTCATGCAATACAACACCAGAAAAACATAGCAATTTTACAATACAAGAAAACACATTATAGGATAATACAAGAAATACAGGCAGTAAGTAAGCTAAACAACTAATTGACAAAATAAAGAGATGTCTAACGAAACATACAATATGGAGTAATAATATTCTGAGTAAAAAAAAAAATTGCTAATTAGCAATCTGACAAATAAAAGTAGATTGCATCATCATAGGGAAATGGTAAATTTTAGATGAAATGTAATGTAGAGGAAGAAGATATTATTAAAAGCATATATGGTATAAAAGGCAGGAAAAAAATAGATGATCCCCAGGATTCACAAAACCTCCGTGTAAGACTTAATAAGTCTTACTCGGAAACAGCAGTTGAACGGTATGACGTCAGCGTGCCATGCATACTACTCAAAGTCTAGCATGGACTGTGCAGGAAGGCAGGGGCCATGTCTGACTGCCGAGCAGTCCAACGTTCCACGCCCCTGCAAGTGTCTGAATTGTGAAATGTCAACAGACATGAGTGAGTCCGCTCAAATGTCTACATACCCAACACTACACTTCCTCACATTGTAAACTCTTAGTACAGTTATTAAATGTAAAACTTTAAAAATTTTTTTTATTATTTCTGATATAGCTGCCCGTATTTGTGCGTGTTTGCGCGGGTGTGCCCATTGCTTAGCCACAGTTAGCAATTCCGACATCGAAGAGTATAATAAGACATGTTTATGCAAATTAAGCCAAAGAGCAATAGCGTTGTGGTAGAGCCTTCACACAAAGAGGAGGCATTCATGGTTTGAGTCCCACCACTCTCCTTTCTAATTTATGTTTAAATTAGTATATGAAATAATACCTGACATATATGAATACAATTTTTGTAAAAAGCATTGAAATGGCCTATGTATCAGTGAACAAAATGTATATATAGAAATATAAGAAGGATCTTGACATATAAATGCCCATAGCTAAGCAGCGCTTTACCCAGCGGAATATACTTGCCCGTAGCTAAGCAGCGCTTTACCCAGCGCAATATAGTTGCCCGTAGCTATGCAGCACTTTACCCAGCTCAATATAGATGCCCGTAGCTAAGCAGCGCTTTACCTAGCTCAATAGTTTTGGGCGGAGCTGCACACTGCACCAACCAGCACATCATCGGGCAACGTAGAGCAAAGTGGAGCAAAGTCGCCTACACACAGCCACACCCCCTAACCTGTCTGGACAGTAGTAAAATAAAAAGCAATGACAAGGGTCAAACCCAGGGCACTCTGCACCATAGTCAAAGTACTGAACCACTAAGCCATGACAGTTTTGCATAAACATCCACTGTTAACATACATATACTAATGAATGGAAGTTTAACCATTGCCAAGCAGGTTTGCTGTTAACTGACAATTATCCAAAACGGCCAATCACAAATAAGTGCGGGAAAGCAAGCATATTTAAGCTCCATAGGCGGTAATACTCGCCATAACTGACTGTGGCACCCATTTGTAGTCAGAATGTCAGGTGCTGGAGAGGGAAATTGCATTAGAGCGCAGAGGTGGGGCATTGAGGAGTCAAAATACACGGTTTGGCTCCTAGTCCATCATCATGAGGCTAGACTACTGCAGGGCCAATTTTAAGGTACGGAGTTAAAAGTGGAGGCTTAGAACAGCTTAGCTCATGATCTCACCAGTGCCACAGGTGTCCCAAGGACTGGTGAGCAGGTCCCTCACCACCATACAGACCTAAAGAGATGGAAGCAGGACCAACTGACCCGATGGATCCAGGAGGCCCGAGAAATGGAAGATGCCCCACTACTGAGTAGGTAGCCATGGAATGAAGTATGTAAGGAATTCTATTGTAGTCTATACTATGGATAGGTATGTCTCAAAATCCCTTCTTTTACATTACAGCTGCAGGTGTCCGTGCTTTGAATCAGCAAGCCTATGCAGATAGGCTGCTAAGGCTGTGCCACCAGGCAGGTTAGTAATTCTTCTGCATGTATTATTATATAAAATAAGTGAGAGAGTCTGAAAAAGAGTGTTGTAACCCATCAATAAAGGTCTAATAAGCTGTGAATAAAGTCTCTGCATGTATTGTAATATTAAATAAGTGAGAGAGTGTGAAAAAGTGTTTCAAGCCATTAATAAAGGTATAATCATTTAGAAATAAAAGTATTCTGCATGCACCAAAATATGAAAAGAATGTGAGAGCCACTACAAAAGTGTGTAATGTAATTAATAAAGTAGAATTCCTGGACTGTGTCTGTGTCACTTTCTTTGATAAGTTGTTATACCCTTGCATTATGTAGATAGTACAGTTGTATTAAATGCTGTCAATCCACAATTGGGTAGGTCCATATAAAGTGGATGAAGGGAATGCCAGTAGCTCTTAAGCATATATACAGTCCTCAACTGTTGGTTCATGGCTAGTATGTACAGGTTAAACTGGCACATGACTAGCTTGTGCTTGTGATCCCCAGAAATGTCATAGTGCTGCTAGAAATGTAGGTGTCTGTTTAAAGTAGCTGATAATGTCACCTGAAGACAGCCAAAAATGTAGATATATGAATATAAATGAAATATATAAATATGTAGCAGTAACATCTGCATCTGGAACTGTTTGTATGTCAGATACAGGTCAGGTATATAAACAACTATCAAAACCCAGTTCACAATTTAATGGACAATGCCTAGTGTAATAATACATCTAGGGGATATATACCTGCAGTCATTAGAAATGTAGAGTACAGTCATGAGTATATACAAGTTGTTAATGGATTTTTTCCACCCTACTTTATGATCATGAATAATGCCATTCCACAACTTAATGGGTATGTGTAATCTCAAAAACTTTGTTGGGACATATGTCCTGTTGGTTTATAAATATCTGCATGTACTTTGATGCATGTGCCCTGTTCACATACCAAACCCTTGGTGGGCTGTTACCACCAATCAATCCTGCATGCTGTTGTAATATCCATGGTTGTTCTAAATATGCATGTGTTATGCTTGCTGTTCAATTGCTGGAATTCTTGTGTGTTGGGTTAATGGGAATATTACTGCATGTTGTTACAACTAATCTGGAATGCTGTTGTCTGTTACTAACCCATATTGTCATTAAATCCTCCTCTCTCACCTCAGCTGGCGATGGCACCTGACACCAGCATGTCCGGTGCCCAGCCCAGGACCTCCTCCTCCGGTGGCCCTGTGCCACCTTCAGGTGGAAGAGCTGCTGGGGATGGGGCTTGTCCCCCCGTGCAAGCGTGGCCAGAGGAGGGCCACCCCTCACCTTCCGAACGGTCCGGGCTGTGGTGCGTAGGGAGATCCAGCGTTCAGTCACTGATCCTCTACACCAGCTCGAGGCGAGAGTGGCGCGACTCATGGGTGAGCCTGCCCCTCCTACACAGCCCCCAGCACAGCCACCTTCTGGGCTGTGAAGGTGCAGTGGTGACTGCCCATGGGTAGGGATC
This sequence comes from Protopterus annectens, assembly GCF_019279795.1. NCBI lineage: Eukaryota > Metazoa > Chordata > Ceratodontiformes > Protopteridae > Protopterus > Protopterus annectens. The sequence goes on from NC_056739.1 coordinate 697,111,509, forward strand.
TCAGCTCCACTGTTGACATCTGTGGGCTCATGGGCTTGCAATATCCAAACATCCGTCCACGTCAATTGTGTTCACCCACCACATGTGTCATATTCCATCCCTGTATGTGTCTTGTGTGTCTTGTCTGTTTACCTCCCAAACCTACCTCCCCAAATATACCTGCTTCCTCTACCTCACATTCCACTCTCACCTGAAAAAAAAAAAAGGCAAGCTGTTCCCACAAAAAAATTACGCCCCATACATAGCTGCCCATTTCGCACACATGTCCGCTGGACATGTAAACTGATAATTATAATTGGCAGTACAACATACTTTGTTGTCCTCACCCCTCTCTCATGGGTGGAAGGTGTCAAATTTCACTCCAAATTTCTGACATATGCACAGCTGATGCTGGTAAAGAAATGGGCAGCTATGGACCTTCCCTACACCTGTCCTGCACATCCCAAGCTGGTTTCCCTACTGTCTTTCCCTCTTTGTGCCCCCTTTTTCACCACTTTCCTATCTCCCCATTTTCTTTTCTTTCAAAGGTTAGCGGGAGTAAGCACTTTTAAGCAGTAGTTAGCGGGTTTGCACGAGTGTGCACAAGTGTGCGCTTGTGTGTGCTTAGCTAAGCTTGTGTGCGCTTAGCTAAGCATTGCGCAAACCCACGCAAACCTGCTTACAACTGCTTAAAAGTGCCTTAATCACTCTGCATGTCAGGGCCCTTGTTCTGCTCAGCAGTAAAATAAAACACCTCTGTCAGTCTCGAACCCCAGACCTTGGACACACGAGACTGCATAAAGTACCACAAAGCCACAGCAGATATACAATAACTTGGTGCTGAAATAAATATATCATGCATTACAATGAGTAAATGTAAAGGAAAAATAGGAAGGTCATAACACAAAGCTTGTTTTGTGGACCTGTACCAGCAATCGTTGTGGAATTGCATTACATGACTGTGATGAGAGAAGCAGCCATTCTAATAGCAAATAATGTTACAGAAGCACTTTACAACCCCTACACATTATCATAGCAGGACAAACACTGGCATATCTGATTAGGGTGGAGGACATACTACCTAACTGTGACCACCTTTCAGGGATGTCCCTGATTGTGTAACATATTTTATCTGTGTCCCTCTGAATTCCTCTGAAAAGTACTGATGTTAGGCAGAAAGGTGGGATTTACACAATGAATCATGACAAAAATAACAGTAGACACCGCTTGCACTTCATAAAAGGTATACTAATCCATATGCATTGCTTCACTCAGATTTACACCTACTATCTCTATTATTTGGAAGGTGTACCTCACATTTAACTACCTATCCCTGACACCATGCAAATATGTATCTGAGTGTTTCATAGGCCTGGCAGAGGCACAAACACACAGGCATATCAGCTTTTCTGCTGTTACACATTCTGCAAATAGCTTTGGGAGGCCTTCCACAAGCATACCCTTATGTAGGACTACAACACAGAAATATCAAAGGATGTAGCCATGTACTGGTAGCAACTGACTGTAACAATGCCATTGTACCAGTGCTGAAAGCACCTGTGGGTTGCACAGACAAAGAATAACAGGCTACCATCTGGCTACCATCTGGATAGGTTCACAGTTGAGAACTATGCAGATAGACCACCTGCCTTGACAAACTAACAGGTACACACCAATCCTTTAAGTCCAGTAAGATAACATTCACACAATAATACACAATGCTCTCTGTATGTCTGCATCCCCCCCCCCAAATTTAAAATATACTTGTGTGTTTAGGGTCTACCAATAATGTAGGTAGGCCTACTCAGTACTGGAATTGCCCAGTTATCAGGAGAATCCTGTGCTAATATCAACAATAAAAAACACAAACCCTGCAGAAGTGAGTACATTCATATTCACAGTATAACAGTTTACAAACAGTTCATGTGCCAAAAGAATACTTCTCAATAACTACTTTTGTAGGGCAGTTAATAATATCAGTAGAAAAGAAACTACATACTCACATATATCTTGTGTAAGCATTTGTAGGGGTGAGTTAAACTCTACATGGATAGCTCTGTATTGGAAGTGGCAACAGTAAGGTCTGAGTACAACATGTACATCACTGGTTACACCTCTAGCTTCAGATATAAAAGTATACTAACCTTCTGACTTCAACAACAGTGTCCACAGCAAACAAGCATGGGCCCCACTCTGGAAATCTGAAAGGGCTACGCCTACATAACCTAGCAATTTATAGCATTGGGTTGCTATGACAGTGAGTACTGCAATTACAACAAAGCAGGCTGTATGCATTTACCAAATGCTGGCCACCAACTGGTGCAGAGGGCATCACATGCACATCCACAGATACCTATAAAAGCAGACTGTACTTGCTATCCCCACATGCAATCATCACATTGCACGTGGTACATATCCTGGAGAGGAGAAAAACAAATTATTACTTAAAAAATAATTTAATTAAGTGAGACAAAACATTTACTTAATTACAAAAAAAATATTAATTAAGTAAAACATACAATACTCGATTAATAACAAAAAAAATAATTAAGTAAAAACAAACTTTACTGCATTAATACACAAAGAAAAAAAAATTGTCAAAACATAAACAGATGGAGCTGAAAGTGACATATAGGTATGTAACAGATATGTAGCTACCGGCAAGTAGTAGATGTTTATGAAGAGTACTGTACATACTTTGAAGCATGCATGTGTGGTGGCAGTAGGTATGTATGCACTGATGCCATGCATAACCACTGCCATGGCCAAATTAGTGTGTAGCTGTGTGCAGTGGGACATAACCGTGACATATGTAGCTCAGTATCAAATGTCAAACTTCTGATGATGTTATCTATGTTCTGTACAGTACTGTGTATAATGGCTGTTTGGGTGAGTAGTGCAAACAGCTATATCAACTTGTATGTGACAGAGTAAGACATGCATGATAGACATATAATGTGTAGCTTAGCATTGGCAACTGCTGTACCAGGCTAGTATAGTAATGTAGCATTTACAGCTATATATACACCCTGTAATATCACTGTATGCACACATGTGACAACTGTTCATGTTGTAGCAAGGCCTGACAGGTCATCCGTGAGGTCTACGGACTTACAACAGTGTGGACCTTGTGTGTGTATGGCACACACATATGGAGAGATATTTACGTGTCAGATATATTAGTATCTTAACATGTGCATAGAGCAAGGGACATACTGCAACAGTTTGTGAAGGGTGGACATATATATGTTGGTGAAGGTTGCTATGTGCATATTTCTATGTAGGTTGTAGTGTGTGGCAAACAAGACAGCAGACAGTGCTGGTATATGACATGTGGTGTCTAAACGCTGTGGGTATGATTTGTTAGGTGTTTAGTCTTCCAGACAGGGAGTCCTGCTAAAGATACATGGGCTTAGAATACCCTCAATGCATTCTGCACAAGACTGTGCAATATTATTACATGACTGTATCCCTCTCAACCTTTGCATAATTGATATTCCCACCGTGAAAGGTGGACTGTATATGTGCCTATATGTATATCTATATGTACACCAATGGATGTTTATATGTACGCTGAAGCTCAATATTGTAAATGTCTTGCCATCTCTTTTGTTAGAATCCCTGTATCCATGAACTACCACATAGGTGGTAGTCTAGTCAACACCAAATGTGTGATAAGAGACCACGGGGCACAGGTGGACAGTAGTGTCCCTTTTGAATCAGAGTGCCACACTAGTCATGTCAACTGGGTACGGTCCACATGTCATGGAAAAGGTGTGTCATCCATGGAAAAAGAGGTCAGTGTTCCACTCTACTCATCAGTCATAAAATCCATCATAGAGTACAATGGCCCATTTGGTATGTACCTCAGAAGACATCTACAGCAACTGTAGACACCAGATACATAACTCACAAAATGTATTACCAGACACAAACAGATGCCCTATGTAGACTGTCTCATAAAACCATGGCTACACTGTTTTGCATACCGCCTACCCAGAGGCAACCTCTGCCTAACATACAAAGCTATGCCAAACCCACAGGTGTTGGTCATGCACCATGTTAACAGAGCAAAAGCCCTACAAACTACACACTGTACTGATCTAAACCTTGTAACATCCAAAAGCAGAACATGCTGGAGTGGTACATTCTCATCTCAGACACATACCATACTCTGGAACAAACTACCTATCAATGGAAAGAAAGGTCCTCATTAGTAGTCATCATAGATAATCCTGATGACTGGATGTGAGATAGGAAATACAACCCGGGAATCACCTCTGTGGCTCTGCACGACAGGGGAACATGAACATAGATTACATGGGTGTTGAAGGGCAGGGTACCGTATGGCTAGGCTTCTATAGGCCCTATGGCTAATAGCCTATTAGCTACCTAGGACCCGATACACACACGCATGTACTTGTTGCATTTATAGCTATGAGGCTGACTGAGTGTGATGGTGACTGTGTAGGTGAATGTGTCAAAGTTGTGTATATGTGTGATAGCCTAGTGGGAAACTATTTATATCATGGTATGTAGTGTTCTAGCTCTGATCTGAGCAAAAGATATGCATGCTATTGCTAGGCAGGAAAAGCAGTATGGCATATGGTGTGACGTAGTCCCATGGTGTTGACTGTAGTGTGCCATTGTAGGCTAAAGCAGTACATGTATGCTTATTGATTATTAACATTAGTGAATACAAATCCCATATGAATTGTAGTACTACCCAGAGCTGTAGGCCTAAACAGCAAAGTATGGTGTATATACACATTGCTTGGAAACACTATTTTGATTGGTACTTGTAGTCCTCACACATTACATACCTCAGGCATAAGGTTTTGTAAGTGCTGGCACAAAGTACTGTATGGTACACAGGTAGAGCTCATCTGGGTTGCCATACCTTTGTGTCTTGTAGGTATGTCGGATGTGTGTGTGTGTGTATGCCTGTAACATGGCCTCGGTCATATGTGTGTTACAGGATATAAGTGCATATCTATCAACATGTATAGTATAGTACAGCAGTATGCCACCTATATTGATGAATGTGCACATATGTTAGTTATGGGTTTGCTATCAACAGGTAGTGTGATGTACTGGTAGTACTGTAACTGTACTTTACAATCATTTCAATGGATGACATATTTCTTTATGCATTAGCTTCATATATACCTTCTGTGGCTAGGTGGTGCACTGTGTCACATACAGTGTGCCATGTACTGTTGTATAGTGTAACATACTGGTTTCTCTTTGTTGTTGTGCTGAACATGGCATAATATATAGAGTGTGCCAGGAACTGTCAGGCAGTTTTGGGCTGAGCACTGATATGTGGTATTAAAAGTGTGTATCTACTGACAGCCAATAGGTAGCTATATATGTCATTTCATTGATATATGTACTTTAGAATGTTAAGCGTGCCACATGACTTGCTAACAATTATTCTTTTATTGGCTTCCAGGGACATGTCTCACCATCGCAATCCCGCATATTCCCCTGAGGAGGAAGAAATTATAATATCCACCCTACTACAACATCACACCCTGCTGTTCTCCAGAACCAGCCAGGACCAGCATGAGCGCACTGCACTGTGGCAAGATGTTGTCTGTCGGGTTAATGACGTAGGCATGCATAACCGGACTTATGAGCAGGTATGCCATCACTGCAGTGATTTAATTAGACATGTCCGGCAGCATGCCTCCAATGTCTGCAGACAAAAGCTTGCCACAGGTGGTGGTGCAGCATTACATCTGCCCCTCACCAGAGCAGAGAAGCTGCTCCTCAGTGTGGTGGCTCGTGGCCGACCACTACAACAACAGACATGTGTCATCATGGAGGCCAGAGTGCGCCCAGCTAGTTGACTCAGAGCGTGCAGGTAACATGTCATATCTGTAGAGTACTGTTAGCTGGATTGTTAGAACATGCATATGTCAGATGTGTACTGTGTATTTAGAAGATGTGGAGCCTGATGTTGTGCAATACTGATAATTTGGAACATAATCTGTATGCCTGTGACTGAACCGTTGTACTACTGTAAAATTGCAAACTCACAGCAGCAATGCCATAGTTGTTGACACTGACAAACTGTCTCATATCCTTGTAGGTCCCTCTGGTGTGACAGCAAGACAGCAGACCCATGCTGGTGAGTGTTCTACATCTCATATAGCAAATAACATGTGCATGTCATAGATGAGTTGTAGGCCATATACACATGTAAAACACCTACACATAATGCATGCTGTGCATGTTTTCTGTGGGACTATGCCCATCCCAGTAACATGAGTAGCTGTCTGAAACACATGCAATACACAGAGCATCACAAACAATTGTGGTACACTGTACTGGACATTGTATAGGCAGAGTCAATACACATGCACACAACATACACCACTTTGTCATACGCAGTACGTGTTAATATGATACACATGGCGTATTAAGACACATGCTGTAGGTTCAGACTCCAATATCCCAAATGTCATCCACAAAGCACACATACTATACCTGGGGGGTAGAGGCCTATCATGGGGCAGTGTGACACTTCAACACAAAACACATTCATGTTAGGCAATGCTCCCTATTGGATACCTTACATACCCATGTAACAACTGGCTGTGAAATGGTTAATATAGCCACAGTGCTGCAGTTCAGGTACAGCAAGATAGTTGCCAGTGTGGCACACATTAATGGCCTTGACTGACCGCATGATGCTGCCTGATGATGGCTCATGGTACTACACTCCATCCAGTTACAGTAACTAAAGTACTACACATAGCACTCATTGATATACACCTGAAAGTTGTGTGCATCCAGCCATGGTATGTATACCTGTGAGTGATGGTGCACAGGATATTGAAAAGCATTTAATATCTGCACAGCAATGTTGTGTCCATGTACACATTGTGTTCCAGGGTGAGACCGTTCATTGAACAACACACATGCATCAAAGATATGTATAGTGTTTTTAACAAGGACTCTCTACACTTGCACTGCATGCTGTTGTGCAATACACATCCTGCATGCTGACACGTGTGATAGTACTCTTTGGCTTATGATACTGTACCCCACCATCAACCACTAATAAGTATGTTCTGGATTGCTGTTGGTGTGTGTGTGTGTGTGTGTGTGTGTGTGTGTGTGTCTCTACTTTAGTGAGTAGTGTATTTTTGTGCATGTGTGCATGTGTGCATGTGTGCATGTGTTCATGTGTGCATGTGTTCATCTGTGCATGTGTGCATATGTTCATGTGTTCATGTGTTCATCTGTGCATGTGTGCATGTGTTCATGTGTGCATGCGTGCATGTGTGCTAACATCATGTACAGATTGTAAAGTGTGTTTCCTGTCTTCCTCTCACAGGTGCTGAGGTTGCGTTGGTTGAGTGCAGCAGGGAACCTGAAGTCACTGCCACAAATAGTGGAAATGATGACACATGTGTTGTGGCACAGGCAGGTTTGACAGGGTCTGTCGTTGGGCCACCAACCGACAGTACACAGCTTTCCACCCCATCTATGTGCACATTTATACTGCCAATACATCCCTTATCACCAATGGCCTAAGCTGAGGGACAGCATACAGTAGGCATTGATCAGGATAGTGTGGTATCTATGGCACATGCATCCCCTCACAGCAGCCATACCCAGATTCCTGGAATGGTACCACATAGGCAGATGTCCAGGGGTTCTCGTGGGAGAAATTCTGGTCGTAATGCCCCTGGCAGGCGTGCCCCCACAGGTCTTACAACCTCAGGTATGTTCCGGGCTGTAATGCAGGCACAGGCACGTATGGAACTGTACACCAGACAGGGACTAAGGGTGCAGAGGGCCCATTGCACTGCTATCAATGACAGTATCCATGACCTTGCCGGTGCCATCCGTCATTACACCGAGGTTGTTGATAGACGTTGGGAGGGAGACATTAGATGTCCTCCGCAATGTCATGTCCATGTGCCAGGACAGTGCAGGATGGTTGAGATGTCGACGTGGATGTATGCCAGCAGCATCATCAGCTGGCAGTCATCGCGGACAACACACAAGTCACAGCTGCTCCCGTAGTGGCAGTACCAGCCCCAGCAATGTTGGGGCTGGGCTGTCAATTGACCACCCTAGAAGACCACGTGCACGTGGCTCTGGCTAGTCCCAGCAGGGACATGGGTCCAGTCAATATCCCTCTGCCTCTGATGATAGTACCCAGTCTGGCTTAGTACCCGATACTGTCCGTAGCACTCCTGACAGGCACAGGTACCATGTCCATGGCCAGAGACGGTGATCTGTACAGCCTGGCAGGTACAGTCTGTGGCTGTCCCACAACCTCCCGTTTATGGCAGCCACATGGTGGAACTGTGTGCATGCAGACACACACACACAGAAACCAAACACCTAGGGCTAACACATATACACACACACATTACATCAACATTGGCCCATGCTGTACTGTTGTCCCTCACACACACACATACATATTGATTGGATAGGTCAATCTCCACCTTAAATCTCTCTAGATCCCTTTAAACCTATTCTCCAAACACGTTGGTTCCTTATAGTCTGCCCCCCCGAATAATCATAGAATTGACCTGTGAATGGTCATATATCCTTCTCCTTGGTGATTTTAACCTCAAACCTCATTACTTATTACCTACCTGTATATCTGGGTATTTATTCATCATGTATTAGTGGCATTGAGTGTATTTGTAAATAAGTACCTCTGAACTCTGTATACTATTATTGCTGCTTATGTTGTTTTATGTAGTGTTATTGTTTCTTTTCATATGTGGAGCTTTTCTCCCCGGGTCTCTGCTGAAAAGGGATATGTATCCAGTCGGACTAACCCGGAAAACAAATGTAAAATAAAATAAAAATAAAATAAAATAAAATGTCAGGCTCTGGAAAACCAAGAACACACCCTGTGCATATGATGAAACTGTCTACCTCCTGTCATCTGTAACATTGATGCAGGAACAGGCTAACATGGTGCTGATGCACAGGGTGACTTTAGAGCAGTGCAGCAATGTTAGCATGTTGTCAACAGTGAACTGTAATGATATCCTTGTAGGTATATCTGAGCAGGCATGATGCATTAAAGCTATGATTGTCAATGTAGTATTGTTTACACCAGTGTTAATTACAAAAATGTTTTGTCCGCCCACGTGCCACTTGGCTGATGTGTGTAGTTTTGGCAGCATGTGTTAGAGAGTGGACAGTATGTGTGTGACATGTGCAGCACAGATTTGCAGGTGTACATTTGTGAACATGGTGGAGGTGTACTGTCTGCATGTACGTGCATAGTGGACACATGGGAAGGGTGATATGCCCTGTATTACACAGTATTAACACGTCATAGTGTCTGTTGGTGGCCAGTATGCATTTTACTACACATATGTTTTACCAGGGTATACATGTGTGTATGACATGGTTTGACACTGTGCTGTGGGTGATACTGTTACTATCTGTCATTTGTTTGCATTCTGGTAGTATACACAACCTCAACAGCCTGACCATAACCAATCGTTAGATGATGTCTTGACAACTGACACACAGATGTGGGAAACCCAGTAACTTTTGGAACCTTCCGGTACTATACTATAGCAGTAACCAGTGGTATTGACAGCCACCCATTCCTGGGACCACTCCTGTTTGGAATATATCCCTCTTAGGTACAAGCAAACACACTAGGGATATGTCTGTCCATGTCTGGAAATGCATACAGTGGCCTACAATGCATTCTCCAGATGAGACACATCCTCCACAAGGGTATCATAAAGACAGATACCTGTTGTCCAACCCATGCTGTAAAGCTATAAGCCAACTATAGCATAGTCATCCACATTTACTAAACATAGTATTCCAACAGTACCACATAGGTAGTAGCCCCCATGTAGAACGGGTACCGATTTGTACATACAGCCAAGTGTTATGTCATCTGTCCTTTGACTTTCACATTTACAAATGTATTCTGAAGTCACTCGGTGTATCACATAAGCATTTAGGGGTCTGTATGCATATCCACAAAGGCTGTTGTACACCTATAATGACTGTCCATTATTGACAGACTTTGCTGTGTTTGAACATGTCTGAAATATACCCCAGGAATGAACCCTCACTCACACTAGTCTAGCGAAACTGTCATGGGTGTGTGTGACACAGATTACCTAGGCCACAGATCACTACAGTGGCTGGCCTTGTCACAAACATACATATGTGACCTAAGGTCTGAGAAGCAGCAGCACAATCTGGCAAAGGTAACAGATGTATTCATATAAAAAGCAAGCTGCACACCTATGATCAAATTGAGGTCACATGTACATATATCTATATGCCACACAGATACCTGAAGTGTGCAATGCACATACTGTTGTTATACTAATATGTCATACAGTAGTAGAAGCAAAACCCACAGCACATTGACCAACAGTGTTACACACACACACACCCTCACTAATTTCAGGATTCAAACCCCTACCTAACTATGTGATGATACTAGAGAAGTACGCATTAACATGACATGCTATTTGCTTTACTGAGAGTTTTCATTTCCAATGCTATATTTGTAGGATGCTGATATCATCAGACTTGCCAAAGATAAATATACCATTTTTAATGTGTTTTCCTAGTCTCCAAAAAGGCCACTCCTTTCAAAGGAAATCACACAGAAACATACCCCAGCACACACACAATCAGCAATTGCAGGATTCAAACCCCTACCTAACTATGTTATGATACTAGAGAGATATACATTAACACTACACTCTATATGCTTTACTGGGGGTTTTCATTTCCACTGCTATATTTGTAGGATGCTGACATCATCAGACTTGCAAAGGAGGAATATAACACTACTTTTAAGGTGTTTTCCTAGTCTCCAAAACGGCCACTCCTCTCAAAGGAAATCACACAGAAACATATCCCCCCCACACACACACACACAGTCAGCAATTGCAGGATTCAAATCCCTACCTAACTATGCTATGATACTACAGAGATACACATTAACACAACGCGCTACATGCTTTACTGGGAGCTTTCATTTCCACTGCTATATTTGTAGGATCCTGACATCATCAGACTTGCAAAGGAGGAATATAACACTTTTAAGGTGTTTTCCTAGTCTCCAAAAAGGTCTCTCCTCTCAGAGGAAAACACACCACCACACACACTCAGAAATTGCAGAATTCAAACCCCTACCTAACTATGTTATGATACAAGTGAGATACACATTAACACAACACGCTATATACTTTACTGGGAGTTTTCACTTCCACTGCTATATTTTTAGGATGCTGACATCATCAGACTTGCAAAGGAGGAATATAACACTTTTAAGGTGTTTTCCCAGTCTCCAAAAAGGCCACTCCTCTCAAAGGAAATAACACAGAAACATACCCCCACCCACACTCAGCAATTGCAGGATTCAAACCCCTACCTAGTTATGCTATGATACTAGAGAGATATGCATTAACATGACGCGCTATATGCTTTACTAGGAGATTCGATTTCCACTGCTATATTTGTAGGATGCTGACATCATCAGACTAGACATGGTAATGTGTGTGCACTTTGTTTTATGCAATCCCAGGACTGAGCCATGAGGGACAACAGGTGTTACCAGCTTGAACAGGACTCCACAATTCTTACCTTGTGTGATCTATCTGTGGCCCAGTTGCCAATACATCAGATGACAATACATATTTATGCACATGTTGTTGATTTTGTGGATACAACATGTGTCTTGGATGTTGGGAAAGGGATATTCACAGTGTATGTGGGATGTGTGTAGCTCATTTCATTGATGTATGTCCTGGGTGGCTGCCTTACAAACAGTCTAGCAGGTTTGGGAACCATGATCTGCCCATGACGAAACCAAAGTTGGTAGGGTTGTGTGTTTGTAGGCTTCCAATAGCTCTGTTTATGACTTCAATCATGATGGACTCCATGGCCTTGCAGATCAGACTTCATAGGCTTATAAGGCTATAGTTCCCATGGTCTGTTGTGCACCAACACTTGTGGAGTGTGCCATATGTTGCTGTAACCCATTCAACAGTTTCATATCCTGTAGAGAGGGTGAGGCTCAACAGACTGTTCAGGTGCAGGGTCTGTTTGTTCTGCAGTTCACTTATGACACATATAGGGAAACAATGTAATCCAATTGATGCCATGTTTTCAGCTTTGGAAGGAGCTGTTTACCCATTCTACATGTGATATCTCCTGGTATGATGATAGGGCCTTTTGTCAGTTGGAGGTGGGTATGCATGTATGGGCCTGTTTGATAGGATGTTGGCATTGTCAGTCATTTATAGTTGGCCCTGACTCGGGACATATATGGGTGTACATTGCTATTTATGACATAGCTGAAGGAACTGTCATGGTTCTGTATGGACTCCTTCACAGATAATCTTTACATAACCTGGACTGGATAATGTTTGGAGTGCACATTGTTTATTGTTGATACTGATTGCAGGTTTTTTATCTTCTTTGCTTTTCCACTTTGTATGAACAACCTAAGTATCTGTACTATATATTTGATTTTGACAGGGTTCACACATATTATATGTCTGTTGTCATATAACTGTGTGCACAAGGCAGGATTGGTGAATAGTGAGGAGTTCCTGGGTTAACACATGCAAGTGCCAGATATGTGTGGCCCACTGCTATACTCAGACATGGCCTAAGTGTGTGAGCCTGCCCAGTTTTGCCTTTCAGTATGTTGTTTCCTGACATTTGCATCATTTATTCAAGTGTGTGAGCATGCCCAGTGTGACCTTTCAGTATGTTGCTGTGTGAAGTCCACTACATTTGTTGACATGTGTGAACATGCCCAATATTAACATTTATACTATACGTGTGTTGAAAATCAAGTTGTATTTTTACTGCAGGGCTCACCTTTGTGTCACAACTCTACAGGGATTATGTTGTGCCTGCAGGGTTTCCATGAGACACTTTGCATAGACTTATCAGCATTTCTTCATACAGGCTGACCAGTGAAATACTGTCATGGTTTAGTGGTTCAGTACTGTGACTATAGTGTACAGTATCTTGGGTTCGAGAACTGTCACTGCTTTACATTTTCATACTGGGCGGACCAGACTGCTTAAGGACCAGTACAGCAAATATGAGCATGTTTACCTGCTTTTGCTCAGCTATGCCCAACTTTGACAGAACTTGCACAACATTGCTCAACATTAACCAACATTGCTGAACGTTGCCCAATATTGCTCAACATTGCTCAAAGTTGTGCTACATAGTGTGTGCAATTGTGTTTACGTATACTAAGTAGTGGTAAAAGTTGTTTAGCACTGCTTTATATTGCTTAAAACATGGCAATTGGGTCTATATTATATCATAGAATGCTTAAAAAAGCGAACGCTGATTGATCGACTTAATTTAAGCGAAAGCTTACAATCTTGAACTGTCAGAGCAGCGATTTTTTTCCCAGGGAAAAAAATTGCTGATCCGAAACACATACACACAACACAAGCACACCAAACAAACAGAAATCCACACACATACACCTAAAATCTGATACCTAACCCTACACTAAACTATGCACACACCACTAACTATCCACTTACCTTAACCCAAACCCTAACCCTAAAGTCCGTCACTATCGCACACTCACCTCACCCGCTCCCTAACTCACTTAAATCTGCCCTAATCCTCATGTCCACTCAATCGCACACACACCTAACCCGAGCCCTAGCCCTAACTCACCTAAATCACCCTAACACTCACATCCACACAGTCGCACACTTATCTGAATCTGATCGGTAACTTTCCACCATAACACTGAAAATACCGAAGCAAAAGAAACGGACAACCAAATTCTTTCCCTAGGAAAAAAATTTGAGTTTCTGCTGCTTCGATATTTTGCAGTTTCACGAAAATAAGTTCAGTCAATCAGCGTTCGCTTTTTTAAGCTTTCGAGGATATAATATAGACCCTGGCAATCATGCCTCAGGTGGTGCTGCAGGGCTGCCTATGTCGGATGCACATAGTACACTCTCTATACATGTTTAAAAACAGGTAGTGTCAAGTTAGGCATCCCTTTTACTATATGTGCGAGTCAGAGAGAGGTATAATTTCCTGGGTTCCTACTGAGCCAGTGTATGTGCTATGTGTTGCCTCTTTGCCAAGGCCAACGCATACTGGGCATGCCTCTTTCTGCCTACTGGGGCAGGCTCAGGTTGTTCCTCCTCTGAGTCACGCTCTGCCTGTGATGGCCTTGTCAATGGTGGGCGGCTGTTTGGCCCAGCCCTATGCTGATCCTGCTGCAGCTGTTTTCGCAGGATCATATTATGTAGCATAGCACATACCATGACTATTTGGGTACATGTAGTTGGTGAGTACTGCAAGGCTCCACCAGATGTGTCCAGGCACTGGAACCGTGAGTTGAGCAGCCCAAACACACGCTCGATTACATTTCGTGTTTGTGCATGTGCCTCATTATGGCGTTCCTTTTCAGGTGTGTGTGCATTTCTGATGGGTGTCATCAGCCACGGCTCCAGTGCATATCCAGCATCCCCCACTAGGTGACCATGAGGGATGTCCCCATTGGCAAATGTCTGGTACAGCTGTGTCAGATGCCATATATGGGAATCATGGTAGCTTCCAGGGCAGCCAGGACACACATTCATTATTATGCCCTGGGCATCACACACAACCTGGCAGTTGATGGAGGGGAAGCCCTTGCAGTTAAAGTAGACCCTACCCCGCTCACCAGCTGGTGCTTTGATGCATATGTGCGTGCAGTCTATTGCACCCACTACCTCAGGGTATTCCGTTATTTGCTGGAAAAAACGCATATTGCTGGCCAATACCTCATGAGAATTGGGGAAATAGACATGATCACTGACATGTGCTGACATAGCATTCAGGAACTGGTGCAGTACCCTGGATGCAGATGCCTGTGAAATCCCCATCTTATCACCAGTAGGTCTCTGGAAGGTACTTGTTGCTAGTATTCTTAGGCCAACACATACCTTGGTTTCCACTGGGATGGGTTCCCCTGTGTTGGTTCTGTGCATGAGGCGTGGCCTGCACAGCTCAACAATTTGCTGCATGAGGTCTCTGTCCACTCTATAACGCTCCACTATATCCAGCTCATGTACCCCCTGGTAGGTTACCCTGGGATTGTACACTCTTCTCTGTCTCCTCACTGTGGGTTGCTCAGCAGCATTTGCATTGTCACCACCCTCAGCATGTTGCATATGTTGCCTTATAACAGCAATGGCAGCCCCTAACATTTTTTTGTCTCAGTAAAGCTTTTTAAGTTTTCACTTCTCTTTTTATACTGCAGTGTTGCAGTGTCTCTGAGAAAAACATGGTGGAATGTTGTTTGCAGAGTTTTAAGTGCTGGGAGGGGTTGGGCTAGTGTACTGCTTGTGTAAATGCCTGATTCTGATTGTTTTCACCTGCTAGCTCTGCTAGTTCTCCTTGGTAACTCCCTACTATTTGTTTTGCTTCCTTTTCCATTTCTCTGTTTTCACAGGGGGCAGCGCCATGCAAACAAGTGCATACATGCACACACACATGCTTACACGGGTTTCCACAACCTAACACTTGCTTACTCCTGCCTAAACGCATGCACACAAGCGCAAATGCGCTTACACAGGTTTCTACAACCTTACACATGCTTACTCCGTCTTAAACTTGCGCACACAGGCGCACACACGCACACACAGTCTTACTCGGGTTTACAGGTGCGCACACGCGCGCAAACACATTGTAGGCTATTTTACAAGAAACTTCAGTGATATCCATGGCATACACCTTCAATTTATTGCCTTTAGCTAGGATACTTGTTGACACTCCTCTTCCATTGATGACTGACTGACAGAGAACACATGCCACTCTGTTCCAATGAGCTCACATTCTTTCTTACATACCCCCCTCATGATGTCACCTATCTTCTACTCTGATACTCCCCTTATCCTACTCTTACACTCCACAGACTTGGCTCACATGCCATGTAAAATTGGGATTCACTATCCTTACCCTCATTTGCATAGGATTGCCTACTAATGATTGGTTACATCTCTGGGATTTGGCTTCCCCCCATAGCAACCCCTACTCGGTAGCCATGTTGTCTTCAGCCTGCCATTCACCTGCATGGCAGATTAACTATTTTAGTAAAATGCCTATTTTTTCCTGTTTTTTTATAATTTTCTGTTTTTTTTAAGCGCCGCACTTTTGGGCGGCACTGCGCTATGCTTAAACATCGGAGATCGTGGAAAAAATTTTGATTTTATTAATTTGCAACCTATGAAAATGCCAAAGGCCTTATATTTGGCCATTGGGATGCTTCCTCAACTGAATGCATCCTTTATTTGGAGCTGTCATTGCTCCATTTAGCTATTTGCAGAATGGTACTCAGTTACCAACCGAGTACATTTCTGCAAATAACTCTACTCTTGCATGGATAGGTTACTGTTTCCTGGATTGCAAATTTACCTCATTTGCATAGCTTTCAGCTACAAATGAGGTAATTTGCATATCCTAACACTGTCCGTGCAACGGTCGTTTTAGGGGCTGTCTAACACGCCCCTACTGGATATTGCTGAATAGCTCGGCAGACATCTTGCCTTGCTCTACTCTAACTCTACTCACTCATGCCGTGCAAGCCTTCCTGAATCCTGCCCGATATGTTAGTGGCACATATAACAGTGACAACAAGGCAGTGTGAAGGTGATTTGATAAGGAGGGAAAGAAGATGCATATAAAAGACTTGAGATAAGTGTAAAAGAGTATTAAATTAGTGGTAGGTAGAGAGAAGTTAAAATTTGTTGGGTGCTGAAAAAAGCAGCTTAGAATATAAAAAGAAAAAAAGATAATTATGGTTGAAAGAAAAGGGATGGACAGACTAGATCAGCCTGGGTTAGTGCAGGAGTAGAGCCAAGTGTCAGCTAGGTGCTCCTTAAGCAGTGTTTTACATGTGGATGTATTGCTAGTGTTTAGTATCATTTGAGGTATGGAATTCCAGGACTTGGATATTTGGTAGGAGAACAGAGAATTGCCATGATAGTTATTAGGTTTAGTAAGTAGTAATTTGTTGGAGGATCTTAGTATTCTGTTGTTTGAGTAGGATTGAACTAAGTTCTTAAGTGATGGACAGCAGTCTGCATGGTGTAAGATACAATGAATGAATGTTAGTTGCTTGAAAGACAGGAGATGAGGTAGTTTGATCCAATTTAGTTTATGAAGTGCTGTGCAATAATGTGATCTGTGAGGGAGGTTAGTAGCAAATTTTGCAATTTTGTTATAACAGGACTCCAGCTTGTTTAAGTCAGATTTTCTGAGGTTAGTGAATATTGGTGCGGCATAAAGGAGGGCAGAGAGTAGATGAGTCTTTACTATGGCACGTCTAGTGGCATAGAGTAGGTAAGACTTGACTTTTTACAGTGAACCAAGCTTAATGTGGACCTTTTTGATAGCTAGAGTGAAGTGCCTGTCAAATTTTAAGTTGTCATCTATTGTAACTCCAAGGAGTTTAACGTGCTGGACAGGTTCTATTTTAGTTTTATTGACAGAGTAGATGGTGAAAGAAGTATAGTTATCAGGTGCTTTACTATTAGTGAAAAGCATAAGCTTGGTTTTATTTGGAATGAGTATAAGTTGAGAGACAGAGAGATATTCTTCAATGTCCTGGCGAGATTATTGGGTTGCTTGTAAGAGTTCTGGTAGGGAGGGAGCTGAGCATATGAGGGAGGAGTCATCAGCATATCGAATGATAGTTGCATGGTGGGTGGCTGTGTTGAGCCTATTGGTGAATATGATGAAAAGCAGTGGACTGAGAAATGAGCCTTGGGGTACTCCTACTGAAACTGGTAGTAGGGTGGATAGTTCAGTTTGCCACTTAACTGCCTGTTGGCAGTCAGTTAAGTAGCTGAGAAACCACAGGAGGGTGGGCAGGGTTAGATTTAAAGTAGCTAGTTCTTTTAGCAGCTTTTGGTGTGACACTGTATCAAAGGCCTTAGACATATCAGGAAAGATGGCAGAGACAAGCTAGTTATCATTTCTAAGATGATTCTTTGAGTTTGTAAAGCTGGCAAGGGTGGTGGTGGTACTGTGTTTAGGTTTGAAGCCATGTTGAGATGCCGATAAGATTATAATTTAGCAGGTTGTTAAGGAGTTGTCATCTGACATTATGTCCTGCATTGCTCGGTATTGACAATCAAACATACCATCTATGTGAACACTACAATATTTGTTACCTCTTTTCTCCTATGTGCTGTCTGTGGCATTTCCAAGTTAATGTCATTCCAGCAGGTCTATATTAGATACTCGAAAGCCGACAATGTCGAATCTGACATTGTCAACACGAGAATAGCGAAACTGCCGAACATCGAACAAGTAAACGGAAATCTCCATAAGGGGAGATTTCCATTTACTTCAATGGGTGCAGGGGGTGTGCAGGGGGGCCCCCTGCCTACACCATTTAGTTTTTTATTTTTTTTTTTTTTGTTGTTTTTATTTTTTTTTCTGAACATTCGATGTTTTAACAGATCGATCACTAAAGGTTGACCTTTAGTGATTCGAACTGTTAAATATTCATTGTTCTAATGTAGACTCATTCCAGCCACATGTGGCCTCTACTTTTGCTATGCACCTATCAAGATGTGTGTCATCCTGTCCCATCTCAAAGCTGGCCTGCCTCCTTTAAGATCTGCCCTTCACAATTGTTGTTAGATGTGTCTCCCTTTAACCTTGATATCCCTTTTGTACAACAGTATTGGTGTTTCTCTTAACTCCACTTTTCCCTTGTTCAAAAAAGTAACAACCACTTGTCATAATTCTCCATAGCATATATTTGCAATTAGAAGGTGCACATACTTTAACCAAGTTAAAAGTAGGCATTCTTCAGTATTCATTACTGTAAGCAGCTGAAACTTGTTCTAGTTCTTGAGCTCTACGTCTTCCATACAACAGTGAAGCTCTCACCAGCTGTTTACACTTATACCACATTGATTCAGGCTCCTGGGCTCAATAGTTATGCATATGAAGGCTCATCTCATGAGTATCTCTGAACTGGTCAGGCTATACACATCATGCGCATGAACAGACTCTAGGGAAAATTCTACATTGCATCATGCATAACACTTGCAAGGTGCATTGCTGTGGCTTTTGAGGGCACACTGATGGTAAACATAGGAGAGTAAAATATTTCTCTATTTTATACAGAGACCACTCGGACAATTTGCTTGAGGAATTATATCAGGGCTCCCAGTATAAGGTGGATGTATAGCACCATCTCACCAGGGCAATAACAGAGACAACTGGCATCCCATGAACCAGCTTGCACTGCAGCCAGGCACCACTACAATGACTTGAAGAAGTACCCTCCAAACTGCTGATGGGAAGAAGAGGTCAGTAAGAGAGCTACAGAGATATTCTGCATGCTTATTTTATCTTTTTTTCTTTTCACCTATATTTTCATCCTGGCAGTTTGAACAGTATACTAATGTACATGTACATTTACAAGGGGCTTTATTTTCTGGAGTACCATTTAAACATAGCACTTCTCACATTTTATTATGCATAATGCATTGCTGTAATATGCCTTTCTACCATCACATGCGATAACTCTTCTCTCTAATTCACTTTCTGTTGCAATATTAACTACCTCTTCAATCAAAATTAAAATTTCTTTTATGTTTTTACCATGTATACCATATAAGTGCATAGGTTCACAGGTATATACTAGGCTAATGACTACAGGGGCCTTTATAAGCCAATCCATGCATCCCAAATGTACCCAGCAAGTTTTGGTGCCCTAAAGGTTATTTTATGGGGTATATGTAAGCTAGGGCATGAGTGATCAAGCATTTACAGGCTGCCTATGACCATTAGAGACATAGGTACCAGACCAGGGAAGAATTTTCAGTTTCCCATACAGTGTTCCAGGTTACTCTTAAATAAGTTTAGGAAGGAACTCTGCTTCACATGGATGGGAAGCCTGTTCCAGACAAGTGGAATTCTTTGAGACACACATCTGTCCCTTCACTATGTTCTAGTTATGTCAAAACCAAGTTTTAATTCCCTAGTTTGGGTAGTTCTGATGATAATCTTTCCATGAACATGCAGAAGGTCCATTAGAGTGGGCTCCAATGATGTCTAGTATGCCAAAGATAGTATTCTTTTGTGAGGAACCTCTGTGGACATTCTAGTCATTGCATGTGCCTGGTCAGGTACATACCAAAGTGTGGGTTATACTCAATGATGGCAAACACACAAACCACCAGAAATAAGTACAAAGAATACAAATTTAAACACCAGCACCTTCCTTTCTTTATTCAGTAACACTGATCTGGCACCTCGGCAGTTTGCCTCGGCAGTTTGCCTTCAAGGCAAACTGCCGAGGTGCCAGCACCTTCCTTTCTTTATTCAGTAACACTGATCTGGCACCTCGGCAGTTTGCCTTCAAGGATCAAAGTGTAATAATTTCTGCTGGTTTATATATTGAAACAAACAGCCTCTTAACAGGATCCAATAATGCAATCAATCAATTTAAATAACAATGAATACATACAATTTATATATACTCTTCAAAAACACATGAATAGTAAATTTATAAACATTTTAAATATTTTATACCAAAACAATTTATACAAATTCATAATTATCACAGACTACCATGTATAATTTATATAAATAAAAAAAAAACTAAGGACTTATCCATTTAATTCCCCAATTCCTGATTTAAACCCAAAGGCAACAATGTTTGAAATTTAAGTATCATTCTAATTTCCAACTCAAGCAATTTACTGATATAGTTACTCCCTCTAGGTAGAAAGGGTTTAGCAAGTACACAGAAAAATATTTCATGATCAGAACCACCATGCATTTTATAGAGTGATTGGCTATGGGACTAAAACCATTATGGTTCATTACATCTGTAAGATGTTCAAGAACCCAAATTCTAACCATACATTTAGTTTGCCCTACATACCACCTTGTATTAGGAAAACTGCATCCCAGAATATATACCACCCCTGTTAACCTGCAATTAAAATAGTACCTAGAATTAAATAGTTTCTCATTAATCAATGAGCCTGACAAATTCCTCACTCTGGTGCATATACTGCAATGGCCACAAGGAAATGTTTCTAATGACAAATCAATATTGGGCCCCACAACAACATTATGATTTAACAATTCTTTTAAGTGTTTTCCTTTGCTGAATAAAAAAGTGACATTTCTAGGGAACAAGTGGCCAATATTATCATCTTCAGAAATAATATGCCAAAATCTCCTTATAATATTTACTAAAATTTCAGTAAAAGGAGAAAACCTAACAACATAATAGAACTTTTTGCTCACAACAGCACAACTAGAAAGGTTTGTACATCTAGATCTATTACTATTATTGCCTACTAGCATTCTTTGTGTTTTTAACATAACACCCCCAAGCACAGCTTGTTTACATTGTTTAAGTTTTTCTTCATTGTACCCTCTTTCAACCTCCTTTCAACATTATCCAACTCAAACAATTTTAAATTTTCATCACTAGTATGATCAAAAATTCTCTTAAATTCACCATAAGGTAGAGAATCCAATAAGTGCTCAGGGTGCATGCTTGTTACATGCAAAAACATATTTACTGAGGTTTCTTTCATATATAGTTTAAAGCCTATGGCTTCACCATCCCCATATAATGTCACATCCACAAAATTTCCTGGCTTCCCTACTAAATTCATAAGAAAAAGTAAAACCATGCTCCTTGCAGTTTAAGATCTCAAAAAATTCAAAAAATACTCACGGATGGGTCATGTGAAGGCTGAATATAGTGGACCGATGACTTCCTTGCACTTAGATGCCATGACCTTGATTATAAGTTGAGCAAATTTTAATGATTTCCTTACTACCTTAGAGACAAGTTGGTTCAAAGCTAGGTTACTCTCTACATACAGCCCCAAATATCTGACTACTGGGTGTACTCTTATGGGTTTGTTACCAGTGAATTAGTTTTTTTGGTATACAACTTCACAAAGGACACTATTATACATTTATTGGCATTAAGTTTTCAACCATGACACTGGTTCCATTCATTTGTCTGTGTTAGTTCTTCCTGAAGAAGATTAGTGTTTGGGAGGATTTTATGACAGCTCCTAGTCTGCAATCATCTGCAGATGTGGTCAGCTAGAGCCCCTTGATGTTGGCCTTTACTTCTGGGAAGTAGATATCAAAAAGGTGCAGATCCAGCACAGAGCCCTGAGGGACTCCAGTAGTAACTGGCCTCTTTGTGGAGGTGGATTCCCCTATCCTAACTTCCTGGGTGTTATCTGAGAGACAGGAGGCTATCCAATGTGTAACACAGAGGTTTATGCCTAACTCTATGAGTGTGTTTACAGTGCTTAAGTGGGGTATTATATCAAATGCTTTTAGCCAGGTGACCCATAGCTCTCAACTGCCCAGATTTTCACAGAACATCCAGATTTTTTTCCTCATATTTTTGTCGGTTCCTCATAAAATTTGTGTTTTTTTGGCAAATCAATGAGGATTCGATGAGGAGTGAATACAATAAATAATGATAGCTATTTGAATTTCAGACATCATATCCTTCAGAAAATGTATTCTAACACAAAAATGTTTATTCTAGCAACTTTTTAAGTTTATAAGCATAATATTTAAAATTTGTCCCTATTTTTGGGTCTTTGTCCTCCAATTAATTTTGGCTCTGTCAAGATTTCTTGTGCTAAGAGGTTTAGAGGTATGGCAAAGACAAGGTAGGTAATATGCACTATTTTGCCCTCATCAGCTGCCTTGGTGGCCTTCTCTAAAAATTCCACCACGTTGAGTAGGCATGATCTGTCCTTAAAGAAACGAAACTGAGGTAACTCCGGTGTCTCCTATGTCATTATTAATAATTTCCATGGTAATTCATTCCATGGCTTTGTATTTGTGACTAGTTAAACTTATGAGTCTGCAGTTACCAGGGTCTATTGATGGCTTTTGCAGTTCTCCACTCACATGGTAGGAATCCTATCTGGAGGCTATGGTTAAATAGTGATTCCAGTGGTCCTGATAGATCATGTTTTATGCTATTTAAGAGGCCTCTTGAGATGTCATTGGAGCCAACACCTTCCTCTGCCACCTCTTCATCCACGTTTCCAAATCTTTCTTGCAAAATTACAGTTATAATTTTATATCAACATATCTAGAGTGATAGCTGTCCAGTGTAGTAAATTAGTCCTATCATTCTTTTTCCATAATACTTTTACACCTAAACAGATATCTTTGTTACACATACCTTCATTAAACTACTCATTCAGAACAATCACATTTTCTTATTTCTTCACTTATCTCTTTATAAAAGGAATATCTAATATCATCAAACCCAGAAACTATCTGCAAAACATATACTAATTCCTCTATTCACTTCCTTTAAAGAAATATCTGTTTATAATTTGCCTTCTGTGCTCTCAAAAGTGCACATTACTGCTCATTTTAATCTTTTTATAACTCTATCTTCTGCATACATCTTTGCAATCTCAGCATTTGCCCAGTTACTTCTCCTTTCTCCTTTTGTTCCTGAAAATGGATTAACTTCTTTTTTCCATAAATGCAAATATATTTGCTTCTGTAAAGCAACTCATATTGCTAGCCTGTTAAAATGAAATAGTTATTTTTCTTTTTAATTCCTAAATTGTTGTATATATTCTGTAAAAAATAGTCTGCTTATACTGTTGATAACGTTTCACATATAGTTCATGTTTACATTTACGTCATTCTTTCTCAAAATCCATATGCAAACTTTTATATTTCTGTTTATAACTAACCCACCATAAAGTTCAAATATGATAAAAGTATTTCCTCAGTAACATGGTTCTTAAATCATTTTTGTATTTCCTTTCTTAATAGCTATAAACTATTATACCAACCATCAGTCATTTTATTCCTTTAAATTCCTTAATACAATCGATATTTTCCCTAAAATGTGTCCACCCACTGCAAAGTGATCTGAAAAGTAAAGTTACCAGTTGTCTATTCTTCCTTTCATTTAAAAATCTTCTATACAAGATCTGAGATTTATTAAGGTTACCATAAAGTGTGCACTTAATGCACACCTTCTATAGTCAAGAACCTCCCTACCACATTGCTTGTGATGTCTATTCACTCAGAAAGGCTGCACTAAGTGTACACTTAGTGTAGCTATAATGGTAACCTTTATGAATCCTCAAAACCCCTTTTTGATATGTAAAACTCCCCTACTAACATATACACAGGGAAAAATCATACCCCCGGATTCATGAAGCTTGCGCCAGGTGGGTAACGCCAAATATGTCCGCCGAGCGATTCAGGTACAAACCAATCCCATGTGCACTACCGGTGTATGCCAGAGCTACGCAGCCCTCGGCATAGGTATGCAAATCACCCCATGCACAGGGTCGCACCATGCTAATGAAGGCATACAGCGATTCACAAAGTGGTGCAGGCATAG
The DNA here is from genome assembly GCF_019279795.1 of Protopterus annectens. Taxonomy (NCBI): domain Eukaryota; kingdom Metazoa; phylum Chordata; order Ceratodontiformes; family Protopteridae; genus Protopterus; species Protopterus annectens. The sequence continues at coordinate 697,135,906 of NC_056739.1, forward strand.
CACAAGCCCATGGAAATGTAAACCAAAAAACATGGTTTACATTTTCCCAAACAGAACATCGTAGTTATGGAAGCGGACCACACACATGTATTACAAAGTTAACATATGCCAATGGAGAAATACACAGCCAATGGCACAAGAAAAGATGCACAACACCTAAAAAACAACATTTAATGTCATGTCCACAGTAACGCACAGTACAATCGCAGGGCATGTGTGTGCAAACAGGAATACAAAGGAAATATATAAAAATGGCAGAAAATTGCAATGAAAGACAAATCAGGATTGCACCATAATATGCAATGGTAGGCATCGCACACCACAAGCAAGGCGCAAGGGTTGCCAGGGGCCCGTGACAGTGTTCGGCGCTGTAACTATGAATTAGTAGTCAATGCCATGCAAATGAGGCAGGTAATACTGAATCGCAAATGTCCCGCCGGATTAAGGATGTACCTGATGGTGCAGTGCTATACTACTGAGGAGTGTATCAAAGGTGATACATGACATCAGCAGAGGGGTGTGCCACCATATCAGTAATCACATTGGAGCAATGCAAATCTGGCCTGGACATTGCTAAGCAAAGCTGAAGGACATGGGTGGGGAGGAGGGTATAGAACCGTTTATCTGAGAGCACACATGGTGCCCAAAAGCGCATGTGTATGGGGATGAACTTGTGCCCGAAACCTGGTAAGTGGATGCACGTGCTGTGAACAATAGTACAAACAGGAAGGTCATGGGAAGAAAAGAAGGAAATGCCAAAGCAGGCTAATTGGTGTAGTAATGAGCAATTAACACCAGTCAACACACGGCGGCCAATCAATGTCTGTAGACAAGCCTGCATGCAGAAACCTGCAAAACAGGGTAGGGGAGGCATAGGATTGCAAAGAAAGGTGTGGAGGACCTGGAATGCAAAGATAGGAGAACTGTCATAGCAGAGCAAAGCAAACCCACAGTAGATCGGCAATAGCACACATTACGCAAGATAAGCCAGGTCTAGGAAAGTACAAATGAAAGAAGGCAGCTGGATGCATGCCAGCAAATGGTAGGTGTAACGTGCACAAATGTAAACAGAAAGGCAGGAGGTAATCACGGCATCCAAATGTAATGCAACACCAAAGGCAGCACAATAGCGGTTTCGTAAATAAAACACAGAAGATACCCTGTAGCCACGATCGTACATACACACCCTATGACATCATCAGTGTTCACAGCAAAAGAGTATAAAGTGTGAAAGCACCCAACACACACCTGTGTATTCCCAAACACCGTACCACAGGTGTAAACAGGTGGGGAACTTTTAAAATGTACATGTTGGGAGCTGCCATAGCTGTGATTCATCAGCATGTGTTACAGACCGACGGTGTTGTGGAGGATGATTGCCGACAACCACCGTAGGCCTCGGAGGAGGAAAAGAGTGTTCAGACCAAGGGTCACCTACCAGGGGCTACATGATCTGGAGATAGTAGAGCATTACAGGGTGGACAGGGACATCTTACAGCAAATAGTAGAGCTGTGCCGGCCACGCCTGAGAACCAGAAACAACAGAGGGGAACCCATCCCAGTGGACATGAAGGTATGTGTAAGCTTGCGAATACTAGCCACAGGTACCTTTCAAAGGCCAACTGGAGATATAATGGGGATCTCACAGGCATCGGCATCCAGGGTAGTACACCAGTTCCTGGATGCCATGTTACCATATGCCAATGAGCATATACACTTCCCTCGAACTCAGGAGGAGTTGTCCAGCAATACTCCTCACTTTCACCATGTGGCAAACTACCCTGAGGTACTGGGTGCGATAGACTGCACGCACATACAAATTAAGTCACCACCCGGTGAGTATGGTAGGCGCTACATAAACCACAAGGAATTCCACTCCATCAACTGCCAGGTCGTGTGCAATGCCCAGGGCATTATCATGAATGTGTGTGCTGGCAGCCCTGGAAGCTACCACAACTCCCATATCTGGCATGCCTCACAGCTGTATCAGGTATTTGTCAGGGGGGGACATCCAACAAGGTCACCTTGTGGGGGATGCTGGCTATGCAATGGAGCCATGGATGATGACCCCCATCAGAAATGCACACACACCAATGCAAGAATGCCATAATGAGGCACACGGACAAACTAGAATCATCATAGAGCATGTGTTCGGGATGCTGAAATCATGGTTCCGGTGCTTGGACACATCTGGTGGAGCCTTGCAGTACTCTCCAGGCACGTGTGCCCACATCTTCATAGTATGTGCCATGCTACATAATATGATCCTGCGGAAACAGCTGCAGCAGGGTCATAATGGGGGAGGGCCTCACAGCCCACCGCAAGTGCCAAGGCCAACACAGGCAAAGAGGGATTCAGACCATGGACACATTGTGCCAGCCCCAGTAGGCAGACGGAGGCATGCCCAATATGCCTATGCCTTGGCAAAGAGGGAATGTATAGCACATACCTTGACAGTGTAGGCTCCCACGGACTGACACCCCTCCCCACCTGCACACAGTAACATGGATGGCACACAAACACGACTACCTGTAAATTGTGATGTATAGGTGGCCCACTGTGCAATCCTACATAGGCAGCCCTCAAACATTGTACATGCAACAGCCATGGGAACACGGAACTGTCAACACCTGAACAGTAGATGTGCCCATCAGCATCTGTCGGTGCTGTGTGTATAGGTTCCAGGTACATCGGTAGGTACATGCCTGATTGCCAGAGGCAAAACACCAAACGGGGCAAACAGTGACACTCGTCACCGCAACATCAAGTAAGCAACTGTCGCGTACTGGAGCAGAGGCAATCGCGGGAGCACATGTGTGTAAGCACTGTCCTACACACAGTCATCACGGATTACCTGCCTCATTACTGAGGTGCTCCACAAAATGTAATCATGGATGTAGTGTCAAGGCAGGGGATGTACCCATGACAGGTAGTAGTCACCCCGGCATGCTGCATCCATGGTCGTATGAAGGTGTAGCAAATTATCGGTGTACCTAATTGTGATATACATACCCAGTGCTGGAGTACAGCCAGTAAACATCACATGGACATACCATTAACTGGACCCATCAAGTTGTAAACTAACGGAGTCATCCATGTGAGTGTAGTGTGGAGTAACTGCTGTAGTGTACTGCACATACAAATTTACATAATTCGTGTACAACCCCCAGATGTCCAAGTGGTACATGCAGTGACTGTCGTGCATGTTCCCGGTCCCACGTCCCGCAAGGGATGTAACATAATCCTGACGGCATCAGAATATGTGTAGCACACGTTAGCAGGAATAAGCGTTGCCCACAGCTGGTAAGCGATGTTTAAATACGACTATACGGATATGTGCGAAGCAGGGCTAAGTGTCACCGACCACTGCGCAGATCACAGTCAATGATGTACAGAACAGGTGACACCAGCATTAGTCACCCCTGAACAAATAGCGCCTGCTCTGAAGGGTAAAATGACCACTGCCAGGAGTGGAACAGGCAGTCATGGACACAATCACCCAACACTATTGCTAGGCAAGATGTACGTACGGTAGGGTTGCCACAGTTCAAATGACCAATGTGGGACATACGCCAGATGTCAGCAGGATGACATACACCCGGCCAGGACGAAAACCTGAACAACAGTGTTTTGCATAGATAAAAAGCTTATAGTTTAGTAATGGTTGCAAGTACGTGTTCCGTGTCCTGTAACATGTAGGTGGGTCAGATACAGAATAAGTGTGTCATGCAACAATGACATAAACTATAGGGAATATGTTTGTCCCAAAGTCACAGGACATTTGCTATGTTCACAAATATTTCGCAGGACACAAGTGCACAAAGAGGGATTGTCCCTCGCAAAGTGGGATGGGAGGTAATCTTAACCTATTGCAGGTGTGTAATGTGACAGGTACAGACACAAACATGCGGAGTCTAGGAAACACAGTATACACTGACAAACACACAAAGGCGTAGCATGCCTGTCACCACCCCTGTCCGAGATATGTATGTATATATATATATATATATATATATATATATATATATATATATATATATATATATATATATCTACACATATATAATACAGATAGAAAGGGCGATAGTGTGATATATGTCGATATACAAGGGGTCACTGGCATCTGCAAATATATAGATAGGTCGACGACATTCTAAACACCTTAACACCTTTGAGGTACAAATAAACAGGATACCGCCAACTATGGAATGTGTCACACACTGACACGAGTAACCAGGAGGATGAAAGACAGAAAGAACACAGTACTGGAACAGTGGAACCGCGAGCAATAGGACAATAGTAAGGACATGTAGTCACCGCTGTCGGCGTTGCGGACCACGTAGGTACCATGTACAACTGTGGGTGTGTCTGTGATGTAGCCTGTGTATGTGTGTGATGAGGGTGCCATGTGTGTTCCCGTGTGACTAAAGTGTGTCGTGCGTGTCCGCATGGTGTGTCTGTAGGTGGCAACTCGGAGGTAGATGACTACGGTAGGTGTGGGTATAGCTTTCCATAGGCATGCGGTAAACACCTGTCCCACATTGGGAGGGACAGCCCCCCCGGGCAGGTGTGTCCTGATATGAAACATTAGAAAGGGCAACTGTCCGTGAGTGTAGGACATTAGTATGTCCCACATAATTTGCAATAGTTGCAGGAAATACTCATGCCTGTATGTAAGAAACGGAAATGTTACATGCAAACTAATAAGTAGTGAAGGACCAAGAACAATAGGTTTGTAATGAGGATAAAAGTATGTGCTATCCCTGTGTACTGACTGTGACCGTATGTCAGCCTGTAAGCACCACTGTGTGACCCGCAAGTGTCCAACTATGGCCATATGAAAAGGTGGCAAGCCATGTGACAGGGGGTCTGACACCAACACCACTGCAATGACAGCAAATATCTGGGGCAGACATACACGGGATAGCATTCATTTACAAATATCTCTGCACATATCGCCGAACATCTGGAGGTATGGAAGTATCAACCACACCTGCATACCATATTGAAACCAATTAACAACGGCCCACAGTAAATTCCCATAATAGAAGTCTATTAAGTGATAGCACTGTAATTAGGGAAGGGGCCCACACACATATATATGGACTACGTAGAAATGCAAGCCCCACAAAACCGTATATGCTAATTACACCCATACATCCCCACACTGTAAACAATAGCAATACAGACCATAACCACAGCCCAAACATCTAGCTAGTCAATTACATCTGCTGAACCGTTGACATACCTTGTGAGCGACATTTAAAGGCGCTATGCAAAATTGTATCCATCGTATAACGGAACAAATTACGATGTTACAGGTGTTTGCAATAGTCCTTTATCAGACGGGTGGGATGACAGGTACAGTCACAGGTAGAATCACACACAATCCACGGGGGACATGACCCCAAAATAGACTTGGCTCTACACAAAGTAGTTGCAATTACACACAACAAAACACAATACAGGCCATCTCCCTGATGGCAGGGCAAATGGCCAACGCCCAGGTGGAGAATTCAATTATTCCCCACTGCTGCTGCGTAATTGGCAAATGGAGTAGCTGCACAGCTGAAGTGCATGTAATTAGTCACACCAGACCACCAATTGGCGGCAGTAAACCACATGTTGCAGGTATAGACGTATATAAGGATGACTTGCCAGATAAGCAAACTGTATGCTCATACCGTATAACAGTTGAAAGAGTGATACAGAGGAGCGAGATAGAGACGAAACACCAGAACGATATCAAGGTATGTATAACACTAACTGTATGTATAGTATGTTCTGAATTATGTAATGTCAGTGTATGCATAGCCTGGTTTGCAGTAATTAACAGTGTCTGCCATGCATAAAGTGGGGAATGGTATTTATGTAGTGATGTCTCGCTGATCATACCAATGCTTGTAGAAGATGTGCATCCAGCAGTTGGCCACATGGTAAACAGCACAGACACCACAAGGGATGCAAGATGACGGCGTTAAACAGAACAATGTCATATGACCCGCTGTCAGTGACAGGGTATGTCCAATAAGTATGTGCCATAGCAGGGGATAGTATATGTAGATATACTGTAACAGTACGCATGTGTATGGGCATATAACGTCAATGACATGTCTAAGGTGGACCCTCTGTGCAAGTAATGGTTGAATTATGGGATACCATGTAAAACATGTGTAATGTATAGTACAGTAGAGTGATACGTCAGATATGTTACACAGGAGAACAGGCATATGATGCATAACAAAGGTATCATATAGTGATGTGAGTACTATGCAATTAAGATATGTATAAACAGTTATGATGAAATAACTATGTACTCCACTCTGTGCATTTGCAAAGGACGCAAACATTACTCCCATACTAGAATAGCAGAAGAAATGTGACAGACAAACATGAACATGATTGGCGTGTACAATAACAGTAGACATATGGCCCATAGTCACGGGACATTGTAATAGCGTGACAGCCAATCTAACTGGAAGGGCTATACCAGTAACCATGCACAAAGGACATGTAAGAGCTGCACAGGTTCATAGTGGTGTACCATGCAGTCTGGCAAGTCAATGTGTAACAACAACTACAGTGTGCACACCAGTGGCACCACTCCAGGGTAGTGTCCTGTGAACAGAAGAGCCATGTGTAACCTGCATCACTGCACAGTACAGCCACTGCAGTGATCCTGGCGTACATGTGTCCACCATCCAGCAAGCGAGGTATCACATGAACACTGCTACTGACTGTCCATGTGTGATGTAAATAGGAAACATGTCCCAAAGCATGGTGAGTGTCCGGTCTGGGAATGCAACCCCCAAGCACATGCCACACACAGTCGTGTGTATGCACATATCCATGAGCATCATGGTCATAGTGGCTATTGTGTATGTCGTGTATGCGGAGTATATCCATAAACATATTTGCAGATATGGGCCCTGTCTTTGCAGCAGACGTCACCCCTGAGTATGTAGTCTGCAAATGTGTACAGATGTGGTGTTTGTACAAAAGCCGCATACGTCACCAGGTGTAGCTCAATAACATCATGGCGTTTTAATGTTGGGGTATGCAAAGCTGTTGTGTAAGGTACACCCTATGCGGGGTGTTGTGCCCATGGATGTGTGTATACATCTGGTGTTCAGAGGTACAATGGGTGCCTATGTACCAGCTACACACCCAGGACAGACATGTGTGAACACGTAGAAGGATATCCACGCCACAGTGGCAATGTGGTAATCACAGGAGTGTGTGCGACATACATGTGTCTTACACACATGTACAATGCAACATGTATGTAGGGGAATAACACCTGTGTGATAACCAGTGGGAGGATGGTGTACTGCAAAGGTGATGTACACACCAAGTGTCATGCAGGTAGAGGCCATGATGTTCATATCGGTATCTGTCACAGTGACACCCGTATGGATTGGGTCTGTATCAGCTGGTGGAGCAACAATGGCACTGGGTATGCAATGGTCTGTAAAGCTAGTCAGGGAAGTCCCCTCAGTGGTAGCCTGTACCTCAGGGAAGCATATACCGAACATGAGGGCCCCATCACTGAGGACTGTGGTAAGCTAAGTGTAACTGGATTGCAGTATGTGATTTGGTATGCCACCCTCAGTGTGTATGTGTGTCCCATCCATTAGACACATTGCATAACATCCAGAGACATATGTTGTGATGTGCAAGTGGATGTGTATGTAGTCAATACCAGAATGGAGAACGATGCTGAATGGCAGCGAGAGGACAATGCAGGCTGTGTGGACACCCATACCATCATCAACAACTCTGGCGACTCTAGGAAAGGTGTTCAACAGGTGTAGGAGGCATGCTGTGGCCCCAACAAGACCAACCCAGCTGGCATCAAAGGACTGCGGCACAACAGAGACTTGACGAATGATGTCCTTGATTATGTGCCCTATAGCTGTGCATAACAGACCAGAGAGGTGTGTAGGGCAATAGTCCCAGTCATGCAGTGTGGTGCCACCTGTGAGGAGTGTTACAGTCGCTGTGTGCCAGTCAGGAGCCACGATGTCTGGTACAAGGCTATTACTGAATATGGTGTCCCAGTGGGGAGAAATGCTGTTCAGAGTTCTGTGGACATCACAGCCTGGGATATTGCAGGGTGACAAGGGGCCTGTGTCCTAGGACATATAGAGTGCAGGTCAGTACTGTGTAGGTGTGACTGCAGGTACACCGCAATGTACCTGCAAGGAATGTGGCCCTGCAGGGAGTGAGAGGGTCTAATGTTAGCAATGAAGCCATCAGACAGGATGTTGCCAACATCACCTGTTACTGCCATGTTCTAGAGTGACAGTTGTATGTGTGAGCAGATGTGGATATTGCATATGACTACTGACATACCACCAAAATATCCTGTGGTACATCTCGGAATGTGTCGCAGTAATGTGTATGTAGCTAGTTATGGTGTATGTGATATGAGATCCTGTGGCCCTACCAAGGCTGACCAGTGAGTCAACCCGCCCATGGGAATGTACACCACTGTGTAACAGCCCCCACCTGTTGTTGTAAAGTATGTCCGTAGGACTGCACTCCCATAGTGTCGTCTGTATTCTGGTGTATACCTGCATGGCTCTGTGTGGAATAGCATGAACCACATTGTCGTGTACATGCTATTGAAGTGCACTGGGGTATGTCTCAGTGTTTGCATGTGCATTGTCCACCTGCACGTGTGTCACAACAACAACTACCTCTGTCATACGACATCTGTAGTTGGTGTTGTAGTACTCATCTACTGTGTATGCCGTGAAGTGTGTGGTGCCGGTATGTGGCTAACAAGGGTGGGTAGCAGATGTTCGGATTTCACCAATGAGGGGACAACCGCAGGTGTCGAACAGCAGTCACATGTTGGTAGTGTCCATGTCAAGGATACTGTTGGTCTTGGAGGTGGTGTATGGGTCGAACCAGCTGAGCGGAGGTTATGACTCATGCACAGTGTACGCCTAATGTGTCAGTACATGTGCGGCTATCACAGTTAGGTGTGGGTTACTGTCAGTCTCACATTAGTAGCAGCAGTAGTTCCGGACACAGTCATATGCACGTGGAGCACCTGTGATGCATTGTGCGAAGTAACCAGCCGGGATGTGTGTACAACATAGTGGAATATGGGGACACCTCAGCTGTGGGTGTGCCAGTCCAGGCACGCGGCCTGAGAGGTACGGTCTGTCTATACCCAGTCATTGCAGGTGTGCTCTGCAGAGCCAAGAGGTAGGTCCCAGTCACTGCAGAAATATTGCAGTGGTGCAGTATCAGGTGTGCCTTGCCTGCGTGCATCACAGAGGATGATGTCAAGCATTGTGTGACATGACCACATGCTTCGCTAGCCTGTTCCCGTTCTGGTGGTGACTGTTATTGGGCACTGTGCAAGACAGGCAGTATAAAAGCAGCAAGAGACCAACATGTGATCCATACTCCCAGGGCTGACGGGTGCAGGTCAACTGTGCCACAGCATCATGCTGTTTGGCCGGGTCTGTCAAAGTGGATGCATGCTAGATGCCTGTGGAATGACAGCAGAAGCAGGGACAACTGTTGGGAGTGACACAATCGTTCGTAGTACAGTGGTAACAGGTCCAGATGAACGCAAAATGCTTCCCAGAGCGTGGACCACACCAGCAGGGTGACAACACTGGTGGGCTATTGCATGTCCCTGCACACATAGTCTGTGCCCTGAGTGACAACGTCTGTCACACAAACATGGAAGGGGAGTCACACCGTACCTGCTGACTTGTGGCATGTGTGCATAGGTTATGTTACAGAACCAGTTACTGGACAGCAGGATGTAAGTGACTATCGCCTTGTGTAGCCTGCTGAGTGGAACAGCAGTGTGACTGCCGACAGTCACCTAAGACAGGTGTGTTGAGTATATTCTGACACCCTATTGGCTTTATGTGATGGGCACATGTGTCTGTGGGCTATAGGTTGGTGTTGTTGTGTTTGGCGATGTGGGCTGTTGTAGGTGCCCACACAGAGTATGGAGGGGTACTGTACAAGGTGTCTCCATATGTGTGGCCTGTGGTGGGGATCATGTGGGACCATGTGATGTGTGGGGTGAGTTGCCAATGTTGCACAACCCCACATGACTCTCAGGTGCAGTCAGGGTTGGTGACAGTATAACCCCAGCAGGGCTGCATATGTGCATCCCCCACAGGCTGTACTGTTATATGTTGGGAGGTGTGCATTGACTGTGGACATGAGAATAGCTCTAGTGCCACATGTACAACATATTCATCATAGTGACAGGCAATAGCACTGGTACGTGCCAGTTGGACATGCCTGTATATAAGTGGTACGTGGCAGGTGGACAGGCTGTAGAAACCACCATGTCTCACAAGGTATGTGAGTGATGTGTGTGTACAACAGCTGTTGTACAGTTATCAAGCTGGAAATGTATGGACAGACAGTGTACCTGTGAGGACTGGTGTGAAATGGGTGCTAAACTAAGCAGTAGCTCATAACGTGCCAAGAAGCTCTGAACAAGTGCTGAGCATGCCCAGACATTACAGATAGGGTGCTGTATACTATCAACCCACATGTGTTGACAACAGTCATGATTGGTGGCACCACATCAGAACACTGCCGGGTATGGTCTGCAGGTTCATGAACCATTATCAATGTAGATGTTAGTAGTACAGATGTACAAGACAGTACGGATGTTCGGCTACAGATGCCTGTGTATGTCACAGGAGTGTTCTACTAGTGGCCTGTTGACAGATTCACAACTACCAAAGGTGCTATAGTGACATGTGCATATCACACAGTGTCAGATACAGTAAACCAGGGTTAATGTGCTGTACCCCACTCGCATTGTAGCCCATACCACACAGACAAATGTCAGCCATCTGTGTATGTGATTATTTGAATGGCCATGACCTATGGGCAATTGTCACAGTGTTGTGAACAACATACAGAATGGGCTGTGTGTGTGATCTGCGTGACATATGCACATTCTGGTGGATGATATCAGCAATGACACCAGTAGGGGAATACCTCCGTACCCATTAGGAAACACCTAGGCTGTGGTCAACAGTATGGACAATGTGTTAGGGATGGTGTAGTGTAGTACACGTTCCTGAGCTGGAGACATCTCCCTGGCCCTTTAGGTAGTCATCCGAGGTACCCATGACATGACAGGGTGGTATCCATGTGCACGGAGATAATTGGACAGGCATACACAGCACCTGTGTGACCAATATTGGAATACACATCACTCTCCAGGGGTAGGGCCCATGTGTGGATGGCCGATACCAGCCTCCACACTACTCACCTTCAGTATGCAGCATGCTATACATCTTGCATACAGACATATGTGACACTATGCTGTTAGACATGCTACATGTCCATAGCCTGATCTGAAAGACAAACGTCATGGACAACCACCGTCCTACAACTAGGATGGCCACATGCTGGACAGATCCCTGTGCCATACCAGTGACATACGCCTGCCATATCATGCAGCCCTGTCCTCATAGCTGCACATATCACCCCTGCCATACATGGTGTAATGGCCGTATGGTAGATGTAGTATCATCTCTCTGGATCAGTAATGTGTCACTGATGCCCCTCGTGGTGGCGTTATGGGTGTCGGATACAGCTAGGAAATCCAGCCCGTACATGCTATAGCCAATAACTTTACCTGCAAATGACGTCCGACTAGCCATTGTCCCATGTCGATCACATGTGCAACACAGGTGATCCGTGGCAGGATGTTGAACAGCTGTGCATTGTAGATGTCTATGGAAAAACAGATGCATGTACAGGTTTCCATGCGTACTTGGTGCATTGTCACTGCCCAAGTCCAGTAAGGCTGTGTCTGTGTTGATATGTGACCTATCCACAGCATCTAGGTCAACAGCATTACCATGGATACATCAGGCATGGGTAGATAGGTAAGAACACCAGTGCATGCAAACAGACATGTCCACATGGAGATTGACATCACATGCAGTAGGAACACTAATGAGGTGACACACATATATGGGGATGGTATCTAATGCATACTGGGTGTTACATGTGTGGGACACATAAATGCCAGTTGTGTTAGTGTCATGTTGATTTGCAAAGATAACTGTGCGAATGTACTAGAATGTATGTGCAGCAGTATCACTGTACATGTCTGTAAATGTGACCTGTCACCTTCATCATGTCTTAATGATAATGTCGCGTACACACCTACCAGCATATAGCCAACAGGAGAATGATGTCATAATACAGTACCTCCATGAGAACTACGAGGTGTTATTTAGCCATGTGCCACAGCATGCACAGCAGCTGGATGACCTGTGGCAGGATCTTCGCAGGAGGGTCAACAAAGTGGGTGGCCACAACCACACCTACCAGCAGGTGCGCAAACACTGCATGGACCTCATACGTCATGCAAAACAGCGTGCCACTACAATCGCCAGAGAACAAGGTGGTACGGGTGGTGGGCCACCAACCCAGCCTCCACTCACACACACAGAGGAGCTACTGGCCAGTCTGGGAACACCCTCGGAACAGCCCCCACAAACAGTAGCTGCCATCGTGGAGGTGGGTGTCTCCCAACCAATGAGCCTGGAGTTGCCTGGTAAGTCAGTACTGAACATATGGCCAGTATATCCCACATATGTGCATGTGTCAGTGTACATTATGTAATGTAACAACGTATGCAAGGTATGTGGACACACATTCTTTATGCTACCCTGTGTATGCACCATACCTCCGAACTGTACAGGTAATTGCAGGATGTCCAGATGTCTGCCTCATATTGTTAGTGTGTTCCCCTTAATATCTGTCCCTTTCTGGCAAATAGCTGAGGAATGGAGTCATTAAATGATGACATACAGTTGTGTTTATGACTGCACATTCAGTTGAAAACCCATGTGCATGCAAACCTATTGGTCTATCAAATATCCAGGTTAGTAAGAGCAAACTGTCACAGTTGTCCTTATATGTCCCCCATCATAGTAGGCTTTGTCCACATTTATTGTTCTAAGAGGTTGAGAGGTATGGTATGCACACATGTGCTGACTATATGCTATTGTACAGGTGAATGTGTTAACCTGCACTGTGCACCCTGTGGCTGTCATACAGTCATGGATAATGTTCATACTGCTGTGTCACCCTATACAGGTACCTCTGATGTGCCGCACAGACAAGATTCCATTGCAGGTGAGTCTATCATCAGTATCAGGCATGCCAAAGCATAGATCTATTCGCCATGTGGCCAGTTAATACATGGATATACAGGTTGCATCACCCATCATCCACACAGGCCACCCATGTGCAATATATACAACTGAAATGATACACAGACATGAAACAACAGTATTTGTCATTGCTACATGTGTGTCCAGCTGTGCATACAACGGTGGAGGTGTTCTACAATGGAGACATATGTACTATACAGTAGAACAGAATGTGTGGTACACAAACCAGTACAGCACAGTGAGCTGTGATATGGGCAGACCACAGGCGTCACCACTGTGTTTTATGCCCCTGCAAAGGTTTCACACATTGTGATGTTCCATCCGACATGTCCGAGACACGTAGCGTTTTAGTTGCAATATTGTCACAATTCCCCATAACCCATACCCCACATACATCTGTTGTCTGCATAGCCCTGTGGATGGTGACATAACCAACATCTATGGGTGTATGTCATATGGGACAACATAGACATGTGTGATAGACGGCCATCACATACATGACCAACACGTGCACACATGGCCATGGGGGATAGCCAGAGACAAGTAGCCACACAGAAGACGGGATGTGGATACACCCTGTCCCACTTTGTCCACACATGGTCCAAGTACAGCCATACTAGACCGATTGTACAGGTGATGTGGTACGCTGCACATCATAACTGCTTGTGCACAGCTAGCGGAGGTGTCAGTGACACGTACCTCATAAGATGTGTTGAACATAATGTCTGTGTCATAGCATGATGGTAGTCACCTTCACAGATTCCACTGACAGTGACACCAGGCCACAGAAACAGTACTTTCCCCCCCTGCCGTAGGACATCACTGTTAGCTGTGCACCATGTGTGCGTGGTACATCAATGTCATATGTGAAATGGTGACGTGACAGGTCCTCTATGTGTGGACATGGTTGCCAGGCAGCTAACACTCTGTAGTCATTGTGCAGGGGTGCCATCTGTATGTCCTCCAGTGACCTGACACATGACACAGCATGGTTGGGTGTGTATACACCTCAGCATCATAGGTCACAATCCACAGGTATGTCATGGGTATGCATGCAGTTCTGGATATGCAATGTGTACATAACACGCACTGTTTAGCAATATAGATGCCTCATGATGCCATGCAATGGCACAGTGTCTGTACATCACAATGTACAGCAATGTAGATGGCCCAGTCCCCTACCATGCCCATTTGCTCAACATGCATTCTTTCTGTAGGGCATATGGACAACACCACAATGTGATTCCCAGTATGATGCTGTACATGTGTCACAACACCATTGTGTCAGGCATGCATGCATGTTAATGAACATGTCAGCAGATTACATGTCAAGGTCACGTCAGCCATGTGTACTGTTATCCTGTTCTGGTCCACATGGTGTATCACGAGGATGCATGCATACTACCATGATCGTGTGAATTGCATGGATAATGATATGACACCTGCCTGCTGTAGTGTGCATTCCAGGGAGTATGCTTACAAACACTATTGATGTCTGAGCTGTATGCTGTCAGCTGTATCACAAGCATGCTGCATGCCATCTTTCATCTCACATGCATGGTGTGTCAGTGTGTGTCGGTGTGTCAGTGTGTGCGTCGGTGTGTGTCGGTGTGTGTGTGTGTGTCGGTGTGTGTGTGTGTGTGTGTGTGTGTGTGTGTGTGTGTGTGTGTGTGTGTGTGTGTGTGTGTGTGTGTGTGTGTGTGTGTGTGCGTATCAGTGTGTCTATTGTAATGTAGAGCATTTCTTTGCATTCACAGGTGATGTAGGTGCGTTACCCTCCTGTGGTCCATCTGATAGTGTCCCCACAGATGCTAGCAGTGATGGACATATGCATGAGGTACAGGCAGGGATGTCAGGGTGGAATCTGTGCCAACGGTTGCCATCCCAGCTATGTCCCCCTCTTCCCCACACACAGTTCAGCTGCCAACACATACCGCATCTACAGTGGCCATAGAGGAAGGACAGTCATCGTTTGTTAGCGTTGAACAGGAACATGTGGTGGCTACAGAAGGTGTGTCTCCACACCATGGTGGCAGTATATTGACTGCAGGTATGCCACACAGGCATGTGGCTGGTGCTGCTCAGGAGGACCTCTAGCAGACATGCACCTGCAGGACATATCGCAGCAGCTGGGATCACCAGACACATGTTCCAGACTGTAATGGTGGCACAGGCATGTGCCAAACAGCAGAACAGAGAAGGCAGAGGCTGCAGAGGGCTGCTATCAGTACCCTAAACAACAACATCCAGGCATTGGCAGGTGCTCAACAGCAGCTTGCTGATGTTCTGGACAGGTGATTGGGTGACATGGTCAGAATCCTCGACCGTGGCATGGCAATCCGTGAGCGTGCGCTGTCTGTGCTGGAACATCTGGTAGGGGTGAGGCATAGGACATATGGACGTAGGCCACCACTGATGTCAGATACACATCTCTCAGTATTCACACACTTCCAATGCAGGTCAACGCGAGCGTGCCACCTCACATGGCTGCTCCCATAGTGCTGGTAGCAGTAGCAGTACAGCTGGTGCTGCGATGTCCACACCAGGTCACAGCAGGCCACGTGGACATGGCCCTGGATGTTCCCGGCGGGGACATGGTTACAGTGGCCATGTGTCGTCGGACAGTAGCCATTCTGTACCTCGGCCTGGTAGTGCCCGTGCAACCCCTGGCAGGCACAGGACATGTGGCAGTGTCCAGTCACAGTAAGCTGTACAACCTGGTCTGTACATTCTGGAGCTGTCCATAATACCCTTGTGTAGGCCTCAAAAATGACAGAACTGTGTGCACTCATACACGCACACAGCGAACACAACTGTAGGGCTCCACAACACCCACATACCTACGGAACAGACATGTCCATTCAAATCACTGGCCCTTACCCGCACATATGATGTCATCCATTGGTGCAGCATACGCCTCTGGCAAACAGTATCACCCTGTGCATATGATGAAGCCTGTGCCACATCCCTGTCATCCACACCATCGGTACAGGGATATGCTCATATGGTCTGATGCACAGGGTGAACAGAATAGTGAGAGGTGTATCTAACATTACTTGTGTATGCATATTGCAGGATGTGTATGTTGTATTGGTCATGTGTGAATACTGACATGTGAGAGGTGTATCTCACATTACTTGTGTATGCATATTGAGGGATGTGTATGTTGCATTGGACGTGTGTGAATACTGAAAGATGTGTATGTGACATCAGTGGTGTACTGTCAACATGCACCAGTCATACCATGTAGTCCAGGTGCAGCATGTATCGTGATATGTTCACAGTATGTGTCTCGGTTACAACAGTAACAGCATGTTGGTAATGCCCTGGTTCCCTCCTATGGTGTACTGGCATATGCCTACAGGTAGCAGTGTTTGCAGCCCCCCATGTGTAACTGTGGAGTACTCACAGGCATGTATGGCAGTATCAGCATGCTAAACACACCCTCAACCCGACTGTTGGACAGTCGGACATGACACAGATGTCCAAACATGACACAGATGTCCACACATATACTGCACCTGAAGCATGTGGTCAGCTGAACAGGCTACAGCAGACAAAGATGTGACATACATACCGGGAAACATTACAGGTATGTTGACATGGTGCAGGGGTTGTACACAGCAGTCAGGCCAATGATGATGTTAGAGGCCACCTGATAGCATGAGGCCACACTGTGTAGCAGTAATACCCTGTCACAATACAGGTACATGGCCACATTCACGGGGTGTACAGCACTATAACACACCCCATAGTGTTCATGTGTGGACCCTGCGCCTATGTTGCCATCACCCTTGCAGTACTTTGCACCCACACGATGGCACAGAGAAGGGACATGCACAGGTAGCCAGTATGGCTGGGACAGATGGCATCAACAGGGTAGTAGACTGCATTACCATAAGTGGTTAGTGATCCTGTTTCCACAGTATGGCAGCATGCACCTCACACCAAGCACCAGACAGCCATACATACATACATAACATACATACACAGACACACCTGCGTGACCAGATATGTGTGTATGGATAGCCGATGTGTGATGCACCACACCTGCCAACCTCATGCTTTCCACACTGCAGTATGTACAGATCTGTACAATGGTGTACAGGGATGTGTTACATCTGGGATGTAGTCCCCACCATATCTGGCATGTGTGGTCACACACAAGCAGACACACATGACAGTGCTGGGAATGATACACCTGCCATAAGATGATCTGTTTGATAGACATGCAGCAGTACTGTCCACAGTATGTGAACCACCGCTATATGTCTGGCAATTGTGTGGCTAAGTGCACACAGGTGGATGTCAGTGATACAGGTGTCACATGACATACAGTAGGCTACACCTGACCGCTATGCATTAAGTCATCACCATCAAGTAACAGTGACATAGCGCATCGTTTGCACATGGCATGGTAGGGTGGCGGTGGCACACCTGTGAGCCATCCCTGGCACACATATATCTGGCTACACATCTGGATCACCACTTTATGTACACAGATCCCTCCATACTGGATGTACAACCAACTGTACTGTCTGTATGTCACCATATACAGGTGTCAATGATGGGGCTGCATTGCGACTGCATGTTGTAGTTGGGCACAGCTGTGGTACGGACATCAGTCACTGCACATGCATGGTTGCTGCATGCACAGTACAGATTGTACATGTTTGTTGGTCCTACATGTGTCTCCTGTAGCCATGTTTGTATGCATTGCTATTGGTGGACATGTGTGTTGACATACATGACACATGGACTGTGGTATGATATCACGGGTGTCATGGGTGACTACTACGGGGAATGTGTCCGCCAACATTGCTACCTCCTATACTGTGAGCATTCAACAGACATGGACCCACCTTCCATTTGTGTGCATATGATTGCTTAGGCCACTGTTCTGCACAGGGGACAGCAAAGGCTTAGCTATGTACACATGTGTTGTGGTCCATGCACACATTCACTACAATCACATGTTTGACATATCCAAACATGCGTGTTCGGTGGGTGTACAGCAACACTCATGTGTCACAGCTGTGTACCACACGGGGCCCCTGCTATGTCTTGAGCTGACCTGGTCATGTATAGTGGTATGCTGGCAATGCATAACACCTGTTGGAACCTCTATCAGTACATGTGTACCCTGCACAGTTGCTGTAGACCTCTGTACAGTCCACTGGACATGTGTCAAACGGTGTTGTGGTAATGTATGGCTGTGTACTGCTGCAGCAATGACATGGTGATGTCTCTGGGGCTACAGTGTAGACTGCGTTGTGTACATCTGAGATCTGCACCTGTGACAGCTGTGATGGCAGCTGAGTGTGTACTGGTCACTGCATGTGTGTGACCGCTTCTGCGTGGGGACAGTTATGCCTTACTGAGCCCTTCCATGTCTAGACTCCGTCTGCATGCAAGATGGCCCTTGCAACTGGTGTGTGAGCATGCCCAGCACGCTGTTGTGTAGATGGACACACATGACAGTCCCAACTGAGCCCTTTGCGAGTTGAGACTCTGTCCGCATGCAAGATGGCCCTGCAGCAACGGCGTGTGAGCATGCCCAGTACGCTGTTATGTAGATGGACACACATGACAGTCCCAACTGAGCCCCTGCGAGTTGAGACTCCGTCCGCATGCAAGACGCCCCTTGCAACTGCTAAGTGTGTGAGCATGCCCAGTAATGCTTGCTGTGTAGATGGACACACATGACAGTCCCAACTGAGCCCTTGCGAGTTGAGACTGGTCCGCATGCAGGACGCCCTTTGCAACTGCTGTCTGTGAGCATGCCCAGTACGCTGTTGTGTAGATGGACACATGACAGTCCCAACTGAGCCCTCTTGCGAAGTTGAGACTCGTCCGCATGCAAGATGGCCCCTTTGCAACTGCTATGTGTGAGCGTGCCCAGTACGCTGTTGTGTAGATGGACACACATGACAGTCCCAACTGAGCCCTTACGAGTTGAGACTCCGGCCCGCATGCAAGATGGCCCCTTTGCAACTGCTAAGTGTGTAAGCATGCCCAATACGCTTGTTGTGTAGATGGACACACATGACAGTCCCAACCAAGCCCTTCGTGTTGAGACTCCATCGACATGCAAGACGGCCCTTTGCCACTGCTAAGTCTGTCACCATCCCCTGTATGCTGTTCTGTAGATCGACACACATGACAGTCCCAACTGAACCCTTGCGAGTTGAGACTCTGTCCGCATGGAAGGCAGCCCTGCTAAGTGTGTGAGCATGCCCAGTACGCCATTGTGTAGATTGACACACAGTACAGTCCAAACGGACATGTATTACTATGTGTGGCCATGTCCAGAGACACCTTGTGTTGGTGATGTCCTTCTGTGCATGGCCATTGACATCCTGTATAGCCATGGTGGTCATCCAGCCAACAGATGTCCATTTTCAACATCACGATGGATGCCTACAGAGTACACACACTGGTCGACTATCTTGAAGGGTGTACTGGTCTGTGGGACGCCCCATGACTATATCATGTTGTCATGGTGCACCGTACATCTTACATTGCCATGATCACACCACTGTCATGTGTTTGTCTACTTGTAACCATGGACAGTAATATGTCTGTATGCTTTCAGACTGATCACTCTCTATACAATCCCTGTCGGTGTCCTTTGTCAGTGCGGATGATGACACACACCCAGATGTCTGTCTCTGGGACTGCTGTGCTTAGTAATCTCAGTAGCTGCTCTGTAAATGCGCCATACTGTAGTGTGTTAGGGTAGTTAGGTGTATGTTCGACCCCAGCCCCTGCCAAGTGTGTGCGCAGGTGTGTTTGCGCCAAGATGCTCCCATCTGCCTGGGGACTCAGTCTTGCTTTTAGATGTTGCACACCACAGCAGTTTCCTACCGACATCTTTGCCTTTGCGGATGATGACACTCCACTCAGATGTGTCTGCCTCTGGGACTGCTGTGCTTAGTAATCTCGGTAGCGGATTCTGTAAATGTGTCATGCTGTAATTTGTTAGGTAGTTAGGGTATGTTCGACTCCCAGCCCTGCAAGCAAGTGTGTGTGTGTTTGCACGCGATGCTCCCATCCGCCTGGGGACGCAGTCTTGCTTTTTAGATTACCGTGACACCACAGCAGTTACCTACCACGCCTTTGCCTTTGGCGGATGATGACACGCACTCAGATGTCTGGCTCGGACTGCTGTGCTTACTAGTTCTCCGGTAGCGTGATTCTGTAAAGGTGGTGGTGGGCCACCACCCCAGCCTCCACTCACACACACAGAGGAGCTACTGGCCAGTCTGGGAACACCCTCGGAACAGCCCCCACAAACAGTAGCTGCCATCGTGGAGGTGGGTGTCTCCCAACCAATGAGCCTGGAGTTGCCTGGTAAGTCAGTACTGAACATATGGCCAGTATATCCCACATATGTGCATGTGTCAGTGTACATTATGTAATGTAACAACGTATGCAAGGTATGTGGACACACATTCTTTATGCTACCCTGTGTATGCACCATACCTCCGAACTGTACAGGTAATTGCAGGATGTCCAGATGTCTGCCTCATATTGTTAGTGTGTTCCCCTTAATATCTGTCCCTTTCTGGCAAATAGCTGAGGAATGGAGTCATTAAATGATGACATACAGTTGTGTTTATGACTGCACATTCAGTTGAAAACCCATGTGCATGCAAACCTATTGGTCTATCAAATATCCAGGTTAGTAAGAGCAAACTGTCACAGTTGTCCTTATATGTCCCCATCATAGTAGGCTTTGTCCACATTTATTGTTCTAAGAGGTTGAGAGGTATGGTATGCACACATGTGCTGACTATATGCTATTGTACAGGTGAATGTGTTAACCTGCACTGTGCACCCTGTGGCTGTCATACAGTCATGGATAATGTTCATACTGCTGTGTCACCCTATACAGGTACCTCTGATGTGCCGCACAGACAAGATTCCATTGCAGGTGAGTCTATCATCAGTATCAGGCATGCCAAAGCATAGATCTATTCGCCATGTGGCCAGTTAATACATGGATATACAGGTTGCATCACCCATCATCCACACAGGCCACCCATGTGCAATATATACAACTGAAATGATACACAGACATGAAACAACAGTATTTGTCATTGCTACATGTGTGTCCAGCTGTGCATACAACGGTGGAGGTGTTCTACAATGGAGACATATGTACTATACAGTAGAACAGAATGTGTGGTACACAAACCAGTACAGCACAGTGAGCTGTGATATGGGCAGACCACAGGCGTCACCACTGTGTTTTATGCCCCTGCAAAGGTTTCACACATTGTGATGTTCCATCCGACATGTCCGAGACACGTGGCGTTTTAGTTGCAATATTGTCACAATTCCCCATAACCCATACCCACATACATCTGTTGTCTGCATAGCCCTGTGGATGGTGACATAACCAGCAGCTATGGGTGTATGTGATAGGGGACAACATAGACATGTGTGATAGGCGGCCAGCACATACATGACCAACACGTGCACACATGGCCATGGGGGATAGCCAGAGACAAGTAGCCACACAGAAGACGGGATGTGGATACACCCTGTCCCACTTTGTCCACACATGGTCCAAGTACAGCCATACTAGACCGATTGTACAGGTGATGTGGTACGCTGCACATCATAACTGCTTGTGCACAGCTAGCGGAGGTGTCAGTGACACGTACCTCATAAGATGTGTTGAACATAATGTCTGTGTCATAGCATGATGGTAGTCACCTTCACAGATTCCACTGACAGTGACACCAGGCCACAGAAACAGTACTTTCCCCCCCTGCCGTAGGACATCACTGTTAGCTGTGCACCATGTGTGCGTGGTACATCAATGTCATATGTGAAATGGTGACGTGACAGGTCCTCTATGTGTGGACATGGTTGCCAGGCAGCTAACACTCTGTAGTCATTGTGCAGGGGTGCCATCTGTATGTCCTCCAGTGACCTGACACATGACACAGCATGGTTGGGTGTGTATACACCTCAGCATCATAGGTCACAATCCACAGGTATGTCATGGGTATGCATGCAGTTCTGGATATGCAATGTGTACATAACACGCACTGTTTAGCAATATAGATGCCTCATGATGCCATGCAATGGCACAGTGTCTGTACATCACAATGTACAGCAATGTAGATGGCCCAGTCCCCTACCATGCCCATTTGCTCAACATGCATTCTTTCTGTAGGGCATATGGACAACACCACAATGTGATTCCCAGTATGATGCTGTACATGTGTCACAACACCATTGTGTCAGGCATGCATGCATGTTAATGAACATGTCAGCAGATTACATGTCAAGGTCACGTCAGCCATGTGTACTGTTATCCTGTTCTGGTCCACATGGTGTATCACGAGGATGCATGCATACTACCATGATCGTGTGAATTGCATGGATAATGATATGACACCTGCCTGCTGTAGTGTGCATTCCAGGGAGTATGCTTACAAACACTATTGATGTCTGAGCTGTATGCTGTCAGCTGTATCACAAGCATGCTGCATGTCATCTGTCATCTCACATGCATGGTGTGTCAGTGTGTGTGTCGGTGTGTCAGTGTGTGTGTCTGTGTGTCGGTGTGTGTCGGTGTGTGTGTGTCACTGTGTGTGTGTGTCGGTGTGTGTGTGTGTGTGTGTGTGTGTGTGTGTGTGTGTGTGTGTGTGTGTGTGTGTGTGTGTGTGCGTATCAGTGTGTCTATTGTAATGTAGAGCATTTCTTTGCATTCACAGGTGATGTAGGTGCGTTACCCTCCTGTGGTCCATCTGATAGTGTCCCCACAGATGCTAGCAGTGATGAACATATGCATAAGGTACAGGCAGGGATGTCAGGGGTGGAATCTGTGCCAACGGTTGCCATCCCAGCTATGTCCCCCTCTTCCCCACACACAGTTCAGCTGCCAACACATACCGCATCTACAGTGGCCATAGAGGAAGGACAGTCATCGTTTGTTAGCGTTGAACAGGAACATGTGGTGGCTACAGAAGGTGTGTCTCCACACCATGGTGGCAGTATATTGACTGCAGGTATGCCACACAGGCATGTGGCTGGTGCTGCTCGTAGGAGGACCTCTAGCAGACATGCACCTGCAGGACATATCGCAGCAGCTGGGATCACCAGACACATGTTCCAGACTGTAATGGTGGCACAGGCATGTGCCAAACAGCAGAACAGAGAAGGGCAGAGGCTGCAGAGGGCTGCTATCAGTACCCTAAACAACAACATCCAGGCATTGGCAGGTGCTCAACAGCAGCTTGCTGATGTTCTGGACAGGTGATTGGGTGACATGGTCAGAATCCTCGACCGTGGCATGGCAATCCGTGAGCGTGCGCTGTCTGTGCTGGAACATCTGGTAGGGGTGAGGCATAGGACATATGGACGTAGGCCACCACTGATGTCAGATACACATCTCTCAGTATTCACACACTTCCAATGCAGGTCAGCGGCGTGCCACCTCACATGGCTGCTCCCATAGTGCTGGTAGCAGTAGCAGTACAGCTGGTGCTGCGATGTCCACACCAGGTCACAGCAGGCCACGTGGACATGGCCCTGGATGTTCCCGGCGGGGACATGGTTACAGTGGCCATGTGTCGTCGGACAGTAGCCATTCTGTACCTCGGCCTGGTAGTGCCCGTGCAACCCCTGGCAGGCACAGGACATGTGGCAGTGTCCAGTCACAGTAAGCTGTACAACCTGGTCTGTACATTCTGGAGCTGTCCATAATACCCTTGTGTAGGCCTCAAAAATGACAGAACTGTGTGCACTCATACACGCACAGCGAACACAACTGTGGGGCTCCACAACACCCACATACCTCTGGAACAGACATGTCCATTCAAATCACTGGCCCTTACCCGCACATATGATGTCATCCATTGGTGCAGCATACGCCTCTGGCAAACAGTATCACCCTGTGCATATGATGAAGCCTGTGCCACATCCCTGTCATCCACACCATCGGTACAGGGATATGCTCATATGGTCTGATGCACAGGGTGAACAGAATAGTGAGAGGTGTATCTAACATTACTTGTGTATGCATATTGCAGGATGTGTATGTTGTATTGGTCATGTGTGAATACTGACATGTGAGAGGTGTATCTCACATTACTTGTGTATGCATATTGAGGGATGTGTATGTTGCATTGGACGTGTGTGAATACTGAAAGATGTGTATGTGACATCAGTGGTGTACTGTCAACATGCACCAGTCATACCATGTAGTCCAGGTGCAGCATGTATCGTGATATGTTCACAGTATGTGTCTCGGTTACAACAGTAACAGCATGTTGGTAATGCCCTGGTTCCCTCCTATGGTGTACTGGCATATGCCTACAGGTAGCAGTGTTTGCAGCCCCCCATGTGTAACTGTGGAGTACTCACAGGCATGTATGGCAGTATCAGCATGCTAAACACACCCTCAACCCGACTGTTGGACAGTCGGACATGACACAGATGTCCAAACATGACACAGATGTCCACACATATACTGCACCTGAAGCATGTGGTCAGCTGAACAGGCTACAGCAGACAAAGATGTGACATACATACCGGGAAACATTACAGGTATGTTGACATGGTGCAGGGGTTGTACACAGCAGTCAGGCCAATGATGATGTTAGAGGCCACCTGATAGCATGAGGCCACACTGTGTAGCAGTAATACCCTGTCACAATACAGGTACATGGCCACATTCACGGGGTGTACAGCACTATAACACACCCCATAGTGTTCATGTGTGGACCCGTGCCTATGTTGCCATCACCCTTGCAGTACTTTGCACCCACACGATGTGGCACAGAGAAGGGACATGCACAGGTAGCCAGTATGGCTGGGACAGATGGCATCAACAGGGTAGTAGACTGCATTACCATAAGTGGTTAGTGATCCTGTTTCCACAGTATGGTAGCATGCACCCTCACACCAAGCACCAGACAGCCATACATACATACATATATACATACATACACAGACACACTGCGGTGACCAGATATGTGTGTATGGATAGCCGATGTGTGTGATGCACCACACCTGCCAACCTCATGCTTTCCACACTGCAGTATGTACAGATCTGTACAATGGTGTACAGGGATGTGTTACATCTGGGATGTAGTCCCCACCATATGTGGCATGTGTGGTCACACAAGCAGACACACATGACAGTGCTGGGAATGATACACCTGCCATAAGATGATCTGTTTGATAGACATGCAGCAGTACTGTCCACAGTATGTGAACCACCGCTATGTCTGGCAATTGTGTGGCTAAGTGCACACAGGTGGATGTCAGTGATACAGGTGTCACATGACATACAGTAGGCTACACCTGACCGCTATGCATTAAGTCATCACCATCAAGTAACAGTGACATAGCGTACTGTTTGCACATGGCATGGTAGGGTGGCGTGTGGCACACCTGTGAGCCATCCCTGGCACACATATATCTACACATCTGGATCACCACTTTATGTACACAGATCCCTCCATACTGGATGTACAACCAACTGTACTGTCTGTATGTCACCATATACAGGTGTCAATGATGGGGCTGCATTGCGACTGCATGTTGTAGTTGGGCACAGCTGTGGTACGGACATCAGTCACTGCACATGCATGGTTGCTGCATGCACAGTACAGATTGTACATGTTTGTTGGTCCTACATGTGTCTCCTGTAGCCATGTTTGTATGCATTGCTATTGGTGGACATGTGTGTTGACATACATGACACATGGACTGTGGTATGATATCACGGGTGTCATGGGTGACTACTACAGGGGAATGTGTCCGCCAACATTGCTACCTCCTATACTGTGAGCATTCAACAGACATGGACCCACCTTCCATTTGTGTGCATATGATTGCTTAGGCCACTGTTCTGCACAGGGGACAGCAAAGGCTTAGCTATGTACACATGTGTTGTGTGCGGTCCATGCACACATTCACTACAATCACATGTTTGACATATCCAAACATGCGTGTTCGTGGGTGTACAGCAACACTCATGTGTCACAGCTGTGTACCACCCGGGGCCCCTGGTATGTCTTGAGCTGACCTGGTCATGTATAGTGGTATACTTGCAATGCATAACACCTGTTGGAACCCTATCAGTACATGTGTACCCTGCACAGTTGCTGTAGACCTCTGTACAGTCCACTGGACATGTGTCAAACGGTGTTGTGGTAATGTATGGCTGTGTACTGCTGCAGCAATGACATGGTGATGTCTCGGGGGCTACAGTGTAGACTGCGGTGTGTACATCTGAGATCTGTACCTGTGACAGCTGTGATGGCAGCTGAGCGTGTACTGGTCACTGCATGTGTGTGACCGCTCTGTGCGTGGGGACAGTTATGCCTTACTGAGCCCTTCCATGTCTAGACTCCGTCTGCATGCAAGATGGCCCTTTGCAACTGCTAAGTGTGTGAGCATGCCCAGCACGCTGTTGTGTAGATGGACACACATGACAGTCCCAACTGAGCCCTTGCGAGTTGAGACTCTGTCCGCATGCAAGATGGCCCTTTGCAACTAAGTGTGTGAGCATGCCCAGTACGCTGTTATGTAGATGGACACACATGACAGTCCCAACTGAGCCCTTGCGAGTTGAGACTCCGTCCGCATGCAAGACGGCCCTTTGCAACTGCTAAGTGTGTGAGCATGCCCAGTACGCTGTTGTGTAGATGGACACACATGACAGTCCCAACTGAGCCCTTGCGAGTTGAGACTCCGTCCGCATGCAGGACGGCCCTTTGCAACTGCTGTCTGTGAGCATGCCCAGTACGCTGTTGTGTAGATGGACACACATGACAGTCCCAACTGAGCCCTTGCGAGTTGAGACTCCGTCCGCATGCAAGATGGCCCTTTGCAACTGCTAAGTGTGTGAGCGTGCCCAGTACGCTGTTGTGTAGATGGACACACATGACAGTCCCAACTGAGCCCTTACGAGTTGAGACTCCGTCCGCATGCAAGATGGCCCTTTGCAACTGCTAAGTGTGTAAGCATGCCCAATACGCTGTTGTGTAGATGGACACACATGACAGTCCCAACCAAGCCCTTGCGTGTTGAGACTCCATCGACATGCAAGACGGCCCTTTGCCACTGCTAAGTCTGTGAGCATGCCCAGTATGCTGTTGTGTAGATGGACACACATGACAGTCCCAACTGAACCCTTGCGAGTTGAGACTCTGTCCGCATGGAAGGCAGCCCTGCTAAGTGTGTGAGCATGCCCAGTACGCCATTGTGTAGATTGACACACAGTACAGTCCAAACGGACATGTATTACTAAGTGTGTGGCCATGTCCAGAGACACCTTGTGTTGGTGATGTCCTTCTGTGCATGGCCATTGACATCCTGTATAGCCATGGTGGTCATCCAGCCAACAGATGTCCATTTTCAACATCACGATGGATGCCTACGGAGTACACACTGGTCGACTATCTTGAAGGGTGTACTGTCTGTGGGACGTCCCATGACTATATCATGTTGTCATGGTGCACCGTACATCTTACATTGCCATGATCACACCACTGTCATGTGTTTGTCTACTTGTACCATGGACAGTAATATGTCTGTATGCTTTCAGACTGATCACTCTCTATACAATCCCTGTCGGTGTCCTTGTCAGTGCGGATGATGACACACACCTAGATGTCTGTCTCTGGGACTGCTGTGCTTAGTAATCTCAGTAGCGCGTTCTGTAAATGCGTCATACTGTAGTGTGTTAGGGTAGTTAGGTGTATGTTCGACTCCCAGCCCTGCCAAGTGTGCGTGTGTGTGTGTTTGCGCGCATGCTCCCGTCTGCCTGGGGAC